>NC_137978.1:14990487-15490487 GCF_963924665.1 Micromys minutus
CTGAGAGGCAGGATTCCAAGAGACTTCATGCCAGGGTTGGTTCAAACTGCTGATGACTTTTTCCTGTCACTATTACACAGCTTAATGATTCTTAGGCATTAGCTTACCCTATTAAGAGAATATTCTGGAGATCAATATGCAGATGAACTTTCATGAATTAATGCTCTTTAGATGTATACATTACATTATAAAATGCCTGATTTGATAATTTTAGAAAAAAATTTGGCAGAAGGCTTTTAGCTGTTTTCCTAAAAAGATGTAATAAAGTCAGAGTAAAAAATAGAATGTGCCTACTCCTCATAAAGGTTGCATAATAAGGAATGCCTTGCCCTTTCCTAATTGCACTAAAAAGAAAATTAGGCTTTGGACAGACTTATAAGCAAGGAAAAACATTCATTCTAAGTCAGATCCAAGGATGAAACCACAAGTGTGCACTATAGATGCACATATGAAACTGTTCCTTTGAACTTATAATGAGATTAAAGACTGAAATACTGTTTTGAACTTAACTATCAATATCTTCCTGTACCTCCTCTTTTGTGTAATATTTTATCTATGTAGAAATTTTATAAAGAATTTTTGTTTAAGAAAAAAAAAAATAAAAAGACCAGAGTAACAGAATAAGGTGGTTGCATCTGGGCTCTGATTCATAAGCCCAACAAATGTATGTGTGTGACTTGGGGAGATTTTAATCCATTCATCCAAATGTATACAGGTATATATATATATATATATATATATATATATATATATATATATATATATATATATATGTTTGTTTATTCAGAAGTACATAAGTATATGTGGATATATGTAAGTATTCATGAACATTTGTGGAGCTGTTAAGACAGGTGGTTGGGCCTGACCACAATGTATAGGTGTATGAATGTATATACATGTATGCATATTGACTGTGTAAAAGATTTTCTTTGTGTGTGTGTGTGTGTGTGTGTGTGTGTGTGTGTGACAGTGAGAGAGAGAGAGAGAGAGAGAGAGAGAGAGAGTGAGTGAGAGAGAGAGAGAGAGAGAGAGAGAGAGAGAGAGAGAGAGAGAGAGAGATTCTTTTACTTTATTTTTCTTTGCTGGCTCTCAGACTTAATGAAACTCTGACCATCTTGCTAATTTGTGAGTAGCTCATGAGTACAAGAAGAAAGACACAAAATAGGCTAACTTCATTACTCTCTCCTTTTCTGTTAAACAGTAGGTATTAGTCACCAGAAGCTGGTGGTTTCTGGACTCAAAATGCCAAAGAGTTAAGAAAGAATAAAAAATTACCAAAAGTTAGTTACTTTTGCTCTAGCAATTGTAACATGGCCACTGCAATCACCATCATCACCATTTCTTCTTTCCTCAACAACCCTGTGAGGCTGGCAAGGGCTCTGGCATTCATTATTCATATGCCCTTTAAAGTCCTTGAATATACTCATAATGACTATTTTGAAATCCTTGTTCTGTGCTTCAGATAAGTGCATCTTTTGGTCTTATGGCATTGAGGTTCCTGGATTCTGGAGGAAGTACATTTTTTTTTTGTCTGTGTTTTTGTTCTGGGGTGAGGGAATAGACATATAGAGTTATGATATTTGAGGTGTTTCCTGGCATAAATCTGTCATTTTACATTTTTTCAGTGTGTAATTTGTCCTTTGTTTGCTGTTGATCAGTCTGGACCCTATGCAAGTGTGCCTGTGGAATTCCTGGTGAGAGTGTTTCTAAGAATTGATGGGTAATTCAAGGTTATAGAGATGGGGTCGGAACAAAATATGACAACTGCAGTGGGAAAGAAGTAAGGTGACACTGGGTTCACATCAAAATTATGAGTCCTCATGGAAAGGAAAGCAGGTAGACACCACCATAAATACACACAGTGATCAATTTATGTAAATAAGAAGTTATTCTAAAATATAAACCAGAAGTATACAAAGTATATGATGAAATAAAACCCATACCCCAAATCAATTTTTATAAGTCATAAGGACAGATATTTTTTGAACCTTTCTGCTTGTTGTGTAGAATCTAGACTGAATCTACAGAATTTAGTCCCGAAAAGTAAAATTCTATGATGCATGTTTAAACTGTGTTGTTGATCTCTAAAACATTTTTAATAATAATTTTCTTTACTTGAGCAAACCAGAGGCTGAGCAAATGTGACCAACATTATGTGGTTCTTTAAAAACTCAGCTTAATTCTTGCCTCTTTCTGCTTCTTGCTACCCCCCACTCAGTTATCATGTTAAACACTTCAAAGGTGTGACCAGCTTCATTTATGTACTTGGATTGTACTTAAGAAGCTAAATTGGAATACCTTAGCTAATTTTTTTTAACAAAACTTAAAATTGAAGAGGATTCCTTCTAACCCCCAGACACTTCTAACATCAGCTGGGTTCTTGATCTTCAAAGTCAGTTTACATAAAGTTTGCTATCTCTGCAAACATTGACATCATAAACAATTAGACTCACAGCTTCATGAGTACCCAGTTTACTTTTGATACTTTTGTCCTGGTATTGCTTTAAAAGAATGGTATTAATGAGGTTCTCTTATATACATTTTTATTAACATGATAAAAATTACTATCAAATCAGATAGAGAAAAAATAAGTGACAAAAGGCACATGATTCTGAAAGTATCCTAAAATTTGTGTACTCTTTTGTGTTGAGGACCAGGTCATCAGAGCATAAAGTCTGCATGCACAATAACCCTAAGATTTAGAGGAAGTAGAATGCACCTCAGAACTCCTTCAACAAATTGGCTACAAAGTAGAATGTATGATCTGTTGAAAGAACCTGTGTCTTGAAAACATGGAAGTATTTTCCACTTATTCTTACCTATACTTCAAAGATATTGGTAATAGACATCTTACATTTAACATAGTCTTTATATGACTTGAATATAGTACTTTATCTTCTGAATGAGCCAAGGTATGTTTTAAGGGAAGTTTTACTTAAGGTGGATGCGTGATATAGCAGTATTCTCTACAGTGCATAAATGGAAACTAATGTCAAAGATAAAGAAGAATAAGATAGAAAAAATCGTAGGATATCTGTGAAATTGTATCTATTTCAGAATAGGTAATATATCAAATGAAGTCTGAGGTGACTCACCAAGGGATGAGGAAAGGGAACAGGGGCAATTATTCTGTTACATAGTTACACAATTTAATTTGGTTTATTAAATATGGAGAGTGATGCAAAACAGCAGAATATAAAAAACATACTTTGTATCACAGGAGAATAACATGATATTGAGACAGACCATAAAGAAAGAGGGTCTGAAACCAATGGATAGCTACCTAGCAAAGACCTGTGAGGGAATCAAAGGATGCAATAACACAAAGGAAGACTGATAATAGTGTTCAAAGTGAAGTTTTGAATAGGTAAAGTCTTCTATTTTAGGACATTAAATTAGAAACAGAAATTGAAACTAGGGCATCCTTTTGGATCCTAGCAGGGATTTGAAGATGTTCCTCAAATACTCATTTAATAGGCTACATTGTTCTGTACAGTTCGTAACTTTTGGATCTTAAATGTATCATTGATAACACATGTCTCCATTCTGTTTATGGAACTATGAGTTAAGTAACCTTTCAATTATCACATATTCTTTAAAATATTTTAAAGTTTGACTAAATTTATGTAAAATGTCTGGCACAGTTCATGGCAAAACTTAGATATGTGATAAATATTAATTTTCTTTTATGTAGAAAATCTACCTTATATGTTTGCTCCTGAAGAATATTTTCAAAAGACTTGTACTAAATAATGAGCAAGACTATCAGAGAGTTACTTATAAGTTATCACAGAAAATAAAAGAGCTGGGTATTAAGCTGTAGGGACAGACACTTATTGTGAAATGTGAGATAATTTATCAACACTAATCTCTTAGAAACATGAGTAGGACATTAGCAGACTGGCAGTTTCCTTTATAAATACTTTTGTCTGTTAGTGTCTAAAACTGTTCATTAGTTTATTAGTGTATCTCCATGTAATAGTTGTTTTTGGTTTTCATTTTTTTTCTTATGCCAATCATGAACAGCTTAAGCAACAAATTCAAACACAAATATGTTACACTTAAAGGTTTTAGAGTTTAGTCTATAAACTAGTCAGATAAACAACTTTACATCAGTCATTTAATTAAATCTGCATTTATGAACATATTTTTACAAGGAGTAATATTTGATGTTACATCTAAAGGATAATTCTCTCAAAAATTTCACATCTTATTCATATGTTTGTATGAATGTTTTTAACAGTGAAATCATGAGACACTAATTTTACACAAACCTGTGAACTATTCCAGGATAAAGGAACAACTAAAATCTTGAACTATATCTAACAGTCAAAAATAAAGTAGTCTCTTGATTCCAGAATCAATTACTTGGTCTTCTTGTAACAAATCATTTTATTAAACACTCAGAAACCCACTGTCAGAAAAACTTCTCTCAGTAATACAATGTAACTCTCAATGATAGGCAGGATTTCTTGTTCTTAACTCTTCTTAGGATGGTTTGATATTTATAGAGTAGTCCATTGTTAATCTATTGGGAAAAAAGAAAAATCTTTACTCCCCTTTAGGTTTGGATTTCACCTCTTGGAAAAATTCTTCAGTTCTTCAAATCTGTCATTTCCCATATACAAGTCAATGCCCAATAACAGTAATTTTTAAATGCTTCTTGAATATATATGCCTTATCCCTATACTGTCTATGACTTTACTTCCCCTATACCAATCTGTTGGCCACATTATGACTCAAAGTAGTAGCCCTGGCATGAATGATCTTACTAAGTGTTTTGCTTTTTTACTTAAAGGATGAAATCTAGGGGCTTTAATTTGATTGTTTGTTTGTTTCTTTATTTTTCTTAGAATATTGTAACATCTTCTCTACATTGAAACTGTTCTAATTCTGTTCTTTCTCCATGGCCACATCTGACATTAGACTCTATCACAACTATGAAAAACTTTATGACCTCTGCCATTTTACTTCCTTTTATTATTGTGAAGTCTTAAATGGAAAGTTTATCTAGACATGGCTACTGCAAGGATTCAGAAAATTTCCCACCATCTTTCATGAGGCCCTACATGAAGATCTGAATGACTACCTGGAGGAATACCCCAAGACCACCCTCTTGCAATATGTAGATGACCTCTTGAAGGCAGCAGAGACCGTGGAAGAATGACAGTAAAGTACAGAGAATCTACTGGCAGCTCTAGGTGATTTGAGATATGGAGCATCAGCCAAAAAGTCCCAACTATGTCAACAGAAAGTAACTACATTGTGTAAATATTTACACAATGGAGTATTACTCAGCTATCAGAAACAATGACTTTATGAAATTCTTAAGAAAATGGATGCATCTAGAGAATATCATCCTGAGTGAGATAACCCAGTCACAAAAGAACAGACATAATATGCAGTCACTGATAATTGGATACTAACCCCAGAAATCTCTGAACACCCCAGAAACAACTCATAGACTATATGAAGTTCAAGAAAAGAAAAAAAAAGAAAAGAAAAGAAAAGAAAAAATTATGCTTAATCCTTACACACCAAGAAAACATGGACTAATTCCAGATTACATACTGTTTTACATGTACTTTATGCTCATTGTAACTACCAAGATCTTAATGCACACTATCAAACCTTTCAAAAAAATTTCAAGCACTAACAAAAATGTATTTGTATAATTTTATGCAAAAATGCTTAAAATCTGTACATTTATCTTTGTTTTTGAAAATAAAATTGTTCAATTAAAAAAAAAAGAAAAAGATAGTTCTACTTGCCACATCCTAATCTTCTGAATCTTCATGCAACTGTCTCCTACAAATATGTCAAGGGTAAATTCATGTGACATTTCTTTCAGGAAGAATTCTCTGATAATTTTCCTTCAGACAGAGTCAAATCTCACTCCTCTGAGTTTGAAAAACTGTTTCCTTTAACAGCAATACTTATTCTTGAGGGTAACTCTATAAACTCTGAACTCTTTAAGTAAAAATATACACATGCAATCAACCTTCATGTCCATTATCTTCAGTTGTGAAGATACACTCATAGGTAAAGAATTCATGAAACATACCAAGTTTTCTTGCATGCATGCACTATATCTACTGTGGTTGGTACTTGCTGATGGAAGGTTTTTCTTCTCTGTTCAAACTTGTAGATAAATTTCAGAGCTCTAACTGCTGTGCACATGATGGGAGGCTTCCTCAGATGCTCTTTTTGGTAATTTTCAAACAGGGTATGCTTTCTTGCCCTTACTTACATGCTTTATTAGAGAATCTAACACCAGAGCTATTTTTGTTTCTTTGGTAGCCTTTGCAGAAAGATGAGCTAAAGCCATTTAGAATCAAGGAAACAATTGTCTCTATCAAGGATTACACATATTCTTTGCATTTAAAGAACTCCTTCAAATTATCTTCACCATATGAATAAGGTAAAACTTGATTTGTAAAAAGTATGTTAATGTACTTTGTGTAATTTATTCCCCTAATCTGGCTTTTAATAGTCAAAAATCGTTGTTTCAGAGTCACCAGAATTTATTACACACAAGTAGATATTTTGATCCTGAGTTGCCTCTAAGGAAAATATCTAAATATAAAATTAATAGTAAACACTTATGATCATATTCAAAATATATATCTTTATTAATTTCAATATAACAATATGAATATAAAATTAGCTGCATTTGAAATAAAATAGTCTGATATTTATAACAAGATGGTGAAACCAAGTTAATATTATTTCAGTTTTTACTAGATCTCAAAGGAACTACATGGATGTGAGAATAAATTCATGGTTCCCTTTCAAGAATGAAAAAAGAGAGGGGTGTGTGGAGCCCAAAGAATAGTACAGAAAAAACATAATGTGAGCAAATTCAAATAATCTATAAATAGTTGTTCTAGGAAAGTGTGTAAAATATTGTATTTTGGCCCCAGCAATATAAGTGGCTTATATGTTTATTTATATTACACTGTATATAAGTTGACCCTTTTGTGACCTTTATGGGGGTAGTCATGCCTCAACTTCTCTTGCAGTGTTATTTTAACTTAAAGTTTATCTATTTTGCCTTTGATTTTTATTCAAACTTTCATTGAGACAAATAGCTAAGGAACAATTAATTCAGTTAGCAGCTTGCCATTTTGCTTGTATTTCTCCTCTTAACAAAAGTAACTCTTTAACCAAAGGAGATGATGCATTTTTAGATGCTCAAAGGGGGAGGGAGCAACTTAAATATAAAACTATTACAGAGGTAAAAATTGACTCATAATTAAATTCGTCGGAAAACAATGATTTTAGCCCTAACATGGTAGCTTCATATTCAGACCTAATTATAATGACTGAAGAAAATATGATTTCCTGCCCTTTTAACAATGCACATTTAAGAAGTGGTCTCACTGAAGAGACACCAACATTAAGAAGCCTTTGTGTGAGTTGCAAGAGTCGCAAAAAGAGAACTATGAGAGAAAATGAAAATTCTACACAGTCTTCAGAGCACTGAAAGAAAACACTCTTAAGTAACCATATTATTCATATAGAATTCTGACAGATGGAAAACACTGAGTAAATGTCCACCCCGCTGACCCCAGTGACAGTTACTGGATGGTTGACTTGGCTGGAGCTCTGTGAATTGGGCTTTTGCATGCCATGTATTAGTGATGCCCAGTGATTGGACACTGATGTCTTTTTGGGCAGTGCTGAAGCAAGCTGCTAGCCTCAGAAGGCAAGAGAGTCCTCATTGTATTATTTATTATGTAACTCGCCACACATTTTAGTTTAATAGCCTACTGTATCTGGAAACAAAAAGAGAGCTGAACTCTCTAAAGAAAATCTCAGACCAATGAGATAAATACAAATAAGAATGTGTATTCAGTTTACTTTTAAACAAGTTGACATATACTAGTGAATGCAATTTTTGTTAGAGTATATTTTTAAGGCCATATGTTTGATATTTTAACATTTTTGGTAATCTTTGGTATTTGTCACAGAAAATTTTGTTTTAGATATAATATTAGAAAATTGAAATCCCTTATAATCCATTATTCAGTAGCACGAACTGCCAATACCCTTTAAAAATACTTAAAATAGAGCATATTAGTGGAAATAATTATGAAACAGAGAGGTACTTCCTATGCTTAATTCATTGAGAAATAAAAATCTAGCCTTGGTTTACAAGAATAAATGTAATATGAGAATACCAACCTGAATATATTTGGATAGTGTTTAAATTTTACTAGTAATAGTCTGACACCCAAACGAGATAGACACAACAAACAACAAATTATACATAAATATCCCTGAACAATACAGTTGTAAAAAATTGGTAAAATGCTACCATTTCAAATTCAAAATGACTTCAAAAGGGTCATTGATTATAATGATGTTGGTTTCAATATAGAATACAGAGATTGTTTAATAAGCATAAATTAATAAAGATTATCCATGGCATAGAACTTTGGGAAAAGCACATGGTCATCTCCACAGATAAATAAAAGACCTTTGACAAAACCCAACATTCCTTCAGGAAAGTGAGAAGATACAAATCGTGGTGGATTTTTGGGTAGATTGCAAAACTAATCTACAGATTTAATGTAATCTCGATCACAGGAAAAGGGCCATTCTTCTCAAACATTGAAAGAATAATTCAAAATATATAAACAGACATACACACACACATGCACACACACACACACACACACACACACACACACACACACACACACACACGGAGCAAAAGCCATGAGAACAATAAAATGACAGACAAAGCAATCCTGAATCAAAAAATACATTGTGGGAGGTAACATCATGTCTGATTTTAAATTATACTATGAAGGCAGCACATTAAAATAAACATTGTTTGAACAGAAACAGAAACATGGAATGATATAGTAGAATGGTTGACCAGATATTAGATTACATAAACACAAATACCTAATTTTTAACAAATGAACACACAAAATATGATATCTGCAACATATAATGCTGAGAAACATGAATCTGAAATACAGAAAAATAAAGCTGAATCCTTGTATCTCTCCCAGAAAACAATTCAACCCCAATATTACAGCATAAGACCTAATACTCTAAAACTTCCTGAAGATAAAGTAGGGAACTTATTTCAACTTTAGACACAGGTTTGAACTTTCTGAATATGAGTCTCGCATTGCAGGAAGTCACCAACATTTGACAAATGGAGCCTAATGAGATGAAAAGTTTCTATACATCCAAGAAAATGGTCCAGACAATGAAGATGCTTGTCATAAAACAAGAGAAAGTCTCTCTAAGCCATACATGCCAGCTAGTTTTTTTTCCCTTGAAATAAGCTAGAGTCATTTGGGAAAATGAAACCTCAACTAATAAAATTCCCCATCACATTGGCTCATGAGGAAAATATGGTGCATTTTGTAGATGTGCATCAATGTGGGAGGGTTTAGTACATTGTAGGGGGATCCAGACCTGTGCTGCTTTTTCTGGTACTCGAAAAAGGCAGACTGAAAACCCACAGAAAGTGCTTTACGGTTTTACAGCTGTGATCAGACACCATGACCAAGGCAAGTCTTATAAAAGACAACATTTAATTGGGCCTGGCTTACAGGCTCAGAAGTTCAGTCCATTATCATCAAGGCAGGACATGGCAACATCAGGCAAACATAGTGCAGGAGGAAATGAGAGTCCTACACCTGCATCTGAAGGCAGCTGGTGGAAGACTGACTTCCAGGCAGTTAGGGTGAGGGTTTTAAGTCTTCCCCAAAGTAAAACACCTACTAGAACAAGGCCACACCTCCCAGCAGTGCCCCTCCCTAGACAAAGCTTATATAAAGCATCATAGGAAGAAATCCAATCATCACTATTTCTCTGTGGCTTCTGCATTAGTTCCTGCCCTGGCATAACTAGATGAAGTGCTACAAACTGTAGGATAAAATACTTAATAGAATAATTTTCTTCTCAAGCTACACTTGCTTGATCACAGCAATGAACATCGTAAATAAAACAGCATATGACATGGAATTTGTGTCTAGAATTTATAAAGAATATGTGTGTGTGTGTGTGTGTGTGTGTGTGTGTGTGTGTGTGTGTGTGTGTGTGTGTGTAAGAGGGTTTGATGTTGAAAGGCAATGGGAAGAGTTGGTTAAAAAAAGTGAGGAATATGTAATTGTATGTTCTTATTAAATAAAACAATATATAATAGTTAAAATGTGTTCAACATCCTTGCTATTCGGGAAATACACTGAAAGTACTTCAAGATCCCATTTTATCCAAGTCCTAAATGTACAAATGCTGATGTGGATGTACAGAAAGAGAGATCTTTATAAATAACTGGTGGGAATATAAAATGGTACAACCAGTTTGGTAAGCAATCTGGAGGTTTCTCAGAAAATAAAAATAAAATACTAGAAACTGCACTACTATATGACCTAGCTATAACATCCCTGTATCTGGACTCAGAGAGCTCTGCATCCTCTTGGAGATACTTTACTTTCATTGCTGCGGCAGTTATGACTGCTAGGAAATGGAATCAACTTAGATGTCCATCTACAAGTGCCTGCTTAAGACAGACCAGTTTTCATCATTAGCCATCAGGGAAATGCAAATCAAAACAACCCCAAGATTCCACCTCACACCAGTCAGAATGGCTAATATCAAAAATTCAGATGACAGCAGATGCTGGCAAGGATGTGGAAAAAGAGGAACACTACTCCACTGTTGGTGGGGTTATAAACTGGTACAGCCACTCTGGAAATCAGTCTGGCAATTCCTCAGAAAATTGGACATAGTACTACCTGAAGACCCAGTTATTCCACTTCTGGGCATATACCCAGAGAAGCTCCAACACACCACAAAGACACATGTACCACAATGTTCATAGGAGCCCTATTTATCATAGCCAGAAGCTGGAAAGAACCTAGATGTCCTTTAGTAGATGAATGGATACAAAAATTGTGGTACATTTACACAATGGAGTACTACTCAGCTGTAAGAAACAATGACTTTATGTACTTTATGCTCATTATAACTAGTAATTTCTTAATGCACACTATCAAACCTTTAAAAAAACACATACTGACAAAAATGTATTCGTATACTTTTATGCAAAAATGCTTAAAATCTGTGCATTTATCTTTGTTTTTTAAAATAACGTTGTTCAATTAAAAAAAGAAAGACAGGTTGTACGTAGAAAAATTGAATATCACTCCTCTGTAAAAAAAAAAAAAGCACAATTTAAAAACTAACTATGAATGAAGCTAGAATAACTCTCCCATTTCAGGAAGGTAAATTGGAGGTGAAACAGTAAAATAAAGGCAAAATGAAAATGAAAAGAGAAAACAAGAACATAAGCATTCACACATGAGTTGGGAGTAGGGATGGAGAAATAACTTAGAACAGCTCAAACAAAATAAAGGTTGTTTGAAAGAGCTATGTGGCAAACTGTACTCTTTTCACCCAAGTAAACATTACAAGAGGAGTTAATAGAACACAATTAACATGAAATTAAATAGGGGAATTCTGTGTGTCAAAGATTTAAATGAGCATGGAACAAGGGGATAAGGAATAACATGGAGTGGGGGATTAGTTAAACAAAACAAAATTTGTATTAATTAATCTTACATTCATCTACTTTGTGAGCTAATTAAAAAATGTAATACACATGGAATTTGATCATAGGTATCCTGCATCAGAAGACAGTACTTCTCCAGAGAGTATCGGTTATTTATTAAAAATCTGTGTGCCAACTGATTTGTTCGCTATGGGTCTATATTGATAAGAAGGGGTTTAGGAGCATGTGAAACAACACAAGTGATTGCTAGTGCTCTTTTTGCCTACCATAAGTACATGGCTAAACTCTCCTGCTGAAGTTATTTCTTATTTGGTTGTAGGACATCAAAAACGAGATTCAACAAACCATAAAAATTGTTCCTTGCTCACTTAGTTTCAGTTGTACCGGAATGTGCTTCATAGGCTGCAGTGAGTGGAGGAATAGGGCATCAGTATTCTTAGCCAGTGTGTGGCCCTAAATGTTACAATACTAAGCTGATTGATAAGTTTTGCCCCTTAGTATCACAGTGGCTCTAGAAATAATCAACCACATTGTTGTATTTGATGCACAGGAGAGATTTCAGGTGGCTGTAATCTGCTCAAAACCCCAAACTCAGGGATATTACTATGGGGGAACCTTCTGGTATTTTTTAACACTAAATTTCCATGTTGTCAACTACTTTATTATGTATTGTCCCATATCTGCTCTCAACCTTGCTATCATTTGCTATGGGTAACAGTGAATAAAGATTCCTAACTTCTATATATGTGCTGCGGGCCTCATATCAGCTGGTTCCTTGGGTTCCTCTCCATTTCTATTCCTGCACTTCTTTCAGACAGGAACAATGATGGGTCAGAGTTCTGTCTGTGGGATAGGAACCTTGTCCTTCACATGATGGCCTGTCTTTCTGCTGGACATGGGCTCTCAATGTTCCTTCTCCCACTGTAGGGCAGTTCATCTACGGTCTCTCCTTTTTGAGTCCTGAGAATCTCTCACCACCCAGGTCTCTGGTACATTCTAGAGGGTCCGTCGCACACCCTACCTCCTGAGATTGCCAGTTTTTATTCTCTCTTCTGGATCTCAGGGATTCAGCCTGAAAGTCAGAGATCTTCTTGCCCCTGTCTCCTAAGTAAAAGTATGTACAGCCTGCCTGGCTCTTATTTTATTGCCTTTTCTACATTGACACCAAAATATAACATCAGATCCCACTATATCTCATGAAGGATGATCCTGAGCTACCAGGTGAGTATTGGAAATTCAATTCAGAAGCTGTGGAAATGGCGCATTGCCCTTAACTTCCAGTCCCATATTTTCAGTCTTAGTTCTTCATACTATATATTTGAAACCCATACAAGATGACTTGATATATTAGATTTTCAGAACAATATCATAGTAAGTATGTTGTCTTTATTAAAACTGCTCGATTTTTCCAAGTTGACTGAGCTAGGTTTCGAGTGCTATGATCAAACTCCATGACTTGAAGCAACTTATGGAGAAAAATAACTCATAGACTCTAAAGCAAAGTCTAGTGCTTTTGGTCTTGATGCTTAGTTGATTGGTCTTTACTACTTTACTGTCACATATTTCAAAAATATTTTTCTTACCTAGTTGTTCTACAGAAGAAAAGAGCAAAGAAAAGGTTTGATAGTGCTCTGGCCTTTAGAAGTACTTCACAGGATACTACTCTGAGTTTTCACCTCCCCAGTAGTCTACTCTCAAAATATGTTTTCAAGAGTATCTTTTCTTCAGAACTTTACACATCATCTCATTTCGTGCCTCCCGATGTTCTAGGCTAAGCGTCTTCAGATCTTCATATAGCTGTAAAACCTAATTAATCAAAAGAGTGTGCACATTTGTATCTTACTGCCCTTACACAATTCAAGACTAAGAACAATGGTCCTCTTCCATCATTATTGAAAAGCCTTAACTCCTCCTATGTGCCTTTTCAAAAATTCACTGATGAAATCTTACCAAAGAAAAATCTTTACTCCCTGTTTGAGACCTTTATCTGATGCTGTTTACCTAATTCTCTGATATTTTCTAATTTCCTTGACTAATGAATAATTACAACATAACCTCATTTGTGCCAGAAGGACTATTCCTGAGTATCAGTATTTGTTCTTAACTTTGGTGGATTTTCCATTTCCTCTTGCAATTCAAGATTGATTACTTCTGGAAATGATTTTCTTTTTTACCAAAAGTCTCTTGAATTTTATCTATTTCTGTTGATGTTTTCTCACTTGGCATGTCTTCGAGTCGGTTCCTGTGCAGCCCTGTCTCACTTTCCTATGGTTCAAAGTTTAAGTTTGTCTCACCTCTGCAATCTTATGTGTTTCTATAATTGGAGTGTATTTCAATAGCATCTCTCTCTCTCTCTCTCTCTCTCTCTCTCTCTCTCTGTGTGTGTGTGTGTGTGTGTGTATGTGATCAAGAAGCAACTGCCGAGCTGGGTATGGTGCCCACAGCTTTAATCCTAGCACTTGGGCAGCAGAAATAGGTGCTTCTGTAAATTAAAGGTCAGCATGCTCTACAAAGCTAATTCCAGGATAGCCATGGCTACACCAAAAAATTCTGTTTAGAAATCTGCCCCTTCCCCCCGAAGAAGAAGAAGAAGAAGAAGAAGAAGAAGAAGAAGAAGAAGAAGAAGAAGAGGAGGAGGAGGAGGAGGAGGAGGAGGAGGAGGAGGAGGAGGAGGAGGAGGAGGAGGAAGAAAGAACAACTGCTTATTTGAGTACATCTTGTAGGGTACAGAAATTGCAGACTCTTCTATGTTACCTATTTTGAATCTTCACTCCATTTCCTCAGATTATTCACCACTCTTGGGAGTATGAGGTGAGTCTTTTTTTATATTTTGGGTACCTAGAGAATAATAGGCATTTTCAACAAGAGTTTGTTGAGTTCATGAATAAATACTATTAATTACCTTCTCCATTTTTTTGTGGGCTTTATAATCACTCAACCTGAAGACAAATAGTTGAATCAGATAAGCTTTGCAGATTTCTTTTTCTGGGTGTCTGGTTTCATGATTCTACGCATATCTTAGTCACCAATAGGCATACAAATATTCTGCTCAATATTGTGCTTAGCACATTGCATACTGATTCAAGTGTTTCTGTCCTTCAGAATCACAAAGGTTGTTATTTTACCTTCAGGATGACCTTTGTGGAAATTGTACCCAGCTTTTTGGATGTAGTCTTATATACTTCATCTGGTTAATCATGAGCAAATTTATTTTTTAAATCATAATTCTATTATTAGTAACATAATCAATAATATGCTGAGTTTATAGCTATATTTTACTTTTTAATTTAATGGATCTTAAGTATCCATGGTTGGCCAGGCTAGTACTTATACTTTGAGGCATTTATCAGGGTGAGAAATCTTGCTTTCTGAAAACTTCATGGTATAGTTCTGTTGGTAAAGGTAAACATCATTTGTGGTTCAGCAGGAAGTACACCCAAATAGTACCTGAGCCACAGTTATTAGAAGATCATTGATTATGCTTTGATTGGTTTAAAGGCAGAAGAAAAGTCTAGCTAGTATTACACAGCAAATAGCAAACTATGTTTTTAGCAGAAAACTTATTTGTGCCTATTCTTGCTGTGACATTGACGGATTTGTGCTGTGGGCTCACAATGCCTCTTTAGCATGTCATATATTTTCTTTTGTGCCCAGCTAAGTGGCTCTAAAATCTATTTTTAAATTATGTTGCCATATTATTCATTTTAGCCATTTGATGATAGGTGGATAATTGTTTGCTCATTTTAAAGAGATTTTTAAGTTATGTTGTATGGGAGGAAGGGAAAGTAGGACAAGCTTAATCCCCTTGATATGTTAAGTTATGTAGTAAATCAAATCACATACCAATATTACCCTCCATATCTTGGGTGATGACTTTCATATTTGGTCAAAGAAAATAAAACAAAAACAAACAAATAAGCTAATAAATGAACATAGCAACAAGGAATAACTATGGAGAGCTTAACTCTAGAAATACAACCAGGTCTCTCATTTTTAAAGCCAAAACATTTAAAATAAATAGTATAATTCAATTTGAGACACACAATTCAGAAATCTGAGAATGCATATTGTAATATGTAGTGGAACTGAGGGGTAGCATGGAAAACCTTTTTTATTCTATTTTTTATGGTTGAAATGAATCAATTTTTTTCATAGTAACCACATCTATAAATATCAAAAGATAAATGTGACAATTTCTATGTCTTCAATCTTTCTAATTAAGATTATCTTTACAGTGTTCTAAAAAGTTTCAGGGTTTATACCTGTCTTAGTTCTTTTAGCAAGTACCGTGATAAAACCCAGCCTAAAAACAAGGTTAGGTAAGAAAGGGTTTATTTGTCCTACATGTCCCAATCAGAGTCCATCATTGAAAGAAGCCAAGGCAAGAAATCAAAGAGGACTGGAATCTAAAGGCGATAACTAAATCAGAGGCCGTGGTGGAACTCAGCTTATTGACTTGCTCTTCAGTCTTTAGTTCAAGTACCTTTCTTATACGTGTCAGGGATACCTGTCTAGGAGTAACACCGCCACACAGCACTGGACTCTCCTAAACCAATAATTAATTAAGAAAATGACCAACAGAAAAATTAAAGAATTTTTATGACAAAACTTTAAACAAAAAAAAAAAAAAGAAAGAAAATGACCCCACAGACTTTTCCATAGGTCATCCTAATGAAAGCATTTTCTCAACTGAGTTTACTTCTTCTCAGATAACTTGAGCCTATGTCAGTTGACAAAACAACAATAATGACAACAACAACAAAGACACACCACATAACCACAAAACCTAAAAGTTAATCAGCACAACACCTTTACATTGAGTGAGGCCAAAATTTATGAAATCAAATGAAAATTCAGTAGAGCTTCAACATTTAAGGTGATAATTTTTAAAAAACAAAGTTTTTTAAATGAAAAAGGGTTTATCACTGGGGTGCTGATTTGAATAAAATTGTTTGGTAAATTATCTTCATGATCCTTAAAAAAATAAAGAAAATAATCTAAACAAAGAATTTACATATGTTGTTTAAAAGTGTATTCACGGGAAAGAGTTCTTATAAAAAATGAATGTAGTTAGTATACAACAATGGCCAACTAAATGCTGAAGCAAGAATTTGCTCATGAAATGATTTAGAATGTTTTGAATAACTCCTTTAATATCCTTTGAAATTGATTCCATAATAATCAATTTGACATAATTTGATCTGGGAATTTGGCCATTGGTGACATCTTTATTTTTTTTTTTAATTTTTATTTTTTGTTGTTGTTGTTGTTAACTGAGTGGGGAAAACCAACAAACTGTGGGTGGCACCATTCATTAGGCAGTGGATGTTGAGCTGTTTAAAAATAGAAAATTCAAAGTGAGCATTAAGGTGCCTTGTTTTCTCATCTTTGGACTTTATATACAGTATGACCAGCCACTTTGAATTCCTGGCATTATGATTTCCCTGCCACATGCAACAATTTATCTGAATCGATGTAGTCTTTCTACCCTAAGTTGCTTTTTTCCAGAGTATTTTATCAAAACAGGAAAAGCAACTATGACCCATTGCCTTAACACTTAAGTTATCAAACAATAAAAAATAAATACTGAATTGAAAGATAGACAATTATAGCAAAGTAAGCCCAAGAAAGCATAAAGACATGAATGTATGTACAAGTTAACAAAATTATACTTAATAAATCTGAGTATAAAAACACAGTGTAATAGCTCACTGAGACTTGGATTTGTGTGTGTGTGTGTGTGTGTGTATGTGTGTGTGTGTGTGTGTATGTGTGTGTGTGTGTGTGTGTGTGTGTGTGTGTGTGTGTGTGTGTGTGTATGCACAAACTGCCTGGCAAATCACTATTGTAACAAGCAGGATCTACAGGGTAGTAAGACCACTGATGACTTGTCTATCTCAGCATCCTGCAGAGTGCCATCAACGACTTTTAAACAAACATCAAAAATGTCTGTGTAGCACAGTGTACATGAACAAAGCAGAAGAAAGTACATGAAAATTGCTTTTAAGGCATTTCATAGATAAACAATTCCTATGCAAAAAAATAATTTATGGCATAGAGAGAATGTCTGCCAGCAGTAGTTTTCTTAAATTATTTCTTTTTATATTTAAGATTATAATTACATCATTATTTGTTCCTTTCTTTTCCCCCCTCCAAGAGTCTCTATATTGCCCTTGTTATACATTTTCAAATTCATAGCTTCTTTTTGTTAATTATTATGACATGTGTATTTACATATTCCTAAATACATAAGTCCAAACTTCCAAGCCTGTATGATTTTATGTGTATATATGTTTTTAAGAATGATCATTTGGTATAGCATAGTTAATGTGTCCTACTCCCTCAGGAAGACAATTTCATCCTGTTGTGGCATTTCACAGTTGCTTGTTAGTCTTTGTAAGGAGTTGAGTCCTCCTGGGCTCTTCTAGCTCCCCTACCACTCCTCCTTGGCTCATTTCCATTCCTGTCCATCCCCTACCTGCATTCTTGTTAGTCTAGGATAAATGGAAAAAATTGGGCAGGTGTTTTAATTAGAGAGTGGGGAGCTAAATACAGAAATAGGAGAAGGTAAATTAGCCATCAGGATTCTAAAAATATTATAAGAATCATATTATTAATTACCTATACATATCTCTAATACAATAAGTCTAATACATACACCACACATACACACACACACACACACACACACTCACACACACACACACACACACACACACACACACACACACACACACACACAGATATGCCTCCAAGAGGCAAAGACTATTTAAAGAACACTCCAACAACAGACATAAAAATCCTACTTTTGAGTGGTTGGTTGTGGTTTTTACAAGAGGTTTTCAAGACATTACTGGCTGTTGCTAATAACCTTGGTTGTCTTCTAGAAGTAGAAGGTAAATTTCTATTGCTGCAGATACCATGTACTTCAGACATATGACCTGCAGGCTCATTAGCCGGAACTGACCTGCAGTCCTCCAACCTGAGGAATAGCATTAATGAAGCAAAAGGACACATTGCATGTTTTCTTTAATTTTATTATTTTATTTATTTACATTTCAAATATTTTTTTATTCTTTATTAGATACTCTGTATTAACATTTGGAATGCTGTCCCTTTTCCTGGCCCCTCTCTATCCCCCCCCTCCACTTGCCTTCACTAAGCTGCACTCCCTCTATATCACCCTCTCCACTCCATTGCCTTGGCATTCCCCTACACTGGGAAAACATGCCCTCCCTGGAACGGAAGCCTCTTCTCTCATTGATGCCGGACACTGCTCTCTTCAGCTTCATATGCATCTGGATCAACAGGTCTCTCAAAGTGTACAAAAAGGTTGGTGTATAAGGCCATTCTCTGCTACATATGTATCTGAAGCCATGAATCTTTTCATGCATACTCTTTGGTTGGTGGTTCAGTTCCTGGAACTCTGGGGGAGAGAAGGGGTGCGCCGATTATTTGATACTGTTCTTCCTATAGGGTTTCAATCCCCTTAAGTGTTAATCAAACCTTCCCCTAGGTCTTACCTTGGGGTCCTCTGGCTCTAATGGTTGTCTGTAAGCATTTGTATTTGTCAGGTGCTAGCAGAGCCACTCAGGGAACAGCCATACCAAGCTTCTGTCAGGAAGCACTTCTTGGCATCAGCCATAGTGTTTGGGATGGGTGTCTGCAGATGGGATGGGCAGTCTCTGGACATCCTTAACTTCTGTTCCCTTTTCTTGTCACCATCTTTTATTTGTACAGGAACAATTCTGGAATAAAAAAAAATTGAGATGGGTGGGTGACCCCATCTCTCAACTAGGAGCTATGCCTAACCACTGGAGGTTGTTTCTATAGGTTCTATATCCCTTTGTTGGGTATTTTGGCTGCAGTCATTTCTGTTGGGTCCTTGGAGCCTCCTGCTTTCCTGGAGTCTGTAACTTTCTAGTACATATCCCGGTTCTCCATCCCCCACAAGCTTATGGCTTGTGGGTTGTTTAGTGGGTATTCTGAGCTTTTGGCCTAATATCCACTTATCAGTGAGTACATACTATGTGTGTTCTTTTGTGTCTGGTTCACCTCACTCAGGATGATTGTTTCTAGTTCTATCCATTTGTCTTCGAATTTCATGTAGTAAGCATTGTTTTCAATAGCTGAGTAGTACTCCACTGTATAAATGTACTACATTTTCTGTGTCCATTCTTCTGTTGGTGGACATTTGGGTTCTTTCCAGGTTCTGGCTGTTATAAATAAGGCTGCTACAAACATAGTGAAGCATGCAGAAGAATGCAAATTGCTCCATTCTTATCCTGTTGCACAAAGCTCAAATCCAAGTGGATCTCCATATAAAACCAGATACACTGAAACTAATAGAAGACCATTATAGAAAATCATTATTAAAACACAGAATTGTGGAGATCATCTCAGTGAGTAAATCAAGAAAACATCTACTAAATTTAAGGAAGCTCACAGAACATTTTAGAAGAGGGTACAGAAAAAGTACTGGAAGCAGAGGAGCAAGTAGTTTGCTGTGTAATTCTGTCTCTCAGAAATGTCAGAGACTGACTGTATTGAGTAGGCGCTGAATAAGGCCAGCATTAGTTTTTGTCACATGTGTGCTTCCTCTCTCCTCTCTTCTTATAGTCCCTGTTATCCCCAACAGTCTAGACACCCTTCCTCTTCACTGCATCTAGCTGTGGCTGTTTCCAAAAGTAGGACAGGCTTCTTTCATCTATGCGTGCAATGAAGCCTCATATCTATATTTTTTTGCTCTCTGGTATGTTCAACAATTTCATTTCTGATCAGAATTGCTATATTAGCCACCATTGTCACTGTGCCAACTGTGTTTGTTGTTCCTAATGCACAATTACTATCTTTTGTGGTTTTATCATATATTTATCTATTATAAAACTTATTGAAACCATTGGAGTGCTTGTCAATGGGAGTAATATCTTTTGTTTATTATTATAAAATGAGATGGAGTTTTGATACAAAAGTGAAAAAAAAATCCTAAATTTTCTTAGATAATGATACATAAAGTCCCTGATTCAATCTCAGTCTTTTGCCTCACAGTGAGAAACTTACAAATCCAAGATTCATTCAAATAATATATTTACATGCATGCATAAATATATGTGAATTTGAGAACTCTTAGTAATTGATAAAAAAAATAAAAACAAGCAAAATATAAAGTTAGGGCAAAATGGTACAGATAACTGGACATCAAAAATAGTATATCAAATTTTATTTATGTATAAAGAATAAAGTACATTCACAATTTTGTTAGAACATGTGACCATAGCGGGTGTGCACAATATCAACCTACAGAGAGTCAGGAAAGGGGAAATTCAAAAGGCAAGTTTTATAGAAATCAGTCTAGTTTGAAATCAGTTATGTAACTCTCTATTATTTTCTAACAGATCTGACAATATGTATGGAGATTTTTGATAATGAAACTGAGTTATAGATATTTTATAGAACCACTAAGTTAATATCAGACAATGGTATCATCTCACACTAGAGAATGGAGTGTGTAAGACACAAAGTGTTTTGTAAGTTTAAATCTACAAAACAAATACTCTACATACAATTTACTTGTATCTGTACAAATTAATATGCTTGACATTAGATGCTTTCACATGGGGAGCAATGTTTGTGTTTCTTCTCTGAGCACCTAAACAGTGAATATTTATACAACATATTCTTTTTTTAAATTTCGGTTCCTTTTTTATTGGTTACTTTATTTATTTACATTTCAAATGTCATTCCCCTTCCAGTTTTCCCTTTGCAAAGCCCCCATCCCATCCTTCCTTCATTCTGCTTTTATGAGGGTGCTTCCCTACCCATTTACCCACTCCCACCTCACCACATCAAGCCATCACAGGACCAAGGTCTTCCCTCACACTGATGCCAGATAAACCCATCCTCTGCTACCTGTGCACCTGGAGTCATGGGACCCTCCATGTGTACTCTTTGATTACTATGTTAGTTCTTGGAAGATTTGTGGGCCAGAATCTGGTTGGTTGATATTGTTGTCCTTCCTATAAGGTTGCAAACGCCTTCAGCTCCTTCAGTTCTTTCTCTAACTCTTCCACTGGTGATCAGTATGAAAACTGGCTGTAAGCATCTTCACCTGTATTGGTCAGGATCTGGCAGAGCCTCTCATGAAACAGCTATATCAGGCTCCTGACAGCCAGCGCTTCTTGGCATCAGGAATAGGGTCTAGGTCTTGTGTCTGCAGATGGGATGGATCTCTGGTGGGGCAGTCTCTGAATAGCCTTTCCTTCAGTCTCTGCTCCAATCTTTGTCCATGTATTTCCTTTAGACAGGAGCAATTCTGGGTTAATATATTTGAGATCCCCCATTCCTAGTTTGATACACTAGAAATTTGGGCTAAAATTGGTTGTCTCATATATATGTATGTATGTATGTATGTATGTATGTATGTATGCATATATGCAGCTAATTTACAACCTTTCATTTATTCCATGAAATCTGAAAATGTTGTAACTACAAATTGAAAGATGTATACTATTAGAAGACTGTAAAACTCAACAAATCTGTGAAACACTTCATTATAACAAATGATTTTAATATTTTACTTTGGGTAAATTCTGGATGTTTTCTTTAATCAATTTAAGAGAGTAATAGATAAGGCTTTAACAAAAGCCACTGCATTCCCTATTTGGAAATAATTTTGTTCTATTACTACATTTTATTATGGTATACACTTTGTATTGTGTAAAGGCTTGCTAGAAGCTATTTTTCAAAAAATTATTATACTTCAAAGATAATTCAAAATTCCTTTGATGTTTCCAACTTTTTCATTTGTACTTGTGATCTTCCTGAAGTTACACTTGGGATTATTTAAACAGCTTTCCAACTACAAATTTTTTTCTGTTTGGCTCATCTGAGTTTGTTAATACTCCTCCATTCCTATATTACCATGCCTTAAAGGATTCTTAAGTGCTCAAAGGAGAGTATCAACTTGATCACCGAAATCCTTTCAGATTGTATAATAACATGTACACACTTCCCTACCCACAGATAATATTTAGAATAAAGTGATTCTAATGTGTAGAACCTAAGGCCTAGAAATCTATCGATTGGTTTGGAAGTGGGTCAAAATCTAGAACTGGATTAAAAGCAGTTGTGTCTGGAATCTCACCTACAATGGCAAACTAGGTTTTCCCTTGGCCATATAACATCAAACAGAAGCATGGAGGAACATGCTAGAAATCCGTACACCTGCTCATTCTCCATAGGCAGTAAGGAGAGAAGTTTTGGCTCATGACAGGCGTCTATAGCCTAAATATTATCAGCAGCAAATTCAGAAATCTTAGCAGCTTCACAGAGGAAAAGTCATTTTCTAAATACATTATTTGTGACTAGAACATCAATATTTATATTTTGTTTCCCCTCAATATTTGTGTATACTAAAGTGATACATATCATTCACATAAAAGTAATCACCGTGTATTAGATAAGGCCTTACATGCATTATTTTATTTTAATTTTCAATATAATGCTAAAATGTATGAAGTTTTGCTACCAGCAGTTTATAGATTACACTACAAAAAGGCAAATGGCACTTCCAAGGTGACCCATTTAATATGCCATAGTGTTGGCATTCACAGCCAGGTTTTCCTGACACAAGATCTTTGCCCCAGGGCACTTGATTTTTCTTCTGCTAGTACTGCTCACCCCCAGTGGCACACAAAAACAGAATCAACTGGAATTACTTATCTGTAGAAGAAACAATTGCTTTTCAGAAGCGGAACAATGTTTACAATGTAACTTCATTCTCTGGATCATTCAGCAAAGTAATATGAATTAACTTTACTTCCAGTTTATTATGGGAAAGCACATGAAGGAAAGAAAGGTAGCTTAGTAATATTCATTTTATTTACTCTTATTTAATAGTCCAGTGGGACAGGAGGTGTTTCTCTCCTTAGCATTGACTACTCTGTGTTTTAAAATTGTTTTCAATGTTTACTTCATACATGGGGGAATATTTCACCTATGATTCCACTCCTACCAAATATAATCTGTTAAGAGAATCTGACCTAATCATTTCTTTATAGTGGATTGTTTCCCTTGAATCTGCTGAGAATAAATATTGCTTTGAATGGGACTGGTTTTTATATCGTATAATGAGCACATTTGTTTTCCTATACAAACCACCCTTTTCCTGATGTGCTGAGGTGATACCTGTAATAGAAAAGCATAAAATAAAATGAGATTTTTTTGTGAGTCAACCTCATATTGAGATTCCTTTTGTGATATTGTTATCTCAATCTCTGGCTGCAGGTGGCATTGTAGATAAACAATTGGATTAATTCGGGCACTATAAAGCTCCACACCTATTACAGAGTCGCAAGTGAAAGCATCAGTGAGGTGCATTGTGAGGATAGCCCATTACAGAGGAAAGAGCTGTTGGTATAAGCACTAGATTTAAGGAAGAAATTATGCTTCACAAAATAAAAATGAAAACCAAATCAGGATGCATTTGTGAACAGAGAAACTGAAAAGGAGCAGGAGTTCATCTAAATTTGTGAGTTGAAACCTGTCAAAAGGGCATTGAGATTCATTAGAAGAAGGAAACTAGATTGCTGAGAGGGTTAACAGAGTGGAAGGCATTTGTTTAACATCCTTCTCCTATTGATGACAACAGAAATGGACTCTCGTCCGTACTGATATGTTCTCTCTGCTGCATCACCACACACAGCTAAGCAATTGCAGCTTTGGAGACTGGAGTCAACGTCTAAAATGAACACTTTCTTTCTAACCAGTTAGTTGACTGAACTCATGGTTTGTATTTTCCTCTGAGAAAATAATAGAAAATTGCTCAAATGTACAGCAAAATGGATGTTAATATTCAGAGAGGCAACATTAAAAGAACATTAACAACAATGTGATTAGATGAAGATGTGGTCAATGGGAAACAAAGATGAGATTGTTTTATACAGAATCTCGATGGAGTCTCCAAGAGCACCTATGTGCTGACACCAGAATCTAATCTTGGGTTTCTGATGCTCTATGTTATGACAACCCCCACCCTTGTCCTCCAACCTCCTGAGACCTTCCCTCTCTCCACCTCCCTCACCCTGCCCAGTGGCTGGCTTTCTTTTATTTTACTAATTAAAATGGGAAGATTCATGAAGTCAGCTCTTGAATATATGCTGGGCAGCCCTTCTTGGGGAAGTGGAATTAACATTAACAAACTATCTACAGGGTTGTACTCTACATTTAAGTTTTCTAGAGAACTAAAACACATGTTTTGCGACCAAGATTTTGATTTGTCCTCTTGGTTGTTCTATTGAAAATACCTGGGAAGAACTATCTATAAAAAGAGGACACACCTGTGAGATTTTTCTCTTGGTTTGTGTTAATCCACTTCTAGCCAACATTTAGGCCAGAAGAGAGATAACTTTAATCCCAGATCTGCTGGAGGTGAAGGCAGGAAGGATTTACTATTTGTCAGCTTGTCCTTAGCTTGTTGACACATCCATCACTACACTGGCATTGGCGCCTACTGTTTCCAGATTCCAGCCTATAGAGAAAACCAGCTGAGACAACATGTTTTGTAGGACTGGGAAACAACAAGACTACTGAACTTTACAACTTCAACTAGCCCTTGTGGGATTAGCAAGACTGCAGCCTGTAAGTACTCCCAAATGTTCCATTTTGACATGTATATAAAAAAAGATTCATTCCGTAACTTCTGTGACTCTAGAAAACCATGATTATCACAGGGGTATGTTGCCCTCATAAGAATTTAGGTGTCATTTTAAAATTTTGATTTCATGAATTTATTTAATGATCACAGCTTTATCTTATGCTATAGGAATGAAGTGAAATGTCCATGAAAAAGCCATGTTATACAATTTGTATGTGACTTTTGTTAAATTGTATAGACACAGCTTCCAAACGACATAATTTATCATTTTTCTGTATTTGGGTGCACATATAAAAGACTGAGACAGGACCTGTAGTACTTGGGAAATGCTAGTGCCCGCCCCAAGGAAAGAAACATGAGCCAACCTGATTCAACTCACAGCAGGGCCTTTATTCAATTAGAGATATCTCAGGCCCCTCCAAAGCACTGCCATCAGGAGGGACAGTTTTGGTGGTTGGAAGCCCCTGAATGTCTACTGGGACAAGGCATTAGAGTAAGAAACAAGTGGGGGGAGTGGTGAATGTATAAGCATCTAATTGGAAATCTACTGTGGTCTTTAACATAATTGGTTGCTGCTGGGAGTAGTGGTGGTTTGGCATGAGGTAGGATTGTAACCTGGGGGTACATGTTTATTGGGGAAATAACCTGGAGACTCTGGTCTTTTTGAGGATTAGCCTAAAGACTGGAGCTAGGCATGGGTTTGTTGGTGTGGGGGGAGGGTAAATTGGAAACTAATGCTAGGACAAGGCTGTTAGTTTACCTGAATTTGATCTTATGTCAGGTTCTCAAAAAATGTAGTCTGAGCTTAAAAAGATTTGGCCTCTCAGAGCCACCCCATGCCTTGTACTTGAAATGCTTAAGAACATATTTCTGTGAGCCCCATCACACCCAGGGAAGGAGGAAGGGGCTGCACAAGGCTGTCACCAATGGTTATCACAGTGCTTATGCACTATGGGAGGAAACATTTGGAGTAGATTTGGTAAAAACATTCAGAAAACCAGGTATCCATACTACATTTTAAAATACTGTTCCTTGTGGTATTGATAAGCAACACCTGTGGGCAGCACATATAGAGTCGTTTCAGTGGGGTCAGAGGGCATGCTTTTGAATCCAATAGAGTCAATCCCTAGTGAAGTGAAACAGCCTTAGTAAGTGAGGGATTTCAAACAAATGTCACTATTGCTCAGAATAGAGGTGCATGGCCAGAACATAAAGTAAGTAAAAGATGACGGGGCACCAATGAAAGGAAAAGTCACTGAAAGGAAAAGTCACGGGGCACCATTGTTGTAAAAGATGACGTCCCGGGTTTCAGCACCAATGTTAGGGGAAGGATGAAGAGAGTGGGGGGCACATGGCCCATGGAAGTGCAGCAAGGCCTGGGGGCAAGGGAGATGCCTCTGCAGGGCCCATGTTGGAAAACCCTTCCCCCTGAGGAACCAGCCACACAACGGTATAGTACAGAGTAGAGTTTATAAGAGGGTGGTAGAGCCAGAGGGAGGAAGGGAAGGATTAAGAGAGAGAGAGAGAGAGAGAGAGAGAGAGAGAGAGAGAGAGAGAGAGAGGGTGGGGGGAATAGAGGAGTAGAGGCAGGCCATGAGCACCTGGAGAGAGAGGGGGAGAAGGGAAGGGAAAGAGGAGGGATGGGGTGGGAGAGCAAGAGAGTCAGGAGGCAAGAGAGGACAAGAGAGAGAGGAGGGGGCAAGCAGCCCCTTTTATAGTGTCAGGTCACTGGGGCAGAGCATATCTGTCTACTGCCAGGTAATTGAGCGGTGGGGTTTACAGAATCCCAACACATACAGCAAAGAACTGGACTCTGTAGGGCCCAGGTGCTGAATAGATCTAGAAGTCCCATTCTGGATGATTACATTGGGACTCAGCTCCTGAGTACAAATCCCTTAGTCTTAAGATTTGGATCCCTTGGACCCCAGAATTGTTCTGGTTGTACACATTCAACTTAATCTTTGAGGAAGAACAGGGTAAATACCACCAACTACTATGGTGATATTGAGGATACAAACTAAAGACCAAGTTTTTCCTGTTTGGGTTCATGCGAATGAGTTCAAGGAATTCCTAACTTTCTTTACCAGGAGATTCAATCAACCTATGGATGATTTTAATGTCTTTACATTGATATTGTTTATTGTTAGTTAACAGTTGTAAATATCAAAATGTTGAAGTATTAAAAAACTGAGGAATGTAGAATGGTATCAATTAGAAAGGAGCCTGCAACTATGTTGTATGAAGTAGTAAAAATATTTTGTAAAAACAAGTTGCCCTGTAACATCCTGGAAATCTTCATGGCGGGAGTTGATTCCCCACTTCCCTGGGAGAGGAGAGAGGCTGGATGTTGAGCTGGACAACTTGCAAGTGTTTTAATAATTGATGCCTATGGATGATACCTTCAAGAAAACAGAGGGTATTTTTTGAAGAGTTTTCTAATTAGCAAAAAGTGGAAGCTTTTACTGGCGGTTGCCAAGATTTAATCTCCCCTATTACAGCCTTCTGAATTAATTTCCAGAGTACACCTATCCATCAGAACTTCATATTTTTTCCAATTCTACATGTAGTGTCAGATGATGATGGTAATGGTGGTGGTGGTGATGTGATTTTGCTTTTTGCCTTAATAATTTCTTTCCTTTTTCCTTTTCTATCTTTCATTGCTTCTTTCTTACTTAAATATTTGTTTTCACTATTCCATTTTTTAAAATTTAAAATTAGATTTTCTCTCATTAGTCCATCTTGACCACCAGACTGATCCCTCCAGGTGTCATGAATTGTATGGATACAATCCTAGACAATGAGGTCCTCTTGTCAGGGTGCTAAGAGTGAACCTCTCTTTTAACATTCGTCTATAATATTGGAGAAACCTGATGGGATTCCATAGCACTAGGACATAACAGAATACAGCAGAATCCTTTCCCAAAGAAAATTGCAAAAATTAACCATACCAGATTCTGTATCCATCATTACTAAGATTACCCTCATGCAATATCCACTGCAAGAGATTTAAACATCACACAATTGTCTTTTCATTTACTCTTTTCATCCAAAATAACCCCCCCCATGACCGCTACTGCTCCTCTCCAAACCCACCAATATCCCACCAACAAATCCTAGTCCATATTCTCTTCCAAATGGGAATGAATGCAACCATGTAAGTGTATATTGTTTATCAAGTAAACCAGAGGCAAGCTAACACCCAAAGGAGTGAAGAGGTTAGGTAAATGAAAGCATCTTCTGAACTCTAAGAGCTGAGGTGAGGTGTTTAAGCAAGTCTTATAAGTATGGGCTCTACCCATTTAAAGGTATGGCCTATGAAATTATAGACTCATATTTTCTGATCAGATCAGACTGAGATTTGTAAAAGGAGAACCCAGAATGATGGAACTAAGATTTTCTTGCCAATTGCACCTTCATCAGAGCCCCTGAAGTTGTGAAGCCCTGGACTTCAACACACATTCTCTGCGTGTTCCTGTCTACCACCCAACTTCTGTCTGTCTCCTGAGTGTGAGTATTCTCAAAGACTTTTAGCTCTTACAACTAAATACCTAGTTCAGTCAGATATTCTTCTTTCTCCCAACAGTTTAGGAAATTGAAGCCTCTGTGAAGCATATATGGACATGCCAGAAACCGAAGGTGCTTTCTAGCCAAAACTGTGTAATACCCAGCCTTTGCCTGTAGAAACCAGCCAGCTTGTTTCAGGTCAGAGCTCAGAGATGCCTACCGGGAAACCAACAGTGATGGCATCTGCATACTCTAGCACACATGACACAGCCTGTACTTAGAACTCAACAGCAAACTGGGAAAAACATGGAGAACCAAGTGAGACTGCTTCTGTGAACCAGCAATTTGTATCTCCTCAGCAGAAAAAAAATGCCTTGAGGCTCTTAGCTTTAGGAGCTCAACAATACTCCCAAAATATGCCAATCTCAGCCCCAGAATACAGTAGTTAGTACTTTACACCAGGGAGACTCTACAATTGAGACTACTGTATGAGGACACTGAACTCTGACAAGACTCTCGATCAAAAATACAGCCATGTGTGAGAGTCAGAGGTGTACCTTTGGTAATCATCAAATTGTTCTCTCTGGAAATCAGATAGGCCAGATTCTGATTATGCATTATCTCCTTTGTTCTGTATGTGACCAAATCTTCAGTAGTGAAATTGAGATGCCTTCCAGGGTGACCAGACTTTTTACCACAATCAATAATAGAGAGCATCTGACTCTCTTGGCGTCAGATAACAGTACCCCATTGTAGCCAGGCTCTTCATCCCAATCAAATTGTAACCTTCTTTCCTGAACAGAAACCTTTTGGGATTCAGGAGGAACCCAGAAGATTATAACAAATTATATGGAGATCAGATGATACTGTCAAATGTATACAAGGTTTTCTATGAGCCTCCGATGAGAGATAACTATGACCAGATAAAGCATTACTATCAGATAATATCCTTCTGTCATCAGAATATCTTCAGATGACAAGAGAATCTCCTCCATAATGAACATACCCTCTCTGGGTATCAGAAATCAGGCTACAAATGTAACCAGGATATGATTGTGAATCCAAGTTACAAGTCTTTGGTGGCCAGCATCTGTATGACTCTCAGTCAACCTCCAGTTTTGACACAACTCTTCATGGGACTAAGAGGACAACATCTAGGGCAGTGGACAGCCTGACTTGGCATCTAGAGGCAAGTCTAAGCTCTGAAAAAACACTCTCTTTGGGGCAGATAAGGACCTCTGTTGATCAGAATGTCTACTCAAGTCAAAATGGAAGACCCAATATTGAAAAAAAGCCTTGATTCTCAGGTGACTTCATTTAGTAACCAAGCCCCATATGTAGGTGAATCCTCATAGCCTTCAAGTTCCCCCTTTGATTCAAAGGCAACCTCAGGAAAGCTCTTCAGCTTTGGTTTTGTCCAGGGACAGAATTCAGAGATGAAGTTAGACTTCATGAACCAGAGCCCTATATCCCTGAAGAACCCTCACCCTTTCAAGTGCTATTCCTGAGCCTACCAGAATTGTGGGAAATCTTACAAAAAGGATAGCCACCTAAAGTACCACATGAAGAAATACACTGGGGAGAGAACTAATGTGTGCAATGAGCCTGGCTACAAATGGAAATTCTTCTGTTCAGTATATCTCAAGAGACACAAAATAAAGCACAGTGGGGAGAAACCCTACCTCTGTCCCATCTTCCACAAAACCTATTCCAGTTTGGAGTACCTTAAGCATCTTTCGAGGTGCCATATAAACCTTCTAGTACAATCTGACTGTCCACAAATAATATCTTACCTAACAAAGCTTTAGTTTTTTTTCCCACCTGTTAGCATCAGAAGTGGTTTACAGATAGCCTCTGAATCCAGCAATGGATGATGCTATCCCTAGGGGACAAAGACCCTCTTGTGTCTGTTGCCATGGCCACTGCCACACATTCACCTTTGTGCAGTGGTGTCCATCATTTATTACCTGGCATGCATGTCACAGCCCAAATAATAGAGACCCTGACACTTTGCCCCACTTTTCTCTTTCTTCTCTTCCAAGTGCCCCCCCCACACTTTCAATATAAAATTTTCTTCCCATAGGATTATGTTGTCCTGGTGGGATCTGTCCGGAAAAGAAAGCCACCTTCCGAGTAACACTACCCAAAACAGCAAATAAGTTTTAATGTTTGTGGATGACAAGACAAACAAAGAAACAAACATTTAGAATAAGAAACTATACCACGTGATCCTTCAAACCCTTATTTTGCATGGGGAAATCATCTTAACTTGCCCCCTTTTAATGAGAATACAACCACATTTCTGTAACAAAATTTGTCTTATTGTAGTTTGGACTAAGGTGGTATAGAAATATAAATATTAAGACATTGCTGAAAGTATCATTGTACACTGAATCAGGATCCATGTTTCTCCCACCATTATCTTCACCCTAGAATTTTTTTTTTTTTTTACATTTTTAGTTATGGATGCCAGTTAAGTTCAATGGTTGGCTGTAGGTATCTCATCTGTCTCGGACAGTTTCTGGAAGATCATCTCAGAGAAAAGCCATGCTAAGCTCCTGTCTGTAAGCACATGGCATCAGTAGTAGTGTCAGCATTTGGTGTCTCCCCACGGTATAAATACCAAGTTCAGCTGGTCACAGGATGATGAGTCATATCCTAATCTAAACCATCCAGAAAATCCAGAACAGAATGAAAAGACCAAATTTAAGAGCCACATGAAGATTCCCAGCTCAGAGAACCCAAAAATGTCTTCACCAAAATCATAGAAGAAATATTCCCCAACCTAAAAAAAGACACAGTCATAAATGCACAAGAAGCTTATAGAACACCAATAAATTGGATCAGAAAAAAACAGAAACAACAAAAAAAACCCTCTCATCAGATTGTAATCAAAGCACTAAATACACAGAACAAAGAAAGAATATTAAAAACTATAAAAGAAAAAGGCCAAGTAACATATAAAGGCAGACCTATTATGAGAATTATACCAGACTTCTCATCAGAGACACTAAAAACCAGAAGAGCCTAGTGAGAGAACCTAGGTCATGCAGACCCTAAGAGAACAAAAATGCCAGGCCAGACTACTATACCAATAAAACTCTCAATGAACATAGATGAAGAAAACAAAATATTCCAGATTTAAACAATATCTACCAATCCAGCCACACAAAGGATTCTAGAAGGAAAACTCCTAACACAAGGAGTTAAACAGCTGGAAGAATTTATGACCCTGGATCTAACTTGGGCATCTGAAACCTTAAAGTTCACCACCAGTTGAGTGTTTCCTCTAAAAATTGTACACCTATGCCAACAAGGTAATAATTCCTAATATTATCAACCTCTGTGCATTTAAGGCAGAGGGCATTTTAATGCATACCCCCACACTTACTATGTTGAGAATTGAGATAGTGAAAGATGTCTTTCAATGGACATTGCTGCCTATCATAACCTCATAATGCTTTTGCAATCATAGGAAGTTATATTACATTTATGCATGACTATCACTATCATAGTGTTTCATCTGGAAATTAAGCAAGGATTAAGGGGTAAGGGTCTGTTTGTGTAATTGCCAAAGGATAGACTTGCAGGTCTAATTTTTATAAACATGAGTACATCTAGAATTAACAAAATCCTCGAAATCACTGGTTAAAACAGTGGTGAAAAATGTTTGCTTAAATATCTTGAATTGAAAAAATTCATGCCTAATCATAGTTTGATTTGGGAAAACACATCTTTAAATGAGATCAACTGTAGAGGGGATACCTACTTCTCATCTCAGACATACATGCTTGTAGCCTATATGAACCACATGGAAGTGTGTGCTACTTCTCTCTCTCTCTCTCTCTCTCTCTCTCTCTCTCTCTCTCTCTCTCTCTCTCTCTCTCTCTCTCTTTGTGTGTGTGTGTCTGTCTCTCTGTCTCTCTATCTCTCTTTCTGTGTCTCTGTCCCTCCCGGTGTCTCTGTGTCTCTCTCTCTATCTTTCTCTCAACTGGCTTATCCCTGTTCTCACTACCAAGTGCCTGCTTTTCTGTACTTACACCTCTTTGTTGTTGTTATTGTTGTTATTCCAATACATACTTAAAATCAGACACCTGAACCATTCAGATTCAAGGAATGATTAAATTCAGGGAACTTAGTCTTCTCAACATGAATAACAGCTGTGATTGATTATCTTTTGTAAATTATTGTATTTGATATTCTCTGTATTTACATTTTAAATGTTATTCCCTTCACCCCCTCACATTCCCATTCCCCCCTCCACTTGCATCCAGGAAGGTTATGCTTCTCCCAATCACCCTCTCTACCTAACTGGCTTGGCATTACCCTTTACTGGAAAAATGTACCTTCACTAGACCAAAGGCATTTTCTTCTACTGATTCCAGACAATGCCATCCTCTGCTACATATGAAACTGGAACCATGGCTCTCTCCATGTGTGCTGAATTATGGGTGTTTTAGTCCATGTGAGTTCTGGAGGGTTTGATTGGTTGATAATGTTGTTCATCCAATGAGGCTGCAAATGACCCCAGTCATTTCTCTAGCACTTTCACTGGGGTCCCCATGTTCAGTCCAATGGTTAGCTACTAGCATCCTCAACTGTATCTGTATTACTCTGGCAAAGACTCTGAGGAGGAATCCATATGTGGTTCCTGCCAGTAAGCATTTCTTGGCATCAGCAATAGTGCTTGGGTTTGATGTCTGCATATGGGGTGGATCCCTAGGTGAGGCAGTCTCTGAATGATTTTTTCTTCAATGCCTGCTCCACTATTTGACCTTGTATTTACTCCTATACAAGTGTTTTGTTCTCCTATCTACAAAGGACTGAGACATCCACATTCTGATCTTCCTTTTTTTGAGCTTTATAAGGCCTGTGAATTGTTTATTAACTATTAAGAGCTTGGGGGGGCTAGTATCTTATTATCAGTAAGTTATCTTACTCAGGATGATAGTTTCTAGTTCTATCTATTTGCCTAGGAAATTCATAAGGTCATTGTTTCTAATAGATGAGTAGTAAAACATTGTGTTAATGTACTACAATTTCTGTATCCATTCCACTGTTGAAGGACATCTGCGTCTTTCCAGGTTCTGGCTTTTATAAATAAGGCTGCTATGAACATGGTGGAACATGTGTCCTTGTTAGATGTTGGAGCACCTTTTGGGTGTATGCCCAGGATTGGAGTAGCTGGTACTATGTCCAATTTTCTGAGGAACATCCAGACTTATTTCCAGAGTGGTTGTACCAGCTTGCAATCCCACCAACAATAGAGGAGTGTACCTCTTTCTCCTTATCCTCACCAGCGTCTGCTATTATCCGAGTTTTTGATCTTAGCCATTCTGACTAATATGAGGTGGTCTCAGGGTTGTTTTGATTTGCATTTTGTTGATGACTAGAGATGTTGAGCATTTCTTTAGGTGCTTTGAAATTTGGTATTTCACAGTTGAGAATTCTTTGTTTAGCTCTGTACCCCATTTTTAATAAAAATATTTGATTCTCTGGAGTCTAACTTCTTGGGTTCTTTGTATATATTGCATACTATCTCTAGCAGATGTAGGATTATTAAAGATCCTTTCCAAATCTGCTAGTAGCCATTTTGTCTTCTTGACAGTGCCCTTAGTCTTACAGAAACTTTGTAATTGCATGAGGTCCCACTTATGGATTCTTGATCTTAGAGCATAAGCCAATGGTATTCCGTTCAGAAAAATTTCCCCTGTGCTGATATGTTCTTACCCACTTTCTCTTCTAATAGTTTCAGTGTACCTGGTTTTATGTGGAGATCTTTAATCCACTTGGACTTGAACTTTGTACAAGGAGATAAGAAAGGATTGATTTGCATTCTTCTTCATGTTAACTAATTGCCAGTGGAATGAACACAAATTGTTGAAGAAGCTATCCATTTTCCATTGAATATTTTTAGCAGCTTTTGTCAAAGTTAAAGTGACCATAGGTGTGTGTGTGTGTGTGTGTGTGTGTGTGTGTGTGTGTTCATTTTTGTGTCTTCAATTTTGTTCCATTTATATACCTGCCTGTAAGTGATCTGTAATACAGTGTGAGTTTAGAGAAGGTGATTTCCCCAGATATTCTTTTATTATTGACAATAGTTTTGGCTATCCTGGGTTTTCTGTTATTCCAAATTAATTATAGAATTGCTTTTTCAAACTCTATGAAAAATTGATTTGGAATTTTGATGGGGAATGCACCGAATTTGTAGATTTTAGGCAAGATGGCTATTTTACTATGTTGATCCTACAAATCCATGAACATGAGAGATTTTTCCATCTTCTGAGATCTTCTTAAATTTCCTTCTTCAGAAACTTGAAGTTTTTGTCGCACAGACCTTCCTTTTGCTTGGTTAGGGTCACACCAAAGCATTTCATATAGTTTGTGACTATTGTGAAGGGTGTCTCTCCCCTAAATTCTTGTTCAGCATGTTTACCCTTTGTGTAGAGGAAGGCTACTCATGTGTTTAAGTAAATTTTATATCCAGCCACTTTGCTGACATTGTTTATCAGCTGTAGGAGTTTACTGGTGGAATGTTTGAGGTCATAAACTGTCATATCATCTGCATGTAGTCATACTTTGACTTCTTCCTTTCAGATTTCTACCCCTTTGACTTCTTTTGCTGTCTAATTTCCCTGGCCAAAAGGTTTCTCAGTATCTAGTGAGATGATAAGGTGGATTTTTTTTCCTGAGTTTGTTTATATAATACATTATGTTGATGGATTTCTATATATTAAATCATCCCTGTATCTGTGTGAAGAATCCTACCAGATCAGAGTGAATGATGGTTTTGATATGTTCCTGGATTTGGTTTGCAATAATTTCATTGAGAATTTTGGATCAATGTTTATGAGGAAAATTGGTCAGAAGTTTTTTTTTTTTTTTTTTTTTTTTTTTTTTTTTGTATGCTGTTTGTATGGGTTAAGTATCAGAATAATTGTGGCTTTGAATGAGTTGGGTAGTGTTCCCTCTGTTTCTACTTTGTGGAATAGTTTAGAGAGTATTGGTATTAGATCTTCTATAAACATGTGATAGAATTTTGCACTGAACCTGTATGATCCTTGTAATTTTTTTTTTTTTGTTTGAGAGGCTTTTGATGACGGCTTCTATTTCTTTAGGGGGTATAGGACAGTTTAGATGGTTTATTTGATCTTGATTTAGCTTTGGTACATAGTATCTGTGTAGAAATTGTTCATTTCATCCAAACTTTTCAATTTTGTTCAGTTTAGGATTTTGTACTACCATGTGATATCTTATTGAGTTTTCTGTTATCCTATCTCCCCTTTCATTGCTGATTTTGTTCATTTGGATACTTTCTCTGCACCTTCTACTTAGTCTGGCTAAGATTTTACCAATCTTATTGATTTTTTCAAAGAACCAATCCTTGGTTTTGTTGATTCTTTGTATAGTCCTTTTTCTTTCTTCTTGTTTGATTTCAGCTCTGTTTGACTTTTTTTCTGCTATCTACTCCTCTTTGGTATATTGCTTCTTTTTGTTGAGAGTTTTGTTGTAAGTGTCTGAGGAGTCTTACCTCTAGAGCACAACACACAGAACACAATTAAAAATGAGAGACCACTACAATAACAAAAGGTTTTTATTTCATGTACATGCTCATCCTCACAGGGAGAGTCAACCCCAAACGCAAAAAACATACATATTTTATATGTATGTTTGAGTACACCCCTTTTGCACGGGGTGAACTACTATTTTTCCCTTGGTCAGCAGTATAATATTCAGAAAGGGGAGAGGAAGGGGTGTGGGAAGGGGGTGAGAAACTTTGGTAGTAAGGCTGTTGAAAATTTTCATTCTTCTTGAAATTCAGTACAGGGAGGGTAGGGGAGCTGTTCCTAAAGGAGTAATTTTTGTTTTGTATTAACTCAGCTTGGTCAGTATAGCCTGACCTGTCCACCAAAACCTTGCTTTTACATTTTCAAAAATTTGGTCATATATTTCAAAATTTTGAGGGGTTCTGTCCTTGTTTTGTTTCTCAGAAATGGGTGATTAGAGCATGAGTTAACTACGACATGCATCAGGACCCTACCTAGGGCTTTCTAGAGGGCTAAGTGGCTATAAGTCAGTATATTTTGTTTTTTGGATTGTTTGTTTGTTTTTTTTTTTTCTGAGAATTACTCTGGGCCATTGTTTTTATTTGTCAGTTACAGGCAAGATCCCATAGCCTTGGATGACTGGAAAGACTTTGAGTCTGACTTTAACTATTTCTGTGTCTTTAGGTTCTCACATTCTAAGAATGGGGTGTTTTGGAAAGGTCTCAGAGCCCCTAAAGAACTTTGTTTTTTTACATCATTTTCAGTGTGCTGTCAAGGTACCAGTGTATGCTCTCTCTAGTTTCTTTTTCAAAGCACTCAGTGCTATGAGTGTTCCTAATCATACAGCTTTCATTGCATCTCATAAGTTTTGGTATGTTATGACTTCATTTTAATAATTTCTAAAAATTCCTTAATTTCTTTATTTCTGTCTTGATCAGGGTATCATTGAGTAGAGCATTGTTGAAGTTCCATATGTATGGAGTCTTTTTGTTGTTTCTGCTGTTATTGAAGTCCAGCCTTAGTCCATGGTGATCTGGTAGGATGCATGGGATTATTTCAGTGTTTTTGTGTTTGTTGAGGCCTGTTTATTGACTGACTATATGGTCAGTTTTAGAGAATGTACTGTGAGGTGCTAAGAAGAATGTATATTCTTTTCTCTGAGGATAAAATGTTCTATAGATATCTGTTCTATAGATTCCATTTGGTTCATAACTTCTGTTAGTTTCACTGTGTTTCTCTTCAGTTTCTGCTTCCATAATCTGTTCATTGATGAGATTAGGGTGTTCAAGTCTTCCACTATTATTATGTGTGTTGCAATATAAGCTCTGAGCTTTAGCAGGTTTTCTTTCATAAATGTGGTTGCCCTTGTATTAGGAGCATAGATGTTCAGGATTGGAAGTTCAATAGATTTTTCCTGTGATTAGTAAAAAGTATCCTTCCTTATCTTTTTTTATTACTTTTAGTTTAAAATCTATTTTATTCGATATTAGAATGGTTGCTAAAGCTTGTTTGTTGGGATCATTTCTTTGGAAAGTTTTTGTTTTTTCCCCAGCCTTTTACTCTAAGGTAGTGTCTAACTTTGTTGCTGAGATGAGATTCCGGTATGCAGCAAAATGCTGGATCCTCTTTATTCTGCTTATCTGTGTCTTTTTATTGGAGAATTGAGTCTATTGATGTTAAGAGATATTAAGAAGTAGTGTTTGCTGTTTCCTGTTATTTTTCTTGTTAGAGATAGAATTATGTTTTTGTGCCTTTCTTCCTTTGGATTTGTTGCAAAATAATTATTTTCTTGCTTTTTCTAGGGTGTAGCTTCCATTCTTGTGTTGAAGCTTTTCATCTATTATCTTTTATAAGTCTGGGTAGTATAAATTTAGTGTAGTCCTGGAATATCTTGGTCTCTTTATCTATGTTAATTGAGAGTTTTGCTAGGTATATCAACCTAGGCTGGCATTTCTGTTCTCTTAGGGTCTGTACAATGTCTGTCCAGTATCTTTTAGCTTTTATAGTCTCTGTTAAGAAGTCTGGTGTAATTATATTCAGTCTGCCTTATTATGTTACTTTTTTTTCCCCCTTACTGCTTTTAGTATTCTTTCTTTTTTGAATATTTGGCGTTTTGATTATTATGTGTCAGGGGCAGGTTTTCTGGTTCAATCTATTTGGAGTTCTGTAGGCTTCTTGCATGTTTCTGGCCATCTCTTTCTTTAGGTGAGGGAAGTTTTCTTCTATGATTTTGCTGAAGATATTTACTGAGCTTTTTAGTTTGTTCTCTTCTATACCTATTATCCTTAGGTTTGTTCTTCTCATTGTTTCCTGTATATCCTGGATGTTTTGGGTTAGGAGCTTTTTAGTTTCTGCATTTTCTCTAACTGTTGTGTCAATGTTTTCTATGTTTATCTTCTGCCCCTGAGATTCTCTCTTCCATCTCTTGTATTCTGTTGGTGATGCTTGCATCTATGACACCTGACCTTTTCCCTATGTTTTCTATCTCCAGGGTTGTCTCCTTTTGTGATTTCTTTATTGTTTCTGTTTCCAGTTTCAATTCCTTCACCTGTTTGGTTATGTTTTCCTGTAACTCGTTAACTGATTTCTATTTTTCCTCTTTAAATACTTCTACTTGTTTATGTGTATTCTCCTGTAATTCTTTAAATTATTCAGGGGCTTCTCAAGGACCTCCATCATCATCATGAAGTATTATTTTTAGTTCATATCTTGTTTTACTTGTTGTCGAGATATCCTGTACTTGCTGTGATGGGAAAACTGAATTTTGATGTTGTCAGGTTGTTTTGGTTTATATTACTTAGGTTCTTGTGCTTGCCTTTTGCCATCTTGTTATTTGTGATGTTAGGTGATGTTGTTGTCTTTGACTTTCCTTTGTGTCTGTGAGCACATGAACTAAGAAGGGTGACTGTTCCTGGGTGTTCAGCTCTCTGAGAACAAGCAGTGATTCCTAATGGTGGTGACCTGGTTCTGTCTCTGAGCCTGTCACAGACTGTTTCCAGTCAGCACTAGGCTGCCTGTACCCTGAAAGTGTCTAGAGATCTCTCCCTGGATAGTCAGTGGAGAGGAAGTGGGTCTCACTCATGACCTCATGTGGGACAGTACTTTTGAGATATTTCTAAGTTTTCAGCAGTCTGAAAGCAAGCCCTAAGTCCTGATTGTGGTGACCCAAGCGCTCTCTTTCTCTCTCTCTCTCTCTCTCTCTCTCTCTCTCTCTCTCTCTCTCTCTCTCTCTCTCTCTCTGTTTGTGTGTGTGTGTGTGTGTGTGTGTGTGTGTGTGATTGATATTCTTATTTTAAGTGAAATATATCTGGAATACACTAGAATCATTGGTATCCTTACAGGATAGGGTGCCTGTGAGTGATAGTCTGCCTTGTTTGAAGTGGTTGAGTCCACATGCCTTTAATCCATATTTTGAGATAGGAGGACAAAAACCTGTGACTGGAGCCACATCTTCTATTGGGAGACCTATATAAGAACATGTAATAAGGAAGGTTTTTCTCTTTTCATGCTTGCCAATTTTCACTGGAATTGGACCCCACAATTCTGGAATTTCAGCTTATGCAGAAGACCAACTGAGATACCCAGCTTTGTTGGATGAAGCAACAACTAGATTCTTGAATTTTCTTTTTATAGCTAGCCATTTATTATTTTAGTTGTAGTGAAACTTGTAACTAATTCTAAAAATAGTCCACATAAATCCTAATAAGGCTAAATAAATAAATAAATAAATAAATAAATAAATAAATAACAGATTCATTCTGTAAGTTCTATGATTCTACAAAACTAACACAGCAGCTAAGACCATCTTATCATTACCATAAACAAGGCTTATTATTGACATAGCTATTTGGTTTGTTATACTTTGTTATGAATGTGTTTGAGCAGATACTTGTTTTTCCTTTCTTCAAAGTCTTTATTTAACATCAATATTCTTTCATAGTTGTCATATTTAAATTTGACATAGGAAAAGAATGTTCCTCACTCATCATTGTTATCTCTTCAGAATTTATAATGCCTTTTTGGTAGTAAAAGGGATAACTAGTTATATTGTACTTAGGTTGTGACCTGGTTATTTATTTTTAATATTGAAACTAATTATGATTTAAGGAGATATGATTGGCTGTCAAGTTGACAAAGGATAACCTTGTAGTTGATATTTTAGTTGTCAACATAACTACATCTAGAATTAATTAAAACCCCAAATGGCTGGGCACATATGTGAGGGCTTTTTCCTTAATTAAATAGTCTGAAGTGGGAAATCCACTTCTAATCTGGATATTTGAGTGAGGAGGGCACATCTTTGATCCAGATGTTTGATGTGGAAAGATTCAATCTTAATTTGTCTCACAAATACTGCTGTGTTTATAGAACTTTAGAAAAAGACGTCATATTCTTTCAAAGCCTTCCCCCCCCCTTAAGTTCCCTGCAGGAATTATTACTAGAAGCCAGCAGCAGTTTTGGACCACAAAATATTAAAGAGTTTAAAACAGAAGAATTCAGTCCCTGCTCCTAGATTTCTTTTAGACAGGAATAATTTCAACACTATCAACTAATTCTGACTTTGGAGCTCCCAGAGTCTAAGCCACCAACCAAAGAGCTGGTCCTAGACCCCTGTACATATGTAGCAAAGGAGTGCCTTGTCTGCCACAGTAAATGGATGTCATGGTTGGCCCATGTCATTTAGAAACAAAAAACAAGCAAACAAACAACAACAACAAAACACTTTGCACCAAGTCCAATTTGTGTTTTCTATATTCTCATTATGATTTATATCCTTTCTAAAGAATCTTCCTTGCCCATAATAGCACGAGGCAGCATGGACCACCGATAACAACATAGTCTTCCATGGAAGGCCCCTGAAAATGGATATAAGTTTAGTTTCGATGGTAGCATGAAACATAGATATCAACATGACCTCCACCATCAATATAGACCGTGTACACTTACACAGCTTTATTAAAATCCCAGCAAAGGGGGCTTCTACCCTGCCTTGTTCATCCAGTTTCTAGACAAAAGACATACTCACATCCTTTATATTTACAATAAACCTTAAGGGAAACAATAGCTGGATAGCTTCCTATCCTCCATGCTGCTAGAAACTACATTCCTATCAATGACCCCAAGTTATTACTTAATAAAAGGTAGAGTACATATCAAAACCAGAACAGCCAACAAAGAACAATTCTACTATCAATGCTAAACTGACTTAACTGACTTCTCAGTACTTCATACTAGAGGTTATTTTTATTAAACTATAGATGTCATGAAGCTAAAATCTGCACAGCCCAGGTGTTGGGATTCTGTAAACCCTAACCCAGCAACAGCCAGGTATAACCCATCCCACAGTTACCTGCAACCAAAAGGGAGGCATGTTGGAATTCTGTAAATCCCACCCCTCATTTACCTGACAACTGCTTACCCATGTTTCCAGCACCTTAAGTCACTTAAACAGCAAAGAATATTCTGTTGTTTGATAGAACTATTAATCACTGCATCAAGAATAGCTACTTGTGCTGTTTTAGGAAAGACCTTATCCCTTCCTAGTGCAGGAAGGTACATTTGAGAAGAATGTTCAGTCATATCAGGGTGCGTGGGTCCTCCAGGGAATCTCACACAATCAAGCAGATTGGTCATATATCACTGAAGTAGCTCTGGTTCTTTCTACTCTCTATAGTGCCTGGCCAGTTATATTCTTTCACACAAAAATGTGAAGGTTGGGAATCATTAGGTTCTGGCGTTACTGTGGAGCATAAGAGGCTTTGCAGCACTTGGTGTCTTTTTTGCTTTCATGTTTTCATTGTAGACTGCCTCTTTAGTGTCAGGCACCGAGGTCTTCTGACAATCAGGAAGGGATGTCTTGGGAGTGTTTTTGAGTTTCATCAACTGAGAGCATGCTGTCAAGTTTGTCTGGTCAGCAGACACAACTTGCTGGTTTACAGCGAAAGTCTCACTTAGCTCTCTGCTCTCCAAAATGGAAATGTATAACTTTTACAGGGTCAGGGGAGGTGCTGCTGTGTTTTGGGTGAAGAGTTTCTCAAGGAATATACAATATCCAGATGTCCTAACTGTTTGATTTGAGGAGATAGGCATCACATGTTGTTAAACAGATGGGAACTGGATGGTGTCCACTGAAGTGATCAGAGGAGTACAGAGCTGTGTACCTGATGCAACTAAGGTTTCTTCCTGATGGCCACATGAACAAGAAAAGCCCTAGGGAAACTCAATATCCTCAAGTTTTTCAAAAGAGAACAATATCTTATTTCCTGGCTATGTATTCAGTTGTGAGAGCTCAATTCTCTTGAAAATGGTCAAATGTAAAAGACAGACAGAAGCTAGATACTTGCCTGAAGCAGACTAAAAATGCTAGCTAAAAGCCAAAGCTTCTGATTTTCTGAGACTGTGATGAAAGTGAAGTGGAAGAAATGAACTCAGCACCAGAGCTCTGGAATCTAGTATTAAAAGCCTTGGCTGGAAGTGGGCAAGACTTCAAAGTTCACATTTTGGTTAGGTCATGAACTTGGGTGGTGGGGGACAGGTGTTGAAGTCTCACAACTAGAGCTGTTGCTTAAGTTTCTCCTCTCAGGCTCTTAGAATTTAGTAGGTGATTAAATCACCTAGCAGAGGAGAAAAAAAAAAAAAAATCCTTGAAGTCATTTCCATATGTCTGAGCAGGAGAATGCTACACTTTGGATCATTCCATCTGCACCACCACAGTCACTGGTGTGATAGACTGTAACCTTCCTTGAGAAAATTGAATGTGCAGAAACAGAGCAATGCTAGGCCAAAGGAATTAGCTTCAGCTTCTATATAACTCTGAGATTATAAGCCAATATATCCAGCTCTCATTAAATACCAAGGATACATTTCCTAGATTTATTCAGTTTCTGCTGTTGGGATTCTCTCTGCTCTTATAGAAAATGCTGGTTTGGTTTCTAACATCCATTTCAAGTGGCTCACATCAGTCTATATTTCCAGATTCAGGAGATTTGATATCCTCTTCTGGGCTCTCTGGGCATATGCATGTGTTCAACACAGACAATTATGTACACACACATATATATGTACACATCTTACAGTAAATTAACAGTCATTTGGCCCTCAATACTTTGTTGTAGCAGTTTCAGCCAAAACAAGCCTTTTTTTTTCTTTAACAAAAAATATTTTGCTGTAACTAAATTTCCATTTCCTTTTAATTTAAAGCTACCTTACTGAATTCCATATTCTTGTTTTCTCCCATAATGATTTTATGGGCCATGATGTTTAACATGTTGAGAACTTATATTTCAACAATTAAGAGCCTTCTGACCAATGGATGAAGAATGTACCTAGATTTTGGTTTTAAAGATTTTTCAGTTTGTTTTTGTTTTTTGTTTTGTTTTGATTTTAGTTTTCAGTCTTTAAGGTCACAGAGTTTAACAGATTTACTGATAAATATTTTAATTGCTATGCCAACTCAAATGGCATTTTTTATTTTAATCTTATATATTGTCTAGTATTTTGTTTTATATTGAGATAGGGTTTTCCTGTGTAGTCATGGCTGTCCTGGAGTTTGCTTGGTAGATTAGGCTGGTTTCTATCTCACAAAGCTCCACCTCCTTTGGCCTCCCAAATGCTGAGCTACCACTGCTCACCTGTACAATAAACTTATAGTATTTCAGCAATTCTTTTGCATATCCTATTATATTTTTTACACAAATGATTATGTTAACTTGGGCATCAATTAGTTTAGACCTGAACACTCTGAAACATTTATGCTTTCACTGTTGCTCCAAAGGACATAATGCTAGCCATTGAAGAGACTGTCTTTTGGGAAAACCAAAAAACAAACAAACAAACAAACAAACAAACCTACCATCACCACAACCACAAAAAATACCCTCAGAAAACAAAAACAAAAACAAGAAACCAGTTACATCTTGCTACGAGTATTTCCTGCCTCTTCTGGTTTGGCTATTATATATATATATATATATATATATATATATATATATATATATATATATATATATATATATTAAAATGTGCTTATCCTATTGCAGTTTATTATAATTATTTGTTTTCATTATTAGCAAATATCTTTGGCATTTCCCCAGGTCTCTTGTTATATTTTAGGTTTTTGGAATTAAATTTGTATTTTGCCTGTTCCATGTGAGAATATAGCACAGTGGCATTGTTTCCGTGTACTTCTCCTCCTGTTGTTTCTGCCCCTGTCAATCCCAATTCTTCCTACAGTTCTGTTTACATTTGTGACTTTTTCTGTTTTGTTTTTGACACAACAGAGTATAATCAAGAGCACGTGTGTCTGAAACAAGTTCAATTTGGAAGCAACCTTTGGAGTCTGGTGACTCCCAGGCAGGTCTACAATTGAAGATAATAACCGCCCTCTTTCAGGATCCCTCAGATGATAACTGTTCAGACAGAAATGATGAGGTCCTATGAGCCCCTCTTTGATTTATGATTTATAATAGTTTACAAGCCCAGTCTTAGGTAGATTTCCACTGCTATTGTGTAATCGTGATTTTCCTGGTTATGTCATGCTTAAAAGATAATATTTTAAAGGCCCTGCTCTGTTTGCTATGTATTTCTCATACTCTTTCTGTCCTCTACTATGTGGTCAGAACTCCACACAGCTTGGTGCAAATTTCTGAGTCAGTTTATCTCTATTACTCTTCATCAAAGGGGATCTTCTCAGCATGGCCACTGAAATACCTGGGGCTAGTCTAAGAAAACATTCATCACCTTGAGGGCTGGTAGCCATGAAAACAAAGGAGCAAACCTCTGACTATTTTAATTTGTCAATTTCTCCTTCAATTTTGGACTAAAATCAGGAGACCAGATTTTTAGCCACCTATGTTTCTCATAATGATGAGAATCAAGTGTATCACCAACATTAAGAAATTCACACGTTGCAGATGTTCATGTGTGGGCTTTGGAGTTTCATGGGACTAAGGGAAGGAATAATGGTTTGTACAAAATTCCTTCCCAATTCCTAGTCTTCCCCTCTGACTTGCACACAAGCTTTCACTTAAATCAGGCAAAGAGTAAGATTCCTATCAAATATGCAGTTTATAGAGTTACAAAAGAAAAAGAAAAAAAAAACAAAAACAAAAACAAAAAAACTGCCATTAACACAGTACTTACATATGTCCTGTCACCCACAGTTTAAATTCCTTTGGATTAGAATTATTGTCCCACTAGTTTAGAGTATGACACAATCCTTCCTTGGTTTATTTTAGATACAAAATATATAAATTTTCATATCTTTTTTTAAAAATGTATTACATCCCAAATACTGCTCCCTCTCCTCATGTCCCTTTCCCTTCTCCTCTGAGAGGGTGTCTCCCTCTCTGATCCTCTCCTCCCACCGTGACACGTCCAGTCTACCAGGTTGGGTATGTCCTCTCCCACTGAGGCCAGACAAGGAAGCCATGGAGACTAAGCTGCACGTCTGCGACATTTTTATTTTAATGGCAGGAACCCAGGTGTGATTAGTGACATATCAACTTTCTTTTGTGCAATAAATTCAGGATAGTGCAGAGAGGATATAGCATCTTTAAACCAGCATTAGAATAAATAAATGCTCTTATATATGCACCATTTTTTTATCTGTCTTATACTCTCAGACATCTTGGTCTCACTTGCTACTATGCTATACTTTCTGTGACCCTCTGCTAAAGTTATATATGTTATAGACAACTCTTATCTATTTAATTTTCTTTCAGATGCTTAAAAACTTTCTACCAAAAAGGAGGAATTCCTTGCTTGAGTACGCAGTCCTGAATGCAAATAGGGCCTTGGCCCAATTACCAACACATCTGGGGACATGTAACAATGACATGGTCACTATCACATGAGCACATGTGGCCTGCTTCATCTCAACCCTTTCCTTAGTAACAAACACATTTTTCTCTAAGCATCTTTTATGAAAATATCTACAGAGGCAAAATCTGTCCTACTTAATTAACTTTCTATTTCCAAGCCTCTGACACAAGAGAAAATAATGAAAAATCACCACAAAACAGTTGGTAACCAGCTACTAATTTATTTTTGCAATATTTCTCAATGCTTTGTTTCTATGTAAAATCACTATTCTTAGGACCTTAGTTTCTTCCAGAAATTCAGTTTTTATAGAGACAAAGGAAAATAGTAGAAAATATCACATACTTTTTCATCAAGTTGCTTAATATTTATTTTTATGTTTTCCATTGCTCAATTTTATTTTCCTTGCTTCCTCTTATAAAAACACTAAATTCCTCTCAGTTCTGTATCCAAAAGGTGAGTTGTCTCAGAAATATGGATTTATCTTTACCTTCTGGTTGGTAAGCAAGGCAGACTCTAATAAACTAGATTTGGAAATCTCTTGAACTCCTATGACCAATATTCAAAGGGAGATTTTTTTTTTAATACCTGGTACCACCATGTTTTTGTTAAATAGTCTTTGGCTCATGGGAAGAACATTTTCACTATCTGTGCAATAACTTCATTGAAATTATATCTGTCAATAAGTTTACTTATTGGATTATTGATCGGATAAATATATGAGAGACACGTAGATAGATAAGTTGAGATATATTTTTTATCTTTCTGCCCTCATTCACCCTGATGTTTTACTCCCCAGAGACTCCTCATCTTTTTCTATTTTCTCTGTCAGAGTACCGGTGGTTTTACTTCATTCAAAGAATTAAGGTGGCACTGACCTGGGCAATTGCTCCCTGAGAACTGGCTTTCATAGTACCATGAGGTGCTATGCAGCTGCAAAGCAGGACAAACAATTAAAAGCCTTGCCCATATATAAATCCTTCCAATCATACACTGACGAGTTTATCAAGATATCCACAATGGAGCAAGAGTAGCATTTTTATGTTGGAAACATGTAAATTACTGGTATCATTATGCTGAGTTTGTTCAGGCAACCAAGTTGTTGTGAGTATATACAAGTGGTTTTCTTGTCATAAGTGGTTTTCTTGTCACAAGGCACACCCTGGTTTTCTTTGTTTTACAATTAAGTTTCCACCTCTTCCATAAATTTTCCTTGAGTGTTAGATGTACTGTTGGCTCCAAAACTATATCAGATGAGTGTCCTTTTTTTCTATTATTATTAATTTTTATTTGTTTCTCTATTTTTTAAAAAATTGTATATTCTCTGTATTTACATTTCAGATGTTATCTGCTTTCTGCAAATCCTATCTCACATTCCCTTCCATTGCCTCCATGAAGGTGCTCCCTCTCCCAAGCTCCCTCTCACATCTCAGTGCTGCGGCAGGCATTCCCGTACACAGGGAAAAGAAGCCTTCACTGAACCAAAGGCCTGTCCTCCCATTGATGCCAGAGAATGCTGTCTGCTGCAGCATATGCACCTGGAGCCATGGGTCTCTCCATAAGAACCCATTGGTTGGTGGTTTAGTCCCTGGGAGGTGTGGTAGTTTTGGTTAGTTAATAATTTTGTTCTTCTCATGGGGGTTGCAGACCCTTTCAGCACCTTCAGTCCTTTCTCTAGCTCCTTCATTGGGGTCCCATATTCAGTACCATGGTTAGCTGCAAGCATCCACCTTTTTATCAGTATGGCTCTGGAAGAACCTCTGAGGAGGCATCCATATCAGATTCCTGTCATTAAGCACTACTTGGTATCAGCCATAGGGCTTGGGTTTAGTGGCTGCATACAGGATGGATCCCCAGATGAGGCAGTCTTTGTAGGATATTTTCTCCAATCCCTGCTCCTCTATTTGTCTCATTATTACCCCCCAAGAGTGTATTTCTCTCCCTTCTAAGAAAAACTGAAGTTTCTACTTTCTGCCCTTCCTTCTATTTGAGCTTCATAATTTCTGTGAATTATTTCTTGGGTATTCTGAAATTTGTGGGCTAGTATAAGCTTATCAGTGAGTACATAGCATGAGTGTTCATTTTTTACTGGGTTACCTCATTCAGGAAGATAGCTTCAAGTTTCATCCAATTGCCTAGGGATATATAAATTCTTTGTTACTAATAGCTGAGTAGTACTCCATTATGTAAATGTACCACAATTTCTGTATCCATTACTCTGTTGAAAGACATCTGGGTTCTGTCCAGCTTCTGGCTATTATAAATAAGGCTGCTATGAACATGGTGGAACATGTGTCCTTGTTAGATGTTGGAGCTTCTTTTGGGTATATGCCCCGAAGTGGTATAGCTGGGTTCACAGGTAGTAGTACTATGTTCAATATTATGAGGAAGTGATTTACAGAGTGGTTGTAACAGCTTGCAACCCCACCAGCAGCAGAAGAGTCTTCCTTTTTCTCTGCATCCTAGCCAGCATCTGTCGTCACCTGAGTTTTTGATTATAGCCATTCTGACTTGTGTGCAGTAAAATCTGAGGGTAATTTTGATTTGCATTTTCTTGATGACTAGGGATGTTGAGCATCTCTTTAGCTGCTTCTTGGCCACTTGATATTCCTCAGTTGAGAATTCTTTGTTTAGCTCTGTACCCCATTTTTAATAGGATTATTTGATTTTTCAAGAGTCTAACTTCTTGAACTTCTAGCCGTCTAACACATGTAGAATTGGTAGAGATCATTTCCCAATCTGTTGGCTGCTCCCCCCCCCTTTTTTTTTGACAGTGTCTTTCACCTTACAGGAGCTTTGCAATTTCATGAGGTTCCAATCATCAATTCTTGATCTTAGAGCATAATCCACTGGTGTTCTATTCAGGAAAATTTCCCCTATTCCTAGTTTTTTGAGGCTCTTCCCCACGTTCCCTTCAATTAGTCTCAGTGTACCTGGCTTTGTGTGGAGGACTTTGATCCAGTTTGTATGAGGAGATAAGACAGGATCGATTTGCATTCTTCTTTGTGCTGACTGCCAGTTGAACCCGCACCATTTGTTGAAGAAGCTGTCTTTTGTCCATTTAATGTTTTTAGCTCCTTTGTCAAAGATCAAGTGACCATAGATATGTGGGTTCACATTTGAGTCTTTAATTCTATTACATTGATCTACCTGCCTGTGTTTGTACCAATGCCACACTATTTTTATCACAATTAATTTGTAATACAGCTTGAGGTCAGGCATGGTGATTGCTCTGGAATTTTTTTTTTTTTTTGTTTGCTTTGTTTTTTAATGTTGAGGATAGTTTTTGCTATTCTGGGTTATTTATTATTCCAAATAAATTTGTAAATTGTTCTTTGTAACTCTTTAAAGAATTGAGTTGGAATTTTGTTGGAGATTGAATTGAACCTGTAGATTACATTTGGCAAGATGGCCATTTTTACTACATTGATCTTTCCAATACATGAGTATTGGAGATCTTTTGACCTTCTGGGGTCTTGTTCAATTTCATATTTCAGAGACTTGATGTTCTTGTCACACAGAACCTTTACTTGCTTCAGTAAGGTCACACCAAGATATTTTATATCTTGTGTGACTATTGTGAAGGGTGTAGATACTCTAATTTCATTTTCTTTGTGTCCTTTGATTAGAGGTAGGCTAATGATTTGTTTGAGTTAATTTTATTTCCAGCCACTTTGCTGAAGTTATTTATCAGGTTTAGGAATATTCTGTGAAATTTTTGGGGTCACTAAAGGATATTATTGTATTATATGCAAAAAGGACTTCTTCCTTTACAATTTGTATGTATCCCTTTTACTTTTCTTGATGTCTGATTGCTCTGGCTAGTACTTCCAGTACTATATTGAATAGGTAGAGTGAAAGAGTGGGTAGCCTCATCTAGTTCCTGATTTTATTGGGATTGCTTTGAATTTCTACCATTTAGTTTGATGTTCATTACTGGTTTGCTATATATTGCTTTTATTATGTTTAAGTATGAGCCTGCCTTATCAGTACAGTTGTGTTAAATATATCTATATAAAAAGGGGATAAAATTCATTATAAAAATAAGATATGGCTGCTTCGATTTTTTTAAAATTATCATATTTAAAATAAGAGAGCAAGCATGAAACAAGAGTTGTTTTGATGTTGAGCACTTATAAAAAATAAAGAGATAATTTTCCTTGAATGATCTTACAAGTCATCTATTCTACATACTTTAAATATTTTGTCACACTACATCCTTTGGGCATTTGTTTTTCTTCCATGATCCATAACTTGTAATAAACCTGTTTTGCAATTCTGCTTGTCAACAGTTAATTTATAACTCAATGGGCTATGAGTTTTGCTATTTTCTGTGGGTTTCAGACAAAAAAAAAAAGTTGTTTTCTTGAATTTTCCAAATTCAAGAAAATATGTACAATCCATCAACAAATACATTTCCAACACCTTGACCCTTCTTTCATGATTGAATGTCTTTCTAACTGTATCCCAAAAGGAGTTTTTAATTTTGAGGACTAGTGAAATTGGATTAGACCCATCTAGGTGATCCCGTATGAGCCTGTTTCTCAGTGTCTTTTACTATAATCATATCTGCAAAGTCCATTTTTTTCAGGTAAGTTAACATATGTACAGCTTTAGGAAATCAAGTTGTGAATACATTTAGGAGGAGAAGCATCATTTTGCTTATATCTACTGGCTTATATAAGACTAATATATAATTATATTATATTAATTATATATATATATATATATAATTATATATAATATATCTACTGCCCCAGAAACAACTCACAGACTGTAGGAAGTCCAAGAAATAGAGAAAACAAAACAAAACAAAAAAAAAACAAAAAAATCTTTACACAACAAGAGAACTTTGTCTATTTCCATGTTACATTTTGTTTTGCATGTACTTTGTGGTCATTGTAACTATTGGGTTTTCGATGCATACTGTCAAACCTTTAAAAAGATCAAGTACTGACTATTCATATAGATTTATGTAAAAATTATTTTAAAATCTGAAAAAAAGTACTGACAAAAATGTATTGTATAATTTTACGCAAAAATGCTTGAAATCTGTACCTTTATCTTTGCTTTGTAAAATAAAGGTGTTAAAAAAATAAAAAAATAAATTTGCCTACACCAGAAAAAAAAAAGACTAAGGAAGTCATTATGTCATTTTCTAAAATAATTGTTGTAATGGTTATTCCTGGGTGTCAACTTGACTATATCTGGAATGAACTACAGTCAAGAATTGGAGAAACCTGTGATCCATATCTTAAGGCTGTAAGCCTCAAGTTTCTGACCTGGATCTTAGCATGGAGGTTTTGATGCATAGTGGCTATGAAAAGCTTAAGCCCAGGAGATTAAGGCAAGAACAATTCTAAGTTTAAGGTCAGTTTGGGAAGAAACAAGTCCAAGATCTAGATATGGTGGCACACACTCTTAATCTGGGCCACACCTTCTTCTGGAGACCTACATAAAGTCATTAGCAAAAGGAAGATTTGTGATTCTTCACCTGCTTGAATTTATTTGCCAACATATCTTTTTCTAGATCATACAGAATACCAGTTGAAACAACTAGCCATGTGGGACTGAACAATTACTCTATTCTTGGACTCTCCATCCATAGCTGCTCATCGTTGAGTTAGTTGGATTATAGACTTTAAGCCATAACAGCAAATTCCCTTAATATATAGAGACAATCCATAAGTTTTGTGACTCTAGAGAACACTGACTAATACAATAATAAACCATAGTTTGCTAAACTGCTAAAGCTTTTGGAAGATGATTCTTCCACATTACAGAAAACAAATTGAGAAGCTTAATTTTGGGTATTTTAAAAAACTATAAATTTATTTTCCTTTTTTCCTTCATGGGTATTAGCCTAAAGAGACTAAGTAGAATATGTTCCAGATAGGAGTGCAAGCTGGAAAATATTTGTGGTAGTAATGAGATAGACCAGAGAAGATGCAGTGATGTCAACCCTTTAGTATAGAATGAAAAGCAGTATTGGAAAGCCACTTATGGTCCAATAAAGGGTATAAAATCCTGAAAATGAGAAGACCATTTCTGTGGCTAGTCTCTGGGTAATTATATCAAGGACTTATGAGGGACACTATCTATATGACTTATTACAGCAGAGGCAACTTGATGTGAATTTCCAGAAACATAAATAGATAAAGAAGATGCATGAATGTATTATAAATGTGATTCTACCATGTTTTTTATAGTCAAAGTATGGAACATGTACATAGAAAAGAGTAAGGAGCAATGTCATATGATTTGTTCATAAACAGTGAATCATGTGAGGGAGAGAACAAAATCTTTGTAAGTAGTAGCAACAGCATGAAGGCATCAGAGTCTGATTATGGCCAGAATTTATTCATAGTTCATGCCTTGACAATGATATGTCCTAAGTTCAACTTCAGGATAGTTCTATTTCAGACCTACAGCCATGTAGCCCAATTGAATTAAGCACAATCACAAAGGGCTAACACCATTATATCAACCTTAAACACCTCACTCTTGTTCACTTTTACAATGTTAAAGTTTGACCTAGTAATAAAAGTAAAAAAGAAAGAGAATTGGTTTCATAGTGTGGGCTTTTATGAAATAGATAAATGCACTAGAAATTATGGAAGCCATGCTTGGACAAGGGAGTTAGCACATCAAAGGAAGAAAACTGCAATCAGACTTTTAAGATTGCTGCTAAGTTGGGATTCAAAATAATTATGAAAATTTCAAAGTTTTAGTGTTTATAGATCATGCAGATATTATATAGGGATGTGTATGTGTACACTTAGATTCCCTTGATCTACTCACTGTTAGAGTTCTGAAGATCTATAGTAGTGAAAAACATAGCTTCAATTTTCTTTACTACATGGCAATTTTCAATAAAAAAGTTATTTTATTGAGAATTTTAGGACAAACAAAAGTTATAAAATAAGTCATGATGATGATAATGTTGCATTTAAAAGTGATTAAACAATCAAAAAAACATGGAGACATGTTTAGAGTCTACCTGTGTATGAGAAGAGACACATGGAGACAAGCACATATCTAACTTGAGTGAATTTAATTAAGATTTTTTAAAAAGTGCCTTAACAAACATTGCTGCAAGGAAATTTTAATGTAAGCCTATTGAACAACATTGAAATCAATTTGTCCATAATATAAACATACAGGTAAATGCATAAATAAAAGTGTTGCCAAATAATGTAATAAAAAATATATAATTTTAAGAAAATCACTCATATTTTTATCATCCTAATAATATAATATTATTATAAAATATTCAATAATAATATAACATGTTAATTATATATTATTAATTATATATATTAATAATTAATATAATATATAATATTAATATAAAATATAATAAAATTATGTGTCATAAATTGAGAAGATATAAATATTTGCAGATTACATCTTTATATATTTCACTTGCTAAACATAATTTGAGAAACATTTAATGTTGGGAACTTGCAGACTTCATTGTATTCAATGTATATTGTATAAATGTATAAAAAAGTTACAAAATAAAATGAAGCAAACAATTTTTCACCTGATAAGATACAAGACATAATCACACAGTACAACTTCAGTGATATTCTTGCTTAAGCCATTTAATTGGAGAAAATATTAAATGAGCCTAAGTTTAAAAAAAAATTCTAAATAGCTGTCTTCAAGTCAATTCAGAAAAAAAGGGTGGGGGGCGAGAAATAAAAATGAAAGAAAAAGTACATAGTAAGAATGTTAAAAGAAAGACACAGGGCATCTAAATGTGCCCTGTTGCTGGAGACCTGCTCCAGAGATTCTGGTTGTCTCTTTAAGGTAGCCAAGGGGCAAGAGCATAGGTGGGGTTAATACTTGGTCTTGGGAGATATGTAAGGTTACCTTTAAATAATAAAATGTTTACCTGACTGAAGTCTAGGTTACTTTGCGATGGTAACTGAACTGCTCCTCCGAGCTTCCCTAAGGCCAGTCACTGCAGTCTCTGTCTTTAGTATGTCAGAGTAATACAGTGGTAATTAAGTAAAGGTTAACTTGTAGTGCTTTTTTTTTCTTGCCCAGAAGCCTCCTCTCTTGGTGTTCAGGCTGCAGGGAGGTTTGGAGCAATAAACTTCTCCTGAACCAGGAGAAGAGAGTCAAGCTTGCAGAAGGAACACTTTTACACACGTAAATATGCATAAACTCACATATATTCATATACAAATTCTCACATATTATGTAATAATTACAGACACTCTCTCACACACACACACATCTATACTTGAATATACATATGGAACAAAGGACCAAGTGCCAGTTCAGAAAGAATTCACTCATTCTGGAAAAGAAATGAGCTATATTTTTTAGTGCATTTAGAAAGAAAAAGCTTCTACCCTTCTATTAATAAATTAATTAAATCCAAGTGTATAAGAAAAATAAAGCTTTTATATATTTAGTAAGAATAATTCTGCCCTGCTGTTAAATAAATAAATAAATAAATAAATAAATAAATAAATAAATAAATAAATAAATAAATAAAAAAGCCTGTTCAATCCCCTGGTAAGGAGAAGTCAGCCAGTTCTTTCTGCTTTCTCTGCTTCTTCTCGGTCCCTTTTCATCTCTGCATTCTGCAAATTGCTCTCTTAATTTCTGTTTCTCTTTAATTTTTAAAATAGTCTACTTTGCAATCCTCCTTCTGATCTTGTTCTCTACTCCTCTTCTTAGGTGATAAGGCATTTGAAACATAATTCCTAGTTTTTCGTACCTCTGCAAGGGGAGTAGGTTGCATAGTTTTTCCAAGCATCCTCATTTATATGTTTTAACAAAATTTCGCTAGAAATGAAAACATAAGTCTAAGTAATAAAGTCAATAAAAAGTTTAAAACAGAGAATGCATATATATATATATATATATATATATATATATATATATATATATATATATATATATATATATTTGTATTCATTAAGTCTAGATACTCATCTATCATGAGCTCTACAGGTTCATGGAAAGTTAAAGATCATAAGTAAGTTATCATTGAAGTTTTTATAGACAAGCCTGGTCAATATTTTATTTTCTGTCATTGTACCTACAATAAATCGTTAGTTCCATTTTTAGATTTTTGGTCACAAAATTGTTTGACAACATCTTCTTTTGTTTATTAGATATTCTCTGTATTTACATTTGAAATATTATCCCCTTTCCCAATCCACCTCCTATACCCTGCTCCACTTGTCTTCATGAAGGTGCACTCATTTCTAATCATCCCCTTTACCCCATTGCCTTGGCATTCCCCTACATTGGGAAAATGTGCCCTCCATGGACAAAAGGCCTCTTCTTACATTGATGCCAGACACTGCTATCTTTAGCTACATATGTACCTGGAGCCATAGGTCTCTCAATGTATGTGCAATGGTTGGGGTTTTAGTCCATGGAAGTTGTGTATGGTTGGTTGATAATGTTGTTCTTTCCATGAGGTTGCAACCCCTTTCAGCTCCTTCAGTCCTTTCTTTATCATCTTCATAAGGGTTCTCATATTCAGTTTGTTGTAAGCATGCTCAGCTGCATCTGTATGCCTCTTAGGAGGCATCTTTATTTTGCTCCTGCCAGGAAGTACTTCTTGTCATCAGGAATAGTGCTTGGGTTTGGTAGATGCATATTGGGTGGATCCCTAGATGAGACAGCCTCTGAATGATCCTTTCTTCAATCCCTGTTCCTCTATTTGAACTTGTATTTCCTCCCATGATTGTTTTGTTCTCCCTTCTAAGAAGGACTGAGGCGTCCCCATTTTGTCCTTTCTTTTTGGAGGGCTTCATAAGGTCTATGAGTTGTTTCTTGGGTATTCAAGGCTTTCTGGGGCTAGTATCAGCTTCTCAGTGAGTGTATACCATGTGTGTTCTATTGTGATTGGGTTACCTCACTCAGGATGGTAGTCTCTAGTTTTATCCATTTGCTTATGAATTTTACAAAATTATTGTTACTAACAGTAGAGTAGTATTTCATTATGTAAACGTATCACACTTTCTGTATCCATTCTTCTGATGAAGGACATCTGGGTTCTTTCCAGGTTCTGGCTATTATAAGTAAGGCTAATAACTGGCAGCCAATATGCAGAAGAATGTAAATCAGTTCTTTCTTATCTTCTTGTATAAAACTCAAGTGCAAATGGATCAAAGACCTCCACATAAGACCAGGTACACTTAAACTATTAGAAAAGAAAGTGGAAAAGAGCTTAGAACACTTAGGCACAGGGGAATATTACCTAAACAGAATACCAGTGGCTTATACCCAAGAGCAAGAATTGACAAATTGGACCTCATAAAATTGCAAAATTTCTGTAAGGCTAGGGACACTACCAAGAAGACAAAAAGGCAACCAACAGATTGGGAAAGGATCTTTACTATTCCTATATCTGATAGAGAATTAATATCCAATATATACAAAGAAATCAAGAAATTAGACTCCGGAGAATAAAATAAAATCTTATTAAAATTAAACACAGAATTAACAAAATTCTATTAAAAATGGGATACAGAGCTAAACAAAAGTTTCTCAACTGATGAATACTGAATGGCCAAGAAGCACATAAAGAAATGTTCAACATCCCTAGTTATCAGGGAAATGAAAATCAAAACAACCCTGAGATTCCATCTCACACCACACAGAATGACTAAGATCAAAAACTTAGATGACTGCCAAGGCTGGTGAGGATGTGAAGAAAGATGAACTCTCCTTCAGTGTTGGTGAGATTGTAAGATGGAACAACCACTCTGGAGATCAGTTTGGTGGTTCCTCAGAAAATTGACTTAGTACTATCGGAAGACACAGCTATTCCACTCCTGGGCATATACCCCAAATATGCTCCAACATAACAAGGACACATGCACCACCATGTTTGACACCTTCTTGGAATGTGATTTAATACTACAAATGCCTTCTTTCTATCTCAGAAGCAATTAACTCACGATGCTTGAAAATTGGCAGTTCTCTTTCCCGTTTTGATACTAGAAAGGACTTAATAGCAGTCTTTATTATAAAGAGCTCAATAATTACTAGTATGAATTTATGAATTATTACAGATTCATCATTAAAATTAAAAATTACTCTATTTGTCTATTTAGCAATGATACAAAACAGGACATTTTCACAGTTCAGCAGAAATCTATTCAAAATATGGGCTAATATATAGTGAGTGGTAATAGCAGGAATCTTTTCTCAAATGTAATTTTTGTGGCCTTGACTAGAAGAACACATTTATCATAGCTTTACAGTCCACAGTAGAACCACCTCAAGGTGATCACCTGCTAGTTTTCAGCTTCTCCTACATGGTTCCTGGCACTGTGTGACCTTCAGGTCAGAGATGGCCTTTGGACACTTACTCTGTACAGATACTAGACCTGTTCTGAGTCTAATGTGTTCTTATTTTTTTATCATTTTAAACAAACATATTCATTTTAAGTTGTTCCTTAGGCATTGTAACTGTTCTTGCTTAGACTAACTATATTTTTAAAGAACATTATTAAACAATTGATAAAATTTGAATGAATTTTCAACTTAGCAAATAATATTGTAATTTCCTAGTTTTGATACAATAGCTTATATCAGAGAATATTTATGTAGGATAATAGACATTAAAGTACTTGCATGTTAAGCAAAGTTGAAATAACTTTCAAGGGATTTAGCAAAATTCTGTTTGATGTTATTTTAAACTAAAAAGAAAAGAACAATTCAATAAGGCCTTTATAAAGTTGAAAAATGATGGATTATGACAATTATGTGAATGAATGTCAAGGGCATCATGCTGAATTTATAAAGGTTACACACAGTACACAGCACTTAGAGAACCTTCTTTGAGAATTAAAATCAGATCATTGGTTGCTGCAAGTAAGCATTGAGAGAGACTGAGATTCTTAGGGGGCATAAATATAACCCTGCCTTGACAAATCAATTATGGATGATATCGAATTTCCATGTAGAGGGTATAATCCTTACATAAGCCTAGACATTTTATATATATAAAAAAGAAGTGAGAATGAGGCTAGTAATAATGACAAAAGCTACATATTTCTAGCCTTTATTGGGAAGAGCAATATAAAGGAAAGTATGAAGCCATTTTGTGGAATCTAAATTTATATTAAATAAATGAAAGTTGCTTAAAATTAGCCATTATTCCTTCAAGGAAAATACTTATTTTGTGGTTTTCTGATAGTTAACATTTATGGTAATTATAAAATTTATTTTTCACAATAATTCTAAAGATCCCTTTGCTGTCTGGTCAGCTAATATAGGAATCCATATTTCTATGCTTTAACCTCAAAAGTATAGATATTGACAAAGGCAGCACATGTTTCAATATGTCTCAAAAGTATGTCTTAGACAGATTTTCACCCAACTGCACATTGTTGACCCTCCTGAGATATTTACTTTAGAAAGCATGACATAATAAATCATTGTTCTGCACCCTTGAGATATAAATTTAAAAATACATGTTGATCAAACTTTAGAATATAGGAATGACTTTCTCAAAGTTAAGAGCTGTCCTTTTGAAATGTAATGATCAAGGAAGGGAAAATGCCTATTTTAGTAGGAAAATGAGAGCTCCATTTTGTCACCAGGAACTCCAAGCTATAAAGTTACTTCCTACCATCCAGAAACTTAATGTTTACTTTTGTTGAGTGTTATCAATTAGCAAGGTCAAATGTGTCCTCATCCCTACTACCCCAGCTCCCCAGACTCTCTATTTCAGGAGAACTGTTGGAAAGAAGATAAGATTTAGAGCAGGGTTCTCAATCTGCGGTCTAATGACCCTTTCACAAAGTTTCCCTAAGATCATCAGAAAATAGTAACTTGCATCATGGTTCATAACAGTGGTGAAGTTACATTTATAAAGTTGCAATGAGAATATCTTTATGGTTGGGATGCTACAACATGAGGAAGTGTATAAAATGTTCATAGCATTAGGAAAGCTGAGAACATCCAGTTGTTTGTGTTTTGCTGGATTTCTTTAAAGGGTTTGTTCATTTCCTCTTTATGAATCTCTATCATCTCTATAAAGTTACTTTTAAGGTTGTTTGCTTGTGCATCAGCTGTATTAGGATATGAGAAGATTATTGTAGTAAGAAAGCTGAGCTCTCTTGTTGCCCTGGATGTTGCTGACTAGGTTCTTACCCTGGCATGTAGGCATATGGGTTTGAGGTGACTATAGTTCTAGGTGCTTATGTAGGAGTTTGCCTTTGTTGGATGAGTGGATTTTGTTTATTCCAACTTGGTTTTTGTTTTCTCTCTGATCTAGCTTCTGTGGCCTGTGGCTGAGTATAGAGTATCTATGTGAGTTGGGGACTGAAGTTCTGGCTAGAGTTTCTCTGGTCCATCAGGGTGCCTCCTCAGATGTTAGAGGCCAGGATACGGTGGCAAGAAGGGAAAGGCCTATTGAGGGTAGGCTAGAGCACAAAGAAATTGGGAGCAGTCCACAGGCAACCAGCCTACTTGGGGTTTTGAGAGCTGGCCTGACCTCTGATGAAGCTGAAGGCTTCTATCAGAGTTGTTCACAAGTCTGTGGTAACAGTTGGAGGTAGTGTGGGACAGCACTGAGGGAGTTTGGGTGGTCTGTAGGCTGTGGGCCTACTTGGGATTCTGGGTGTCAGCATAGCCTCTTGTAAAACAGTGGGCTTCTGCCTGAGTTCTGGCTGAGATATGGTGACAAAACTAGGGAGTTGCTGTTGGAGTAAGCTGAGTAGGCTATGGGGGAGTGTGGACAGTCTTCAGGCAGTGGAATTAATTGGGTTTCTGCCAGCAAGCATGCCTGCTCAGCCCCTCTCCCCTCCTTAACTTTATCCCTTTCCACAATTCAGGAGGAATCCCCCCAACCCAGCATCTAGAAATCCAAACAAGTCTCTTGCCTACAAACTGTCAGCACTGCCCCAGAGTCTTCCAGGCCTACACCCAACAGCTCATGGAGAAAGAATTCCTTTAACTTGAGCTTTATCAAAATCACAAATAAAACTGGGCTTCTCTCACTTGAGAACTTGGAAATTCAGTATAGCATGATTTATCCAGTTTCGGAATTATCTCTACTAATGGAATTCGTGCTTCTTGATGAACAGTAGCCTGGATAGAGCTTACCTGATTTTGGAGTTTCCTTGGACAGTTGATTCTGAGCCCCACACATTTTTAGAGAATCATATGTAGCATCATTCTCTTCATTCTATATTTGCCCTAGCTGATAGGTACCAAATTTAAATCATTTGAGGTGTTTGGTTTTGGGTATACATAATAGTTCTTCTAATATATTTAGTGATTTTTTTTTCTGAATGATGAGGGAAGGCTATTTTGAAATTCAAAATGAAAGTAGCACATATTCTGTCCATTATTTGCTAATAGCACAGGGGGATTCTGAAATTCTGTTCAGGTATTAGTACATTACCCAAAAAATTATGCCTTAAACAGAATTCAGAATTTGAGTACTGGAATGCATTTCTTAGTCCAATAATAGAAATGTATTTATCACATATCCATAGCAAAATACACACCCAGAATATGTTGCAGGAATAGATAATATAGTCTCATCTCCTTTAGCACTTGAAAATGGTATGTGATTCAGGTTAAAATGCATGTAGATAAAACAGAAGATTAGCAGTATCAAGTACCTATATATGTAGTCCTAAAAGTAAGACAGCAAAGGAGGTGCTTTAGCCAAACAGTTCATGTCCAAGAAAATTTGGAAGCAAAAACACATAGGACACTCTCTGAGCCCTAGATGAAGATGAAGAAAATATGATTATGAGAAGAAAGACCAAAAGAAATGATTCTTAAATCTTAATCTGGCCACTCTTGAACTTCTGAGTCCTGTGCTCTTCCTTAAAGGAGTTTGGAGGAAAAAAAATTCTATGATTTTAGATTAGAAAAATAAAAGAACATTATCAAGGGATAAAAAAGCTATTGCTATAGGGGCCATTCCACTAATCTACATTTCAGGCAGACTCTATACTGCTTCAATATCTCTGGAATAGACAAAGGTGTCGGTTTTGGTTAGGTTTTTTTGTTTGTTTGTTTGATTGTTTTTGTTTACTTTTTTCCTTTGGCCAGGTGATTGAAGCACTTGTTTAAACTGTCTCTTACATAAAAGGGTAGTGTCTTGATTCTTTATACTATAAATAATTCATCTAAATTATAGCAATGCATTTAAATAGTTCTAAACTCTTACTGTTTAGGTCATTCAGAATCTCATGTCTCTGATCAAGCCCAAGCTTTGACTCAGATTTCATCTTTTGACTAGTAACCAGATTCTTGCAGCATCAACTCTGGTTTTACAATATGCTGATTATGAGGCAGGAGTCCATCTCCAATGATGTCCAATAATGTGGATACATTTCTAGTTACCTTACAGAAACAGCAGCTAATAAAGGCATGAATCCTGGAAAGAGAAATCCAGCATTTTATTAAACTACCTGACAAGCTCAATTCAAGAACAAGATTCTAGAGTGAAATCTTAGAAAGATATCTATTAGATAATGCACCAGATTGACTGATGGAGCAGGATGATTCCATCTTAAGATCAGTAGTGATCTTGTTACAAGAACAAAATAAGTTTGTTTCGGTTTCTTATAAAACTTAAGTTTCTATGTCTTAGAATTTGACCTAATCCTATCTTGAAACTTCCTGGATTTCAACTTGGTCCATAACTGACTGAGTCTTCACCTATACATACCTTGATAATTAAGATAAGATGTTCAGCTTTGCCAAATAATTTTGAGATATTCTATCAAGTTCCTACTTAAATAAAATCTCTCTGGAAATCCTCCAACACTTGGAAACTCCCAAGTCTTGTTGACTTTGAGCTATCTAACCTGTACATTCTCTCGTGTTCACCATTGTTCCTTTAAATCACACCATAGAGAGACAGCCCCATCTGACAGAAAATAAAGCTTGTTTAATTCAATTAAATTTTTTGGATATTGGTTTTAATCGTGTTCAATGGTTTTATTTTAATAATTTCCTGTAAAATACTCTTGGGAATTACAAATTCTAGTCAAATATGCTCAAGGTTAATAAACCGTGGGAAGAAGGAGCATCTCAGTTTCCAATGCTGTGAAGAAACACCATGACCCAGGAAATTGTTATACCAAATAACATTTAATTGGGGCTGGCTTATAGGCTCAGAGGTTCAGTTCATGGCAGGATCATGGCAGGCACCATTCAGGCAGGCAAGGCACTGGAGGAACTGAGAGGTCAACATCTTATTCTGAAAGCAACCATGAGAAGACTGTCTCTTGCCTACTGGATAGAGTTTCAAAGCCCAAACCTACAGTGATGCACTTTTTCCAACAAGGCCACACCTATTCCAGCAAGGGCTCACCCCCTAGTAGTGCCATTTTCCATGGGCCAAGCATGCTCAAAACATCACAAGGAGACACAGCACAAAGGCCCCATAAGTTTGATCTGAAAGTCTAGTCTGCATTGTTTGCAATAATTTAAAAAGAGGTTTCAGGACAAAGTTGAATGTGGGGCAATAAATGACTTACATTCCGGCCTGGCAATTTTGATTATAGCAGATGTAGTGCCTCTCCTAAAAGTTGCCAGTGTTTCTCACTAACAGTATAGAACTAACAACTTCTTATGTTAAAGAATTTAAAAGAAAGATCAAGGGGCCTTTACTTCATAATTATTTGGGGGAATTTATTTTTTATTAATGTGAAAACTTAAAGATAGTGCTTAACATGTAAAGATCTTTAAAGCTGTTGAAAGACTATTTGATTACACAGAGACAATAATTAGAACATTCCCATGACTCTTCCCCAGTCTTTATTTATAACTGTTTCATAATTTGAAATGATTATAGTGAAGATCTAAATTCTTCATTTTCTTCATTGTTTAGAAAACAAATATTTACTCACTAGTAAATATCTTGAAAGTAGTTACTGTAGAGATATTAATTAAAACCCTTACCTTCCTAATGTTTGGAGAGAAAACTTTAATCTTGTCTCAACACTAGAGGAGCTGCTTTTTGTATCCTAAACCTAGGATGTTTTTGTTGAGAATTGCCATACGACCTCTAAAGATATATTTGTGGCACAATGGCTCTTCTTTAACTTCCCACTAATAAGAATAATGAACAACTGAATATATCTTAAACTTGGAGATGTGTTTCTTTTTCTACAATGTCCTAAGTTTGGATATGTATGGGCTCTGGAGTCCTTGTGATCATTTTCAGATGAGCCCATACAACAGTACACTGCGGAACTAAATGTTTCATTTGTGGTTCAAGCCCTTCTCTTCTTCCTCTTCTTCTTCCTCCTCCTCCTCCTTTTTTTTCTGGATATTTTATATTTGACTTTGATGATTTCTGGTAGTTTAACAGTATAGTTAGTTCCCCCAGAGTATACTTTGTTTTGTCTTTATAGATCATTTCCTTCATACAGTGCTCTAGAAATATATTAACTTGGTAATTGTTAACATTTTAAGGTGACATATACTGACAGATGTCAGTCATTCTTATTATATATTTTTCTGTTATCAAATGTTCTCATTTTAAATGCATTCTTCTTTGGTTAAGTGCATGGCATGTTACTTCAAATACTGTCATATAGCAGTAGTATTAACAACTAAACTTTCTGTAGATCTGTTATCCAATCATCACAACAGTAGCTCTGACTGGGAATGAGGAAAGGTTTAGTCCTGTTCCTTATATTTCTCCACTTTTCTAAACCAACAATAGGGAAGGAAGTATAACTTCTCTTCATTTTACTGCTGGGTCTAGTACTTCTTTATAAATTTATTTTCATTAAAAGAACAAGACCTTACTATATAAATGTTTTTTATTCCTACACAGAACTGTGTTTTAAGAGCATACCAGTGTTTGCAACACACTGAGAACTCTATTAATATCTACTGAAGAACCTTTCTGCCCCCTAGACTGAAAGAGCCATTAAAACAGGCAATTTGTTATACCTTCTGCTTTATATCCAGTGACTAAAAATATTGAAAAAATTGAAGCATGTATATATAAAGTAATAGACTGTACATTGGTTATGTGTGAAATTATGATGTAAGTACTGTACTTATATCACCCCTTTCCTACTTTCTTTTCTTTTCAATTGAACAACTTTATTTTAAAAAACAAAGATAAATGTACAGATTTTAAAAGCATTTTTGTATAAAGGTATATGAATATATTTTTGTCTGTACTTGATTTTTTTAAAGGTTTGATAGTATGCCTTAAAACATAACTAGTTACAATAAGCATAAAGTACATGTTACAAGATGTAACCTGAAAATAGTCAAAGTTTTCTTGGTGTATAAAGATGTCATATTTATTCCCCGTCAAATTTGTTGCCTTATATTACATAATTATACACATTTATAAAATACAAACTTATAAATATAACCTTCTGAGTTTCTCTATTTTTGCTTGTATGTATATGTGCTTAGACCTGACCCCCCTTTAGATTAGATGAACTATCAGGAGAATTATTCCTGGAAAATACTGATTCTTCTTCTCTCCACAGCCAACAGGGCTTTTTGAGATTGGAATCATACAAACTATGATGGTAACTGGTGCAATTTTCTAAGTCTTATCTTGTCAACCATATTGAGATACCATAGTTGCAGTTTTTCAGTCCCATAAAAAGTCGCTATATTACAGATAATGTCTTGGTTCTCTAGATCTTACAGTCTTTTATTCCCATTTTCAATAGTTTTCTATAAGCCTCAAGTGTAGTGATGGTATTGTAGATGTGTCAATTAGAACTGGATACCCTATGGTCAGTTGATCTGTGTATTTGTGCCAGTTATGAATTTCTGTAATTATATGCACATGCTGCTGCAAAAAATAAAGATTTCTGCAATGGGGAATGACAAATACAAAATTTTAGGGTCTATCATAACAACATAGGATTTTCTATAAAAGTGGACACTGATTGTAAATATCATGATCAAAGTAGAGCAGAAATAAAGATTTTTAGTAGAAATAAGGATTATTAATTTTTTCCTTTAAGTAATATTTTACAAGATTATAGTTAATATTGTGACTACATTTTAAATTATTTATGGGATCATTGATTTGAGTTCATTGCTTAATAAACTGTGTAGTTACATTTGTTTTAAAGCATGTATTCAGTTGTTCTCAGCTATTCATGGATTTCTATTTTAGTTGTGCTTTATAAAAGTTTAAAATAGACAGAAGGTTCAGTTTAATAAAAATTCAAGTCAAGTGTTTGTTTATATAATATTTTTAATTAAGAATGTGTACATGCATGTAGTATGCTTTGATCATATTGACAACAATTCTCCTAACTCCTCTCAGATCCACTCTCCAAGACTCTCTCTTAACATCATGTTCTTTTCTTTTTTTTTTTTTTTATTAGTTTTATAACATACTGAGTCCATTTTATGTTGTCTCTATGTTCCAGAATATGGCACAATGTACTGGAGGTTGGACTTAAATGACCTTTAAAATGAATAGTACACATTCTTTCACAGGCTTTTCCTGGATCTAGCTTCTTAACGAGAGGTGCGAGTTTGGGAAACAGCCCCACAATGTTGAATGTTAGCTGGCTTGATGGTATGCTTGGTTTTCTTAGATATCATAGTGGCTATGATCTCCTATGTGTAGCAGACCTGTCATTACCAGGAAAGTGTTTATTTCACACACTTTCTGACCTCTGCTCTGCCTTCCATGATGGTCCTTGAGCTTGCAATGAGATGTTACTATAGATGGATATTGTTTTTGTTTTTTTTTTGTTTTGTTTTGTTTTGTTTTGTTTTGTTTTTTTTGTTTTTTCTTTATCTAAAACATACGGATTTTTAAAAAAATACTGAGAGACATTTTAGAGGAAAAAAACTAGCACTTTGAGCAAAGTGTTCTAGGAAAACTGAATATTTATATGTAAAGGAATAAAACTTGATCCTTATGTTTTATCCTGAACAAAAATCAATGCCAAGTGGATCAACTGTCTCAGCATAAAGCCTGAAATATTCTACAGAAAAAAAAAAAAACAGTATACCAGATTATTGTCTCGGGTAGTAACTTGTTTCATAGGTTCCTCATCATTCACAAAACAGGAGCAATAACAGAAGAGTGAGATCTCATGACATTTTAAAGATTCTGTACTGGCTTGAACTTTTACAAGTCATATGCATATTATCGTGATTTCTGTAAGCTCATACATGTATTAGTCCTGATGTGCTGAAAGATGTCATTTTCATGGAATCATCTATCTCCTTTGGCCCTTATATTTTGTCTCCTCTTTTTATAGTTGAATTCACCGAAAATGAATAGAGAATAGCTGTGATTATCTCAGGAGTGATTGCAGTGACTTTGAAAAGAAAAACTTAGTTCTATAGTTTTCCTTATTGCTAACATATTAATAAATGAAGGCATTTTACAAGTTATCCAGGTATCTCTCACCTTGACCTTTATTGCCTTGTGTTTTAAGAAATATCTAATTTAGGATCAATGTCAAACAGTGATTCTAGTTTCCAAAAAAAAGATACCTTCATCCTGATAACTATTAAAGAAAAAAGTACTGTCAAAATTTAGTTCAGACATTAGAAAAATTCACATAGGCAAAGATGGGTTGCAAACACATCAGGGGCTAAGTTATTAGCTAGGCTAACAGAGAAACTATTGTTGTGTAAGAATTAGTCTGTCTGAGAAATGGTGATCATAGGTGTACTTTCCATGGTGAAACTAGCAGGAAATAATTAGGTCCTGTTCATATGATGAAATCTTCTAAAACCTCAATTTTTTTCACATCCAGTAATTCTAAGGGGCAAATGAAGAATCAGTGTGTTAGTTACTTCTGTGTTCTTAATCCTAAATACCTGAAAGAAAGCACTTAAGAGAGAGAAGATTATCAAGGCTTATGTATTAGGAGAGTCACGTGATGTTACACCAGGAAAGGCATGACAGAAGCATCTCAGTTTCTGAAAAGTGAAACATGCAGCATAGCAGTAGCTGTTCCCAATATAGTCGACAAAAGGGCCCACTTCTGAAAAGTTCCTTAGCTTTTGCGTGTTGAATGGCATAGCCAGTAAATAAAAGGGTACAAAACAGAAATCAGGGAGCTCTGAAACTAAGTTTCAAGCTCTAAAAATTGTCAAACAACTATGTTACAAGATTTTATTCATAAGAAGAAGTGGAAACAACAACTTTACATGCAAACAAAAATTGGAACTGTAAACTAAAGCATTTCTAGAAAGATAGCAAAATCAACAGCTGGAACCTGACTTGCAGTAAGTCAAAGGAGACATAAGTACTAATACCTAAATAGCACAAAGACCTAACAAAGAAAGAAAAGTTCAGACCAATTTGACTTATTAATATCAATAGAAAACTACTCAATAAAATTCATTCAAACCAAATTCAAGAACACATCAATACGATCATCCATCATGATCAAGTAGGCTTCATCCCAGGGGTTCAGGGATGGTTCAATATATAAAAATCTATCAATAAAATTCACTATATAGACAAACACAAAGGAAGAACTAAACAGAATCATTTCACTAGATGCTGAGAAAGCATTTGACAAAATTCAACATCCTTACATGATGAAAGTCTGGGAAGGATTAGGAATTCAAGGACCATATCTAATCATACTCAAAACAATGTACAACAGAACAGTGCCCAACAGGAAAGAAAATGGAAAAAAACTTTAAGCAGTATCATTATAATCAGGAACTAGATAAGGCTGCCCATTCTCTCCCTACCTAGTCAGTACAGTACTAGAAGTCCTAGCCAGCTTAAATAGACCCCAAAGGCAGTCAAAGGAATATGAATTGGGAAGGAAGAAGTCAAAATATCACTATTTGCAGAAGATATGCTAGTATACTTAAGTGACTCCAAAAATTCCACCAGACAACCTTTACAGATGATAGTGGCCTCTCACAGACCGAAGCCTCAGTTGTGCTTCATGGCACCTTCAAAACCAGTACCACACGGGGAACTCTTACATATTACTAAGTACTGCTGCAATGTGAAGTACAACCTTGCTTGTCTCTGGAATACAGATTCTTTGTGCTCTCAGAAAATACTTCCCAGAAGATTTCACCTCAGTGATGCTGGTCTCTTCTTAATCACCAATTTCTTAGCTCCAGATAACCAGTATCAATTGTCCAAGCAGCCTTCTTCTCTAGACCATAAAGCCAGAGACCCATGGCTGAAGCTGCTGTGTTATGCTGCTTGCAGGAGCTGGAACCTGGCCCGCGTGTTCTATTATATTATCACTAGATTCCTCTTTTCTAACTCCTTCACTGCTTAAGCTTTTTTCCCTCCAAACTACCAGAAAAACAATCTTTAGGCCACATACTGAAATTCTTCTGCACCAAACTGTCTTGGACTAGGTCTGAATAGTTCAAATCACTCTCACCAACAAAGTCTTCCATATTCTTATGAGGATAACCTATTAAGCCCCATTTAAAGCATTCCAATGCTTTCCAAATCCAAAGTACCAAAATCCACATTCTTTCAAAGAAATGAGTGGCCAGGCCTATTACAGCAATACCTCACTCCTGGCACCATATTCTGCCTTAGGGTTTTACTGCTGTGAACAGAAACCATGACCGAGTCAAATCTTAAAAATAACAAGATTTAATTGGGATCAGCTTACAGGTTCAGAGGTTCAGTTCATTATCAAGGCAGGAGCATGGTAGGTCCAGGCACGCAAAGTGCAGGAAGAGCTGAGAGTTCTACATTTTCATCCTAAGAAAGCCAGGAACAGACTGGGCCTCCTCAGGCTGCTAGGAGGATGGTCTCCAAGCCCATCCCCACACGACACACTTTCTCAAGTTAGGCCACACTTTTCAATAGTGCCACTCCTTGGGTCAAGCATATGCAAACCATAACATGATGGATCCCCATTTATTCATAGCAGCCTTTTTTATAATAGCCATAAGCTGGAAAGAACCCAGATGTCCTTCAAGAGAGAAATGGATATAGAAAATATGGTACATTTACAGAATGGAGCACTACTCAGCTATTAAGCTGACACTATTCCAAAAAGCTCTGAATACCCAAGAAACACTTCTGAGACCTTATGAAGCTCAAAAATAAGAAAGACCAGAATGTGGATACCTCAGTCCTTCTTAGAATAAAGCACTCAAGGAAGGAAATACAGAGACAAATAGAGGAGTAGAGATTGAAGAAAATATTATTTAGGGACTGCCTCACCTGGGGATCCACCCCATATACAGCTACCAAAACCAAGCACTATTTCTGATTTCAAGAAGTTCTTACTGGCAGAAGGTATATATGGGTGCCTCCTCAGAGGCTCTGCCAAAGCCATACAGATACATTTGAGGTTGCTTAAATATAACCATTGGACTGAACATGGGGTCTTCAATAAAGGAGCTCAAGAAAGGACTGAAGGAGCTGAAAGGGTTACAACCCTATGGGAAAAAACCTTATCAACCAACCAAAGTCTCCAGAACTCCAAGGGACTAAAGCACAAACCAATGAACACACATGAAGGGACCCATGGCTCCAATTGCATATGTAGCAGAGGATGGCATTGTCTGGCATCAATGTTAGAAGAGGTCCAGTGAAGGTATGTTTTCCTAGTGTAGAATGATGCATTGGTGCTGAGGTATAAAGTGTGGTTGGGAAATGGAGCACCCTCCTGGAAACAAATGCAGTGCGAGGAGAAATGGGAATGGGAGAAAAAGAGGATGACTTTTGAGATTTAAATACAGAAAATTTCCAACAAAAATTTAAATAAAAATAAAAACTATCATCAACTTTCAAATCAAAAAATGCAGCAGGGATCACTTTAAAAGATTAAAATACAAAATATATACTTAGGATATATAAATTTAGATGAAAATGGCTTAGTAAGCATTCACCATATAAAGGAATTACTAAGTACTATGAACCATAGCAGTTTATTGATTCTTTGAGTAAATTTTTCTTTGAGTATAAAAATTTATTTACATATATAGCATATTACTATTTTCATGGGAACAACTAGATCGAGTTTCTAGCTGTAGCATATACATATGGCCTGTTAAGTCTCAAATAGTGTTCTTTGGTCTTCTTAGAAAAAGTTTGTTGATTGCTAATCTGCTAGGTATTTGGTGAAACAGGAGACTGATTAGTACATAAATAATATTTGAATCTGCAGTTGAATTCAATTTTTACCCATGTTAAGAAATTAGCTATTAGCATCTAAGGTAGCTCAGTAGCTAATTATTAGTTTGACTGAATGAAAGATGGAGATTATAAAAAAATGTATGAATGCTGATTGTAATATTTCTATAAAAATGTCATCTAAATACTAATTGGTACATACTGGGTATTCAGTATATAATAGCTATTGTTCCTGATGTTGCTGCAGCTAATATTTACATATGACCAAAACTAAGTGTTAAAATCTGTAAAGAGGAAAATGGGTTTGCAGAAATTTATAGCTAAACATCACTCAGAACTTCATAAAATTACAAAATTATGTGAGTTTGTAAATTTGTGTGTGTGTACATATATACACGCACACACACACACACACACACACACACACACACACACACACACACACACACACAGAGCCAGGAGCCAACTGAAATATGTTGTTGTAGCTGCAGCTGCAACAGCATAGGCTGCTGTTATCATAAGTAACAATTTTATCAAATTTTCGAGAACTAAAAGAACTTGAAATGTTTAAGTTCTTTGGTTTTAAATGAATCTTCATCACTCTGGGGATATAGAGATGACCAGGTCAAAAGCAAGTGCTTAGGGCTTAGAATAAAAAACTCTGAGGCAATATCTAATAATGGAGCCTGTGATATTAAAACACCACTGAAAATGGCTTGCTGGGAGCTGGGAATAGAAAGGACCATCACACACACTTAAGCATTGCTACAGACCTAAAAGCTGTATCCTGGCCTTTTAGATGACCTTCAAGGCCATTAGTGCTTGTGGTTTCTTCAGAAAGTTATCATTTCAAATGTTGGTGTATTTTACAATTATGTAAAACAGTCCATAGTCTATCCAAAACAAAAGCATTCTTGTCTTAAATTTATTTTTATCATTTGCAAAGTCATTTCAAAAAATGAAAAGTGTTCTACAAAGTAGGAAGGGAGGATGATTAATAAAAATATTACATTATGAAATTTGAAGTTCCCCTATGAACTGTACTCCCAAAATAGACTGGTTTGCTTTTGTCCTCCTGTAGCTTATTCAGCGACATAGAAAGCTGTCCTTCGTGTGTGTTAGTTGTGTGTAATGATGGTGTGTGTACATCCACTCTTCAGGACTCCTCATCAGTCAGAAGATATGTACGCTGAAGATGCATCTGTGTTGCTACTGTGCCTTAGAAGATGGAAGCACATACCCCTCCATGGTCAGCATCGCATTTCTCTGCACTCACAAGTGTTCACCAACGCAGCAAACCAGACCCTCCCTTCCTGTCACCTACTGTAGTAATTACTGGCACTGGCAGGCTTTTATTTCTGAGGAGGAAACCTGGAACTTTGCCCTTTGAAAAGAAAGAGTAAGAACTGTAATAAATGGAGGATTAGATTTTTCTAAGCATCCCAGAAAGTAAGGCATTTGGGAAGACATTGTCCTTAAATCATTTTGAGCATTAATCTAATTATAAAGGCATTGAGGACCTAGGGCAGTATTGGGTTGTCTTCTCAAAATCAGCAGGAGTCTTTGACTACCAGCTGCCCCTGTGGTTCTGAGTGGGAAACATAAGAATGAAAAAAATAAAACAGTGTAAGATTCTGTGGAAAGAGTGACTTTAGAGCTTTGTCTTTCAACACTGAGAGGAAGGACAAGGACTCACATGTAGTCCTTTCTGCTTTTAGCTATGTCTTTGTAGCCTGTGTAGTACCTATTGCCTTAATTACCATCACCATCCAAAGAAAATAGCACAGTGTGCTCCTGTGAGCTTGGTTCCCTCATATTATAAATGCTAAATTTTGATAATAAAATTGATTTGCATATTTTTGAGCCTCTGGTTAAAGAAATGCTTAGGTAGATATTTAGCATTTCTTTAACCAGAGGCTCCCAGTGTGTATCTACACAATTCTACTACTAATGGACCAAGGATAAAAACAACCTTCTCAACCTAATCTTTAAAAAACAAAAACAAAAAAAAAAAAAAATAAACAAAGAAAAACAAAATAAGACACAAAAAAATCCTGACAGCCAGGTGGTAAGATATATTCATATGAATACATTTAAGCTCACATGTGTGTGAGCTTGCATGTGTATATGTTTATGAAAATATAAGGCAAGGTTTTCCATTCATGTTAAATAGTACAGCCTACAAAACCCCAGAAGACTGTGAAAACACTGAATGGCAAAACTCTTGCACTTTACATTAAGACCAGTGTTTTCAGTTTGTTGCCATGTAAGAAAAGTCAGGAAATGAACTTGTTTTGGGAGCGTGTTTGTTCTAATTTGGAATACGTTGACATAGACTTGACAAGCCCTGCTATCTCTGACTTTTGGGTCATGATCTTATCTTATTCCATTGTGCCATTCAGTACTTTGCAAGAGAATGCATTCATAGTTTCAGACTGTGCTGGAGAATACCGGGCCTCTACTGGGTATAGACTGCAGTATTTTCCCCTTTAACTTTCATATATTCCATCACCTCTTTGAGCTGCAGTATCTTGCAGACCGCTGCAAAGAGATTGAGCCCTATGAACACATTGTGCCAACTTACGGCCTCCTAGGCACTTAACAGTGAGCCCCTCTTCTTCCTGACAGCCAATAAAAGAAATCAGATGACTTAATATAACCAAAAGTGACATCACATTTTACCCATGTGTTTCAGTTGTTCACATAAAGTAAGTCAGGAATCTCTAGTGTTTAGCAGAAGCCCTATGTACTCTACTATCAAAATGAGTAGCTGAGCATATAGATATCTTTCACAATAAGTGTCATGGTTGCTTAAAATTAATGTGCTAAAATTACATTAAGGTTTTAAAGAATTATATTCAGATTAGATAGTGCAATTAAGTGTTTGTGAATATATTTCTACATTCATATCTGGTTTTGGGTTGGAAATAAAAATAAATTGACCTAGCCAGGAAGGACATAATGGTGTGAAAATTAATATAATTTTAGTGAGGGAGAAGAAATAGAACGATGTCAGTCTCTAATGGTAGTTCTTATGAATGAATTCACTGATTATCATAAAACCTCTTCCCAAGACTATCAGCAAATTTTGTGTTTCTTAATTGAACTTACTTCAAGAAATCTGCCTTCTTCTTTGACAGTTTGTTTATTTATTTTATGTGAGTGTACCTGTATGCATGTGTACACATATATGCACAGGTATGCTCAGAGGACAGAAGAAGGCACCAGATGCTCTGGAGATGATAATTACATTAGGTAATGAGCTCCTGATAGGAGTGTTGGAAAGAAAACTCCAGTCAATTACAGAGCATCAAGCATTCCTAATCACTGACCCATCTATATCTTTCCCCTTAAAGATTCATTTCTATAACATATTAATTGATACATATGTATATCTTGAGGACCTAAAGAGCTTCTATTGAGGTTACTCACAGAAGTAGGAATGCAAGAAAAACAGCTACATCACCAAATGCCCATTCCAACATGGAAGCGTACAGGCAGTTTGGCAGTAGGGATGTCTTGTCACTTCGACTCTGTTGGTTGGAATCTCCTCCTGTAACATGGGTTATTCCTTTTTAAACTTCTGGAGAGGAGCCATTGAGAGCCTTGTAAGTTTCTGTCCTGCCTTCCTTGTGACCTTTTATCTTCTAAGTCTCTCAAACATCTGGTTCCTTCTCATTTTTGTCTGGAGAAAATGTTTCAGCCCAGAGGTAACTGACAAATGGCAGGAATAACTCAATAATGCTTACTGTGCTTTATAGGGATGCAATATGCAAAAGCAATGAAATAGTCAATTTTAATCCATCAAACAGGATCCACAATATGACCTTAAGTGGAAAGGTAAAAGCCCACCACTTGAGAAAAAAATATATGAACTCTCATACACATAAATAATGCATGTTCCCAGGTAATTTCAGACACTAGTGGCCTCATTGTCTCATAGTGCCTGTCACTGACCACGCTTTATTGCCCCAGGTAAGCATTGTCATCTTACAACATTATGGAAAGGAGCATGAGTACAGTGAAGAAAAATATACTGAGAGAATATTCTTACATAATTGTATAATAATTGCTGTACTTAAAGCTTATTATGGTTAACTTTTTTCTGTATCTAATGTGTAAAGTAGCCATTATCACAGACTTAGGTGTATAAGAAAGTATAACAGAGATTAGAATTGTTTCTATCTATAGTATTAGGTATCCACTGAGAGTTGGAGTGTGACCCAGAAGTAAGAGGGAGATACTGTCATTTAATTTAGAATTGCTTAATATTTTAGAATGTAAGTTACTTTAGAATTTATTGTAAGAATTATATTGACACATAAGAATATATATGTGCTAAGTTTTCATTCAAATGATCTGGAGAACATAGTTTTCAAACTGCAGGTAGATATGCCCTGATTTCTATAAGCAATAAACATATTCACACACCACAGACACACACACACACACACACACACTAAAAGTAGAACAAACTTAAATAAAACCACAGGTCTTAAAACAAAGAGAGTATTCTACTTAACTTTATACCTTTTTACTTTACCTTATACAGAAAAATGTAACTGTGTCTACTAAATAAAATTAGGAATGACTAAAGATTAACAAATCAAAATATCTAGCTCAGTGAAAATAAAGAACAATTTTATATACTTATATAAAAATTATATTTATATTAAGTATAATGTTTTCATGTACTAGTTGGTTTTTACTATCAACTTAGAACAACTTTGAGGTACCTGAGAAGAAGGAAATGTCAGCTGGATGATTGCCTTGTCTGTTTGTCCTGTGGGCAAATCCTTAGGGCATTGTCTTGACCAATAGTTGGAGGGCTATGTCTACTATAGGCAATACTATTTCTAGGCAGCTTGACCTGGCCTGTGTAAAAGTGGAAACCAGAAAACGAGCCACTGGTCATTCCTCCATGTATTCTGCTTTCAGTTCCTAATCTGATATCTCTGAAGGATGGATTGTCACCACCTGAAAATATGAACCAAATATATCCTACTCCAAGTTTCTTCTTTTGAAAATATCTCATTACAAGATCCTAGAAGAAAATTAGTATATATAAAATAGAATGAAGCAGGGAAAATATTTTGCTGTCAAATAATCATGCAAAAATGTTTTAAAAAGTTATTTTGTTTGGAAAAGGAAGCAGGGGGGGCAATATTTGCTTACATTAGGAATTAAAGTTTTGTAGAAAATATTTCAAGACATTGAAAAATCTCTCTTAGGTTATGCTTACAGTAGGATATTTTAAAAAAATCAATGATAGAAGTAAATAACTTGGAACTAAAAGGTAAATAATTTATTGGAGCAAGAGAGCATGTAGATCTGTGGCATCCTTGTCTAATGAGATGGCAAAATAAATGAAGTGATAAGAGAACCAATCAAAATAACTGACCAGTTACTGTGACATGAGCTGATGTGTGTGTCAGAAATGATGCAGACACAAGACACAAAGAGAAAGCAACAAAGGCAGTAAGACATACTATTTGAAGACAGGGAAAGAATAGATGGGCAATTAAGACATCCATGAAATACACACTCATTCTTAACACCTTAAGGTGTCAGTGTATCATCTGGCTTCACTATTTGCCCAGAACTGAAGAATATTATTGTGGTAAATATGCCTGGTTGTCAACTGATTACCTATGAAATAACTAAACCCAAAAATAGGAGGAGCAAATATTTGAAGTCTTTTTTGGTTAATTTGAAGTGGAATACTAGTCCAGCTCATAGAGATAGGAATAAACATTTTTTAATCTGGATCATAAACCAGGAAGACATATCTTTAATACAATCTTTTGATCTGGGAAAACCTACCACTCATTAAAGACACACCTTCTTCTGGAAGTCTACAGAAGTCCAAGGAAAAGGGAAGCTTTTGCTCTTCATTCATTTGTTCTTGCCTCACTAGCAAATGTATTTCGTCACTGGAATTGAAGCCTACTTCTTCAGGATTCAAGTATATTCTGAAGATCAGCTGAGACATCCAGTTCATGAACTGAGCAACTACTCAATTCACAAACTTTCCATTCAAAAAAATCAATTATTTGAAATGCTGGAGCATAGCTTAAAGGCCAATAATAAACCCCCTTCTATATAGAAAGCATTATCACTGGACTATCTTGATCTACTACCCAATTAATGACACAGACACATTTTATCAATTAGGAAAGCTTGGACTTAGCTTGTTCCCAACCTGCTCATATAACTACAGTTAACTAGTTTATACTAATGTACATTATGTCAAGTATCTCCTAACCTCTCCTTAGATGTGCATGTTTCGTCGTCCTCCACATCTGTCTGGCAAACTCACCTCAAGTGAAATTCCCAGAGTTCCTATCTCAACCTGGAAGTTTGAGCTGTCATTTTCTGCTTTGCTATAGGGCAATCAGATCTTTATTAAACCAATCAGAAGGTGATAGTGAAGACATTTACAAGATATTGAGACAAATAATGCTTTTAACAAGGACAACCTTTAAACAAAATACAACCCAACAGAGATATTCATTCTCTATGTTTCATTATCCTAGAGATCCTTGATCAATATATCCACCATCAAGATGAGAATATGTTTATGATGAACTCTCCTAATGAGTACATGATTCCTGACATTATATTTATAGAGGACATACATATGACTGTTAAAGTATATCTAGACAATTACTCCTAGGTCACAAATACAAATCCATAATTTAGGTTATCTATTCACAGAGTTCAACCAGCTGTGTGCTTACACCGAGTCAACCTTTTGTTTTCCGACTCTCAGTTCTCTATTAAGGGAAAAAAAACCTTCTACTTTTTCCAGCATGCTCAGGACAACTTTAGTCAGCATGAGGCCACGGGAGTAGTTTGTAAAATGTCAGACTTGGAAATCCACAATTCCACCCATTCTTTTCTCCAGCATTCTGCGTTGGCTCCAATATTTGCTTACTTGAGAGCTTCCAGCTACTTTTATATAGCTTTTATGTTTGCGTGAACCAATCTTCATTGTAAAACCATTTAATTTCTAAGTTATCCTTTAGTTTATTCTTCAATATTCATTTCAAGTCAGAAACTATCTTCAGCTCTATCAGACAAAGCTCTGTAACCTGACAAATCACCATGTGGCCATATTCCATTTTGGCTACTTTAATAATGATTCAGGTATATTGTGCTCATAGATTGCAAGATTTGTTTCTCCAGAGACCTTGCGTCACCTATCTGTGTATTATTGGTATTAAATTGATACTTTAATCACAGAAGTGTCAAAAGAGCAGCAGCAAATATATGTATAAAATTAATAAATGCATAGAAAATCAGCTTTAAGTTTCTTAGTCACTAATTTGGGAGTTAAGGCATGTGAAAAGATAATGAACAATTTAAATCACATCTGGAGTAATTCTTAGAAATTTCTTCATTAAATAATCTGCTTTTTCTTCTTTCCTCCATTCCTTCTTTTTTCTCCTCTCCTCTCTCTCTTTCTCCCCCTTTTCCTTCATTTCTTTTCATCATTCTGCTTTGACTCTGTTACAAGTTCTTCATCTCATCCTTCTTTTTTCATCTCCTCTCTTTCTTTATTTTTCCTCCTTCCCTCCTTATTTTAATGTTACCATTTCACTTCCAGTAAATGCAGGGACACCATGTTTGAAGATGGCTTACAGATTGATTATCAATCTAGAGCCTATACCTGAAAATGGTACAAAAAGATGATACACTTGCTAAAGACCCCTCTGTTCCTATATAGGTGTATAGCATGGTGATAATAGAATATAAATAATACATAAATCTAACAAAAAATCTCATAAATATGCTAATAAATTATGTAGAGTCTTGTATTTAAATTCTTATACACATCATTACTCACCTGTTGATCATCTAGGTAGTATGTGTCTTAGTTCGCTGCCTTTTATTAATGTTCTCAGCTATAGTCAGTGCACATCTATCCCACAGTTTCTTGGTCAGTGGATATAACAGGGGGATCACCTGCACAAAATTCTCCTGAAAGAATTATGAAATTGGAATTTTAACCAAAGCTTTATGAACAGGCATTAAGCCATCTTCTCATGACATAGTTCCCATTTTTTGTTGTTGTTTTTGTTGTCTCTTTTGTGATTTTGTTGGAGTGAAAGTGTTGGTATTTATATTGCTTGCTAGGCCTAACCAGGTATCTTAGAATTTAATTCAATGTAATTCGCAGCCTCCCTGTAGGCTTGGTCTATCATATCTTATTTGTCTTTCTTTTTTCCTTTAGGTTTTTCTTTTTGGTTTTCTTTCATTTTGTTTAAATTTTCCTAATTTTGGGGGGGAGGGGATTGGCCCCTGCAGTCTCACTTCACGGATGCCACTCTAGTTCGAAGCTGAACACATAGACTCTGTCACTTGATCCAAGAGGTACACTCTCCCTTCCCAGGTGGTTCATTCTGCTCACCCTGGTACTTCTGCCTTGGCCTTTTTCTTTACTCCATTGCCCAGCACAAACATGAGTATATTACTTGATACCTTTTCATATAGGTTTATATTTTAAGTGCTCAACTCACAAACCCTCTACACAGTAAGATTACATCCAGTAGACAACGATATAAACTGCCCTTCTATAACAGATAAAAGGCCTATATAATCCCTTTAAAATATTCAATTCTACCTAATGCCAATTATGGCCACAGGATCCAGGTCTGCTATTTTTTAGCACCATCTTGTTCTCTTTCCAGTCTCTGTTTCTCTTCTGTTTTCCTCCCTTTTCTCTGCCTATCTCTCCACTGCCTACATCTCCACTGTCCAATCATGTATTACCTTAACATCAATCGACACCCATCTATTTTGTGGAAAAATATTTTAGGTAAAATAATCTGAGCTGTATGTGAGTAAAATAAAGATACAGTTTTCATGGCACCAATCACTTAATTCATTCTATCAGTGATTAAAAATCTAAAACAAAGCACTGCTATTGAACTTCTAACCAAGATACTACTTAAACACAAAGAGTATTAAAACATATTTTACTCATTTGAATTTTATGCATAGCAGCACATGAAGCAACTATAATACAGCTTTCTTTAGTTTTATACAAGGTGTCAGTTTCACAATTTTAAAGGTATTTTTGTATTCATTTAAAGATAGAAACTGTTAAGTCATTAGGTACTATCTAACTGAGGTAATTTTTATTTATATTTGGTGTAAACTTTTCAGATATGTTCCCAAGAATATAAAAAGTGATTTTTTTCAATGACAGACCAAATTAAGATAAATATTTGTTTTATTTTATGATATAGAACAATATTTTGTATTAACTTTGGACTTTTAATAGCCAGACTTTCATAGAAATCATATTAATATTGCATTTTAAAGATAATTATACATTAGTGATTTTAGATCAAAAAAATGAACACCACATTTTTATTATAGATTAAATTATTTATATATTTGACATCCTGAATGCATCTTCCCCTCCCTCTCTTTTTCTAGTCCCTTTTTATCCCTTCCCCTCTCTCTTCTTGACCCCCTCTTTTCTTCCCATTTGAGAAAGGAAGTCCTTCCATGGATATCAACCAGCCTTGGCATATCAAGTAGCAGTAAGATTAGATTTATCTTCTTCTCTTGAGGCTAGACAAGGCAGCTCAGTTAAGGTAAAGGGACCTGAAAGTCAGCAATGTAATCAGAGACAGTCCCTGCTACTTCTTTAGGAGTCCTACATGAAGACCAAGTTTCACACATGTTTCATGTGCAGAGAGCTGAGGTCCATCTTATTCATGTTCTCTGGTTGGCAATTCATTCTTTAAGTCCCCATGGGCCCTGGTTAATTGATTCTGTGGGCTTTCTTGTAGTGTCCTTGACCCCTATTGCTCCTTTAATCCTTCCTACTCTTTTCCACAGGATTCTCCAAGCTCCATTCAGTGTTTGACTGTGGGTCTCCTGCATTAATTTCCATCAGCTGGTCTACTACATTTTTCATGTATGTTAATTTAGCCATGGGATTTTGTCATAATGAAGTTATTTATTCAGTAATAGAATTGTATAAAATAATAAAGTATAGATAATCTGACTACAAAGCATGAAAACAGTCAAATCAAAACATTTCATGAATATTATTCAGTAAAATTATTAGATTTTATAAATGAATAAATTCTGTGTGACCCAACCTTGTATTTTTTAGTAAGCAGTAGTTGGCTTTGATTGTTTCTTTGTTCCCTATTACAGGAAGGAAGCTATTAGGAAAAGCAAAATAGAGTAACTAGACTATGAACCATAGCTACTAAGGCTATTTATCAATAACTATCAATTCAAATAGTTCATTGATATTTAAATAGCATTAACCCTGTGGTAGAATTATATCCAAATATTAACTTTAATAAATTAGAGCTTTGTGTATTAAAGATTCAAACCAAATAAACACAAAGGATTGTATTAGTTCACATGTATGTGAATGACTAGCTATTTAAAATTAGTAACTAGATTAAGACATTTAATTTGAAGACTGGAAGGCTAAATTGTCAATAGTGTAGATTGTGGCCTGGGTTCCTAAATATGAGAACCAGAAATATCTGGGAGAAAAGACTTATCTCCCAGTTGAAGTAGTAATAAGTAAAGCTTTTAATCTCTTTTTATGCAATTCCTGCCCTCATGTCACAACATGTTGCCATCTACAAAGAGGGTTGGCAACTTTGCTCTGGAATTGTTTCTCTGATTCTAAAATGCTCTCAGATGCTTGAATAGATAACATTCAAAAGACACAAATGAAGATAAGATGTCTAGTCAAGTTCAGATAAAACTTAATAATCAGAAGTCATATATAACTAGATCTTCTACTCTAATTAAATTTTGGAATTTTTTTGTTTGTTTGTTTTTGTGTTTTGTTTTTTGTTGTTGTTTTCTTACTTTTCTACTGAAGGAATTTCATGAAACTATAGCTCTGGATTATTTTAAATTATTAAAGGTTATAAAGTAATCTATATTTCTCTGGTTCTGTTACATCTCTTCACAGGAAAATATAAAACAAAACTGTCCCTGAATAGCAATTCACTTCTTCATGTTCCACACTGACTTACTAGTTGTGTATGGCTACACAGACTCACACTAAGGTGACCCACGCTGACTAAGGTGATATTTTGCTATCAGAAAACATAGGAAGAAAGTTAAAATTTAATAGAATGGTAAGTTCAGAACTTATGAATGAAAATGGGCCTCTTTGTTTCTCACATATATGGATGACATATTCTGATATTTAGTTCTTATGGTCTTAGATATATATGAAACCTGCTTCTTACAATTCTTGGTCCTCTGTGTTTTTTTATCAAGAAGGTTCTAGTAGAATTTGGTATATTTCATTCACTGCTTAAATAAATTCCAGAAACAAAAATTATTGCCTAGCTGATCCTACTCTGCTGATGTTTCAGTCATCCCATCTTATCTACAAGAGTGTAGAATTAATGCAAATTTGTTTATCACATTTTCTCCTGCTTCTTAGTTTGGCCCATCAGGCTTTTTTTTTTTTTCTTTGTTTTTTTGTTTTGTTTTGATTTATTGCATTATTTTCATGTAGAGTGTTTTTAGACCATTCAAACTACAACTTCGAAAGATTTTGTTTTTGTTTTTTTTCTCTCATTATTTGTAAATGTTTTCTCTCCTCGGATACATTTATGCTGTTTCGTACCCACGAAATAGGGTAAACTATTGACTTTGAAATTCCTTGATTTTATTTATATAAACTACAAGCTTTTTTAGTTTTTTGAAATAGGTTAAATGTTCTCCTTTCCGTGGCCTCATTCTGCTTCATACATTTTTATTGCAATAATGTGTTAGCTTCCTTTTGCTGCTGGAGCCAGTGACCTCAAATTCAATAGCTTAAAACAACTCAAGTTTATTTTTTGCAGTTGCAGAGTGGGGAAGTTGGAAATGAATTCTATTATACTCAAATCAACATGTAATCTGAACTATCTTCTGGCAAGTCTCAGAATGTATATCTCTATTTCTAGCTTTTTAATTCTATTTTTTGAGATTATAACTAAAATTATATCATTTCTTCTTTCTTTTTCCTCCCTGCTAGTTTTTTATTGTAATGTTCCAATGTTCTTTAAAATTAATGGGTACTTTTTCTTTAAGTTTTCTTTTTTAGTATATGTGCTGCTGAAGCAAGCACTCTTTAAGTTTTCTTACACACACACACACACACACACACACACACACAAACATGTAAGAAACACTTACTAATAATCTAATAGTAACAGTTTATATAATGTTGCACATATATGTTTTCAGGCCTTACCATTTAATATTTCATAACATGTATTGTGTTCTTTATTAAAAGCAAAGTAGTTCTCAATTTTTTTTCAGCAAATCATTTGTTACTTGTAGTTCTTTTTTAGGATTGGGACCATTTGAAATTTTATGAAATCCATGTTGGTGTATCTATTAATGTCATCTCTTTTAAGGGCATGTTTAGGCTGCCATGTTGATGAAATGTCATAGGTGTGGCTTTTGATATTTTTAGGTGACACAATATCAGAGCAAATTTCCTATACTTCCAAATTCTACAATCTTTCTTCCAAATCAATTTGACCAAGAATTAAGGCTAAAAATTGACAAGCAGATTTCATAAAAGTAAAAGCTCCTGCACAGCAAAAGAAATGATTTGGCAGGTTAATAGGAAGATCCCATAATGAGAAAGAATGTTTTTCAGCTATGCATTGAACAATGTGTTAATTTTAAGAGTACATAAGGAACTCAAAAAACAAAATAGCAACAGCAACAACAACAATGATGTAAATTCTCTATTCAAAGAGATGGGCCTGGGTTCTGAACATAACGGTCTCAAGAAAAGAAATATTAATGACTAATGAGTATCTCAAAAATGTTATTTTCACTAAAAATTAGGGAAATGCATATCAAAACAACTTTGAGATTTAATCTTACCCTTGTCAGAATTAAGAGGACTCTGGTGGTCTGCATACAGGTTGCAAATTTGCAATTTAGGAGACTGAGCCTAAGTTTCTGTTTCCTAGAAATAAGAACCTGGATCTAGAAACCTGTGTTGAGCCAACTACAGCCATGGGCAGCCAATCAGAGAACAAAAATGTGTAAGCAACCCCTGGGAAGTCTCCAGAGCCTTAGCAATTGTGGAATTAGCCAGAACCCTAGAGACAAAGATTAATAATTAACGTAAATGTACCAAATATTTTATATCACAACCTGGTGACAAACCATCCACCTGACTGAGAATTCTCCCTCAGGTGTAGATCCTGATGGTAAAAGAAGACAAGACAGAGAAACCTAAAACAACAGACACCCCTCTACTCTGTTTTAAGGATAGTTGGAATGCAGACGTCATCTCTTCTTCCACCATCAGCACCAGGCACCAATCCCTGATACTTTACAACTGGAGATAGAGAGAGTTGAAGCAGTGGCAGCACCACAGGGACATGCCTAATTAGTCCCACACATACAGGGGGACAGGTTTGTAGGAAACAGACCATATAGAAAACAGTAGATATCACCATGTTCCTCTCCCTTAGGACCATAGTGCCCCCATATGACTAGAAGAATGAGCCAATACAATACTATCCTTTTTCTACTAATTATTTATATAATTGGGAGATGAAAAACCCTACTTTTTCAGAAAGGTCTAAGGCTCTCATTAACCTTTTAGATTTAGTAATTGCCACTTACCAACCTACTTGATATGACTGACCACAACTACTGCAGATTCTCTTCACCACAGAGGAAAGGAAGTCCATTATCAATGAGACTCAAAAATTGGATCCAGGAAAGAATGGGACCACAACATATTGTTTCCCTAAGCATGGGCAGAGACTGAGGTAATGGCTATTCATCAAGCCCTAATTTAGAAAGAAATAAAACCAAGACCATTCTGGTTCATGTTAGACAATATCTGATGTGAGAGGAACAGAAGAAGAGGGATCACTTCCCACATTAGAAGACTCAGAGATGTGGGTATCTTCATACTAGTCCCTATGGGGCACCCTGTTCCTTCCTACCAATTTGAAAGACCAACTCCAATGACTACAGGCTGGTGCAGGACCTTTGGCATGTCAGTAATTATGTCATGGACACGCACAATGCATGCACAGTATGTTAAGTCCTCTAGAGCCATCTAAAATCTGCCACATTACTTAGATCTTAACGGTGTTTTCTTTAGCCTACCCCTAATGTCTAAGAGCCAGTTGCTGTTTGTTTTTGAATGGAATGATCCCAATGAAGTATTAAATGGAAAGTTTATCCATACCTGGCTACTTCAGTGATTCAGAAAATTGAATGACTACTTTGGAGGAATACCCCCAGACCACCCTCATGCAATATGTAGATGACTTCTTGAAGGCAGCAGAGACCATGGAAGAATGACAGTAAAGTACAGAGAATCTACTGGCAGCTCTAGGTGATTTGAGATATGGAGCATCAGCCAAAATGGCCCAACTATGTCAACAGAAAGTAACAACATACATAGGCTATACCTTGAAGGGGGCAACACTGCCACTCAGAGGCCCAAAAAGAGACAATCCTAAGAATCCTAACTCGGACATCCAGATGGGAGGTCCAAGAGATCCTCAGGTCAGCAGGGTTCTTGCTATTATGGACACCCAACTTGGTAGAACTGGCTAAATATCTCTATTATGTCATAAAAAAATGAGCCTTTCAAATGGCTTGAGGCTCAAAATGACTTTTTCAGTGGATTTAAACTGTTTTACTGTTGGTTTTAGTCTTAGGATTGCCTGGTGTGACTGAGCTCTTCTACCTCTATGTAGATAAGAGCAAAGGCATAGCAAAGGGTGTTGTGATCCAGTTGCTCAGCCCATGGAACAAGCCTGTGGCCTACCTGCCAATGACACTAGACCCAGTAGCATGGCTGTCATGCATGCAAATCCTTAAAGCTACGGCTCAGTTAATGAAAGATATGCAAACAACTTCACACTTGAGCAAGAACTATATATTACCACCCCCATGGCATCGAAGGTGTCCTCAAACAATTCCCATACTGGTGGCTAAGCAACACCAACATGACTCATTACCAGAGCTTACTGCTCAATCCCCATCTGTCTTTTCCCTGTCAACTAGAGCTCTAAATCCAGCCACCTGGCTCTTGGACTTAGACATTGAGGTACCTCTGTGAGACTGTTGTGATTCTAAGTAGGTACATAGACACAGAAAAGACACGTTCTACCAGCCATTATCAGACACTGAGGTCACTTGGTACACAGATAGTAGTGGTTTCATATACCAAAACAGAGGTACATGAGGGTAGTAGTGGTTTCTGACTCTGAGACTGTTTGGGCTTCAACCCTACCCACTGGCACTTATGAGCTCATAGCTCATAGCCCAGACAAAGGCCCTCATCTTGTTCAAGGACAAGTGTGTTAACATTTATACTGATAACAGGTATGCCTTTGGCACAGCACATATTCATGGAGCTGTGTATCAAAAAGTGGGACTGCTTATAGCAGGAAAAAATATCTAATACAAGCAAGAAATTTTAGATATATTAAAAGCCCTCTGGCTACCCAAGAAATTTTCAATTATTCATTGTCCTGGGCACCAAAAGGCAACTACTATGGAGGCTAAAGGCAATCAATCAGAGGGTAGATGCAGCAGCAAAGGATACTGCCCTTAATCTTCTGCCAACTCTGGTTGTTCAGTGGCCAGACACTGGGCCACCTATTCTACCAGACAAACCTGTATATTCTAATGAGGACATTGCTGATATCAAAAATAAAATTGCCTATGTCTCAAAAACCCAGAGGTTAGTTGATGAGAGGTGTCTTAATCAGAGTTTTTATTCCTGCACAAAACATCATGACCAAGAAACAAGTTGGGGAGAAAAGGGTTTCTTCAACTCATACTTCCATATAGCTGTTAATCACCAAAGGAAGTCAGGACTGGAACTCAGGCAGGTCAGGAATCAGGAGCTGATGAAGAGGCCATGGAGGGATGTTGCTTACTGACTTGCTTCTCCTGGCTTGATCAGCTTGCTTTATTATAGAACCCTGGTCTACTGGCCCAGGGATGACACCAACCACAATGGCTGCCCTGCCAAATACCCCCAGCCTTATCACTAGTTGAGGAAATGCCTTACAGCTAGATCACATGAAGGCATTTTCTCAACTGACGCTTTCTCTGTGATAACTCCAGCTTGTGTCAAGTTGACACAAAACCTGCCAGTAAAAGAGGGGACCATAAGCTAATCCTGCCAGACACACTCACTCAGGATATGCTACAGCACATCTACCAGAACACCCATGTGGGTATGAGAAAAAAAGAAGATCTCATTCAACACCGTCTCCTTATTACTTATTAGGGATCATGACTATATTAGAATCACCAAATTAGTACAGACTATTTTATTTTATCTTTACTACTTTAATTATATTTGTGTGTGTGTGTGTGTGTGTGTGTGTGTGTGTGTATACATGGGTTTAAATAGCAGCCATGATCAAAAGTGTTGAATTCCCTATAAGTAACTTTGCAAGTAGTAGTGAACTGCCTCATTTGGGTTCTGAGAACCAAACATAGTTTGTTAGAAAAGCAGTGTGTACTCTTTTTTTTTTTTTTAACTTTATTTTAAAAAACAAAGATAAAAGAAAAAAATAAACATTTTTTGCATAAATGTATACAAATGCAATTGTGTCAGTGCTTGGCTTTTTTCTTCTTTTTTTCTTAAGGTTTGATACTCTGCCTTAAGGTCTTACTAGTTACAATGAGCAAAAAGTACATGTAAAGCAGGATGTAACCTGGAATTAATCAATGTTTTCTTGGTGTGTAAGGATTGAGCATGACATTATTTTTGTTTATTTGTTTTGTTTTGTTTTTTTCTTGAACTTCACATAGTCTGTGAGTTGTTTCTGGGGGAGTGCAAGCCTCTGGGGTTAGCATCCCACTATCAGTGACTGCATATTATGTCTGTTCTTTTGTGACTGGGTTATCTCACTCCTGATGATATTCTCTAGATGCAAACATTTCCTTACTCTTAACTCCTGAGTAATCACTTTATTCCTGTAGAATATATTTTATGTCAAGTTTATTAATCATATTTTCAAAATTATTTATGACAGAAAAATATATATTAAAGGTTTTCTAGATAAGAACATAAATATATTTGCTAACAACTAGAGAACAAGAACACTTACACGTGATAAGACATTTTACTTTTATACTGTAAGAGATTTTAATGAACATTTTTGTCTTTATCTGCTTCTTACTGATTTTTAAATATTTTAATATTGTTTGGGGAAGTTGTAGAAACTTTTGGAGTTGCACCTGGCTAAGAGACTAGGTATAGAGTCTGTTTGAGGACTGAAGTTCTGCTTACTTCTTCTTTGAGCTGACTGTTCCCTGGCCAAACTGCTTAGAACTTGATGCTCATAAGAATTTTTGTAAGCCTTTTCCACTACTATGGACTAAAAACTGTGATCCCAAATAAACCTCTACCCTCTTAAATTGCTTCCTCGGGGTAATTTGCTATAGTGATGAGAAATGTTGACTAAAATAATTGATTTCATTTTTACTTTCTTTCTTTTGAAAATGTTCTAATGCTACCCCCTGGAACCGCAGTGGGAAGCTCTGCCTCATTTTACTTTCATGGTAGAGCAGGCTGCTCCAGGGGTGCTGTTAGCTGGCAGCTATGGCCCTAGCTCATCACGATTTCACCACAGTATGGGTGACATGACCAAAACATGTTATCCTGAACATTTCTCTTTCCTCTTCTCTTCCATATTTCTTTCCTCTTTTCTCACATGAGGAAAGACCTTCACAATCTAACATACATCTTTATTCAAGTCAGGGTTTCTCTCTAATCTCCATGGATATAGTAGACTGCTTACCAGGGACTTAATAGCTCATATAAGCAGATACATACCATATTTGTCTTTTGGGGTCTGAGTTACTTTCACTTAGGACTTTTTTTTTTTTTTTTTTTTTTTTTTTTTTTTTACCTCTAGCAATACCTACATATTTTAGGAGATAAGTTTTGTTAAATGTTGTTAACAATTATTAATGCTGTGTGAATGTACCACATTTTTATTCATTCATTCACTTTTTCCTTACTTTAATTTGAAAGGAAGTGTCTTTTTACTTTCTAATTTCTAATAAACTCGGATCAAATTTGAATTTAATTTTATTGAATATATACCATTCCCAGGATACAGGCAACAATATTTTCAGAACTAATATAAGAAAGGCATCATTTATGTGAATAGAGGAGATAACTTTTTAAGTTTAAATGTGCTAATTAAATAAAATATCTAAGATTCTGTAGTTCAATTAGTCATCAAACTTGCTTTTCAAACTAATATGGAATACATAATTTTTCCAAATAACTGAAACAGCAAAATTTTTACAACTTCAGTGATTTACTTTTACAAAATTTGTCTAAGACAAATTGTTAACTTTTCTGTTTTTATTTTCTTTCAAAATAAATTTATATTCCTTTAAAAATAACACTACTATAATCACTAATATGCCTAAATTTCAATGTAAATATCTGTGAACCATGTGCTACCGTAATCATGCAACATATGCAACATAATTGTTCATAAATAGTCTACTAATATGCTTCTACTATTAAACCCTCAAAAAGTGAGTTATGAGCTAGAAATTTAAAATAATTAGCTGACAGATTTTGTGCATAAGACCTAAGTCTATGACTTAACCAGCATACTTTTACTACTGATAGAAGAGTTAATTTCCTACTATTCACTGAACAAAGGGAGCAGATTTTCTCTCTGGAGTTTATTTTACTAAGTCCAACAAGGAAAAATATATAAAATCTGAGGTTTGTACTTCATAGGTGTGAAGAAAAACACACATTGAACAGTATGTTTACAGTGGCAAGAATTAATTGAGCCGAAGATGTTTTCAACCTTCAGACCATCAAAAGAACTGCATTTTCCCTTTCGTGTCCCAAATTGCTTAAGAGACTTATCTACTAAAGACAGACTTAATCTGAACAAATGGTCACAGCCCTGAGAGCCTGCACAGCAGATATACAAAGAGGGCTGGAATTCAAAACAGTCAGTACAGAATGTGCTACAGGAAGATTTTCAAATAAAAATTAGCCTGTGCATTATGTCTAAGATAATCAAAGGAGCAGCATACTCTGCCTTGTAAACATTTCTCCTGTTTTCCCTAACCACATTTTAGAATCAGTTTAGAGGGTGAAAAGTGGAAGGTATTCTGAAAGCTTTAATAAACATTGGTTGATTTGTGGAAGAAACCTATTGGGCCTTACCCCTAGCCTTTTCTGAAGCATCTCTTTAGTAGAAAAGACTAGGTAAAGAGCAAGCTCTTCTCCTCCTTCCTTGTGCTGGAATGGGTTACACAGTGGGATCTTCTGGATGCACATCTGCTTGCAGATGATTATTTCTGGACACTTACTGTTACCACTAACTAAATACATTACTTTTTCTGGTTCCAATACAGCAGGGAGTAAGTTAGAATATGAACAATAAAAGGAGAGAATTTAATAAACAGAACAGTGAGTAGTAACCTAACTAAGCAATGTCACATTTGCCACAGACACAGTGAATCTACCTGATAGTGCCCCAAGTGTCTTGATTCTTACATTCATTCTTAATATGACATGATTGTGAACATACTTAAGCAAAGATTTTATAAACTCCGTGGGTATACGTAGATTCTTAGCCATTATTTTCAGTAAAGCTAGAAAGAGTAAGTCTTACATACATTGGATCTGAAACTTTCCAACATACCCTTGTTCTTTACAAATTACATACTTAGTTTAAGAGTTGCACACACTTGTAACCTCAGCATCTAAAAAGCTGAAACAGGAACCCCATGACACATAGCAAGTTCAATGTAAATGTACATTACATAACATTCTGTCTCAAAAACCAAAACAAAACAAAATGTAGAAAACCTGAAGGTCACTGAGTTTGTCTTGATAAACTTCATTTTACTGCTCCCATTTCACGCTTTGTGTCTGTGCTTGAGATCTCATCTTTGTCATTTCCCCTTCCTGTTTGGATCTCACTCTTTTAAATGTGTTATTAAAAATAATTAAGAAATTAATTAGTTTTTTACAGCACAATTGCTGCCTCCCCAGTATTTCTTCACAGAGTTCCCTTCCCTCTAATCCTCCCCCCACCTCTGAGAGAGTGTCCCCCATCCTGGAAACCCCACCTCTTTGCATATCCAGTCTCTGCATGGTTAGGTGTATCCCACTGAGGCCAGACATGACAGCCCTGTTGTGGAATGGATTCCTAGACAGACAGCAGCTTTAGGGACAGCCCTGCTCTAGCTGTTGAGGGGACTCACATGGAGACTGGGCTGCATATCTGCTATATATGTACCATGGGCCTCAGTACAGCCCGTGTATGCTCTTTGGTTGGTAGCTCAGAATCTGAAACCTTTCAAGGGTACAAATTAGTTGACTACATTGGATTTCTTGTGTTCCTATCCCTTTCATGGCCTTCAGTCTCTCATTCAACTCTTCTATAAGAGTCCCAGACCTCCTTCCAGTGTTTTCTGTGGGTATCTGTACCTGTTTCAGTCAGCTGCTGGAGGAAGTCTCTCAGAGGACAGTTGGACAAGGCATAACTGACTACAAACATAACAGAGTACCATTAATAGTGTCAGGGATTGGTGCCTGCCCATGGAATGTGTCTTAAGTAGGGCTGGTTATTGGTTGGCATTCTTAAAAGATTAGGATTTAATTACAAAATATCTTACTTCCCTTTCCACCCTCCATACTCTCCTATACTGTCCTCTCTGCTATCTTTTAAATTCATGTCCTGTCTTTACACTAGTTCTTGTTGATGCATACACATATATATATATATATCCATACATGTTTCTAAATATCATAGGTCATTTTTTCTTCTTCTTTTTAAAATTTTTATTGGATATTTTCTGTATTTACATTTCAAATGTTGTCCCCTTTCCCCCACTCCTATCTTCCCTCTCCCTCCACTTGTTTCCAGGAAGGTGCCCCCATCTCCCAACCACCCTCTCTACCTCAATTCCTTGGCATTCCCCTACACTGGGAAAACACACCTTCACTGGACCAAAGGCCTCTTCTCCCACTGAAACAAGGTAATGCTATCTTCTGCTGCATATGCAACTGGAGCCATGGGTCTCTATTTGATATTCTTTCTATTCTCTCTATGTGTTCCTATCTTCCAGGTTTAGTGGCTGAGAATTTGAAAAAAAATGATGAGAGCTGATTAAAAACAAATTTCATAGGACATCCACATAAGAAGAATTTTGGAAATATGTATAATATTCCAAATGTTCAAAATATGTTTTTCTTATTTTTGCCTTCATTATAAGTTGAGATATATCCAAATACACACACACACACACACACACACACACACACACACACACACACACACGCATATATATATGTAATGTTGCTCTAACCTTATCAGGAAAATTTTATTCTATTTTTTTTGCAGGTTTTTTTTTCAAACTAAAGTTTAATTCTTTGGACTTCCATTGATTTACCCTCAAAACGGTCTTAAAAAGATCCCAGACTTAAGTGTAGGCTCTCAGGAAATTCCTTCCTCTTGATGTAACTTGGAACATTTGTTTCTCTAGATGAGATAAATATCCTAGTAGTATGGAATTTTTAGATCAAGTAACAGTTTAATTTTCCAAAGCCTAAGTACTAAAGACATGCACCCCCCTCTCTGTGCATGTGTGTGTGTGTGTGTGTGTGTGTGTGTGTGTGTGTGTGCGCGTGTGTGTGTGTTGTTTAAAATATTTAAAATGGCATTAGAATGTTCTTTAAAATGTGTGTAAGAATATCACTGATATTTTTCCCCCTTCTCGGCCTTTTGGCTAAGATCAACTAAAGAATATTACTGATACACTTCTTACATTCAAATGCTAAATAAGAGTTATTTATTTACTTGTCTGGGTTGCATAACTTTGGATAGTCTATTGCAGGTGAAATTTTCTTTTTGGATATTCATATGTACAAAATCATTTACCATTCAATTCTCATTTTGATGTACAATAAGAGGAAAGGGCAAGTTTTATTATGGCATACAATTGGAGAGAAATACTATTAATAACAAAAAGTTAAGAGCTATAGCTAGCAACCATTAGTCTACATCAAAAACACTGGTCTTTCACCTTTCTGTTTATTCTGCCCTTCTTTATAAAACAAAAGGTCAAAATTAGAAATAGTACTAGTGATAGAATGAAAGAAGGTGCTGTTGTGTGGTTATCCAAATAGAACAATTAACAACAACTTTAGATAGATATTAGAAATGGACAAGAAACAGCACTACAGCTGAGTAGACTTGAATATTTCTTTAGGCTGCCTTGTTTGTGATACTCTTAGTTGTGAAATGAGTATAATTATTGTTACAGTCTTTTTGCCTGTTGCTAGGTCTAAGGGATATGCATTTAGATTTGTTAGCTTAGCAACTAATGTTATAACTAACATTGTTAATTATAATTGTTGTTGTTAATGTTATAATTTTAGTTTATGTTTGCTATTAGCATTATTGTATTTATCAAGTTGAATAGAGCTATAATAAAAAGAACTCTGAGACCCATATTGGAAATATATCAGGAATTGAACATGGTAATATATTATCTCATTTCTATTTACTGCTCCAAGTAAAATTGCAGTGCACATGTTTAAAGATAAAGCAACTAATGCTAAAGAAGAGTGAAACAAACCTTCTTTATGTTCTTGCTACTAATACATGCCATAAAATATATAAATATAAGCCTATCTTCAAAACCTATATGTATGGCTTATATTGGGGATGTAAGTCATCAATGAAACACTTGCCCAGCCTATGTGAGTCTACAGAAAATTATCTACTAATTTCCATTTTGCATGAATACACTGAAAACTGGGGAAGAATGTCTAAGAGTCTTGGGAATGCAGCCACAAGCTAAGACACAAATATCCCAAATTAAACTCTGTTGCTTACATAAAAATAGGTTATAAATTAATGTTTCTTTTAAAAAGCGCACGTGATTTTATATTTTTGCAATTTTTTTATCTGTAAAATGTGACCATAGAGGACAGGGAAACATCTTTTATTAAGGCATTTTTCTCTGTGTCCACAAATCCCAATGAAACAACAGCCAGATTAATGCATAATTCATAGAAACTAACAAATTACAGTGCATTTGCAAAAATGACCTGTTATTTTCTACTTATTTTCTGTGTGATACATTAATGTCAAAAATAACATAGTGGTAACCATAGACAGCATAATTCAACAAACAATATTGAGATTGTGTATTGGTATAATCCGTACCACAATGGTAGTGAAGCAATTAAGGCCTGCGGTTTTAAAATGAGGTCAGAAAAGGTCCAGCAAGCTGTTATTACAGCAAATGTTATTTGGTGCTTTATATTCTCTTTGGAGTAAAAAGACTAGCTTTTATTTTGAGAAGGACCACTCAGACATATAAAATTCCAATTTTTAAATTCTGATAAATTGACATTGCCTAGGCTATCAGGAATTGCAAAAGACACTAGCTGTGTAGATTTCTACAACAAAACAACATATCAATAAGACCTACATATTACTAAATCCCCAAGTGTACCATTTAAAATGGCAAATTTTCAAATCAGCTCCTTGCAAATGATATATTTGATTATGTGAGACAGGATGGATGAGAATAAAACACACCTTTTTCAAAATTAAATGATATGCTTACATTTTTCTCTATTCCTTTTCAATTATGAAATTAATATTAAGCCAAAATTTGGCTAATGAAATATTAAGGACATTACTTAGAAAATTACTCTTGAGATCTAAGGGGGCATATCACAATGAAACATTTAGATCAAAACCAAAATTGGTAAAAATCAGGAAATATTTAGAGATCATGAAAATATGGTTCAATAAATCTTAAAATGAAATTTACACATTAAAAATATTTTATTCAGATGCTATTTACGAAACTATAGCTAGGGAAGGGGTTGTGGGTATATTAAGCTGTGTGGTTAGATCTTTACACACAGTACTTACCACTTATAAATATTCAATGTTATTCTTCTCTCATGAATGGTACTTATCCTGTAAGTATACTCTTCTACTTACAATTATAATCTACACAAATATCAGAACTGAGAGTCTCTTGTCATGATGAAAACAGAGTGGCTATAAGCTGAACAATAATTCAAATACTGGAAAGAGCAAACACAATTCAGGAACTGTAAAGCATACTACCACAAAAATCTAAAAGGGAAAATAATGATTATAAAATTAAAAGCTATAAAAAAGGTTTGTATAGTTATGCCTCAGTTTATAAATACTAACTTTTCTGAAGAATACAATGGTATTCTGACAGAAAATTTCAGAATGATAATTGTAATTAATTTTTATATATTATGTGTGTTTTTTTCTCTTCATTTATATGGATATTTCATTTTCTGTTTGGTTTTGTAAATTTTAATTTAGGTTTTGAAGCAGGAAGTCACTTTAAACTAGTCTTCCTTGGAATTTATTTTAATATCCAAGCTTTCATTGAACAATCCTGTCTGAGCCTCCAACGTACTTAGATTATAGCACTTGATTGAGCCACCATAGGTAGCACTTAGTTTATATTTCCTATTTTGACGAGTACTGAGTGATGTGATTACATAGTCATGTGAACTTTCCCTTTCTGCTTCATGAACTACATGGTCTTTAAGAAATGAAACTTAAGTTTTGAAAACAATATAAGGGTCGAACCAAGAATACTATTCCAAGAGCCTATATACTCTGAACCATAGTGAACTAATAATGAACATTTTTCAATAACTAACGAATGTCTATTAAAGTGCTATATATTAGACAAAATACACTATAAAAATCTAGTTCCTATTTTTAAAGGAATTTCTTATTTATAAATATAACTTTAGTTATATCTGTTATATGAAATACATATCATTTATAGTATAGTTCAAAAATACATTGTGTGTGTATGTCTAAAACATTTATACAAAAATTAATAGCCCAACATTAAAATAGCTATGTCTTTTAAAATTTTTATTTAATATTTTTACAGTCCAGATTTTATCCCTTTTCGCATCAAACCTCTGACTGTGTTACATCCCATACTTTCTCTCCCACCCCTGTGTCCAGGAGGATGTCCCCAAGCCCCACCCACTACCCTACCAGACATCCCCACTTCCTAGAGCCTCTAGTCTCTTTAGGGTTAGGTGTGTCTTCTCTGACTGAGTCTAGACCCTGCAGTCCTCTACTGTTTATGAGTTGGGGGTCTCATATTGGCTGGAGTATGCTGCATGAGTATGCTGCATGGTTAGTGGCCCAATAACCAAAAGTTAATATCAAATTAAATGGAGAGATAGTTGAAGCAATCCTACTAAAATCAGGGACAAGACCTGGATGCCCACTCTTCCAATGGATACTTTGAGTACTACAATGTAGTACCCGAAGTTCTAACTAGAACAATGAGACAACAAAAAGTGATCAAGGGAATACAAATTAGCAAAGAAGAAGTCAAGGGTCTCACTATTTGCAGATGATATGATAGTATAGATAAGAGACCCCAAAAATTCCACCAGAGAACTTCTACAGCTGATATATAACTTTAGTACAATGGCTGAATATAAAATTAACTTAAATAAATCAGTAGTCATTTGCTATACAAATGATAAACAGGCTGAGAATAAAAATTAGGGCAACAACCCCATTCACAATAGTCACAATTAATAAAAGATATCTTGGAGTAACTCTAACCAAACAAGTGAAAGAACTTCAAGTCTCTCAAGAAAGAAACTGAAAAAGATCTCAGAAAATAGAGTAATACCCCATGTTCATGGATTGGAAGAATTAACATAGTAAAAATCATCATCCTACCAAAGACAATCTAAAGATTCAACAGACTCCCCACCAAAATCCCAACACAATTCTTCAAATACATGGAAATATTAACTCTCAAAATTATCTGGAAAAGCAAATAATTGAGAATAGTGACAACAGTTCTTAACAATAACAGAACTTTTGGGAGAATCACCATCCCTGACCTCAAGCTCTACTACAGAGCAATAGTGACAGACAAACAAACAAATGAACAAAACCTACATGGTATTGGTATAGAGACAGACAGGTTGATCAAAGGAATAGAATTGGAGAGTCAGAAACAAAACCACTCACTATGGACACTTGATCTTTGACAAAGAAACCAAAAATATACATTAACAAAAGAAAGCATCTTCAATAAATTGTACTGCCCTAACTTGCAGTATGTTTGTATAAAAATGAAAACAGATCCATATTTGTCACCTTGCACAAAGCTCAATTCCAAGTGGATCAAGAACCTCCACATAAAACCAGATATGCTGAATCTAATAGAAGGAAAAATGGGAAAGAGCCTTGAACTCCTTGGCCCAGGGGAAATTTCCTAAACAGAATTCAAGTGACTCAAGCTCTATGATCAAGAACTTATCAATGCAACCTCATGAAACTAGAAAGCTTCTCTAAGGCAAAGGACATAGGCAATAAAACAAATTGGCAAAATATTTTATTTCTAATCTTTTCTTTGTACTTAAACAAATATTGTTTAACAAAATACTCAAAAGCCTCTCCATTTCCACCCAGAGCTAGGACCATCCCATGCCACCAGGAGGGACACAAAACCTGCCTGTAGGGAGATGATCTACCAGGCGTACTCTCACTCATAAGTCTACAGGTGTGACTTCACTTTCTACTGACTGTCCAAAGGGAGACCTGACATGAACTCACAGGGCACTGGAATCACAGGGCTACCTGGGTTTTGACCCTTCCATTCTCCTTCTGTACCCAGAGCTAGAATTGTTCCGTTGCCATCAGGACATAAAACATGCCCCAAAATGAGCTGATCATGAAGGAGTTGTCTCACCCATAAGCCCAAAGTCTCCCGGGCCCAAAGGAGGGACAAGGATCCGTCAGAGACAGCAAGAACAACTATCAGATAAAAGGATAGTAAGAGGCAAGCACAAGAACACAAGCAAAAGAAACTAAGACAACCGGTAAACATTTGAACCCTGGTCTCCCTCTACAGCAAGTAGTATATATCCTACTGCAGCGTGTAGTGTATATTCCAACACAGCAGAAAAACAAGATTTGGATTTAAAATCATACCTCCATCTTGAGGATGATAGAGGGCTTTAATTAGGATATGAATAATTCCCTTAAAGAAATACAAAAGAAGACAAGTAAAGCAGCAGAGTCCCTACAGAAAAAAACAAAAAAAAAAAAAAAAAAAAAAAAGACCAAGCAAGGTGAAGAAATTGAACAAAACCATTAGGATCTAAAAATAAAAATAGAAACAATAAAAAAAAAATCACAAAAATACACAACTTTGGAGATGGAAAACCTAGGAAAGAGGTCAGAGTCATTGAAGTAAATATCACCAACAAAATATAAGAAATAGAAGAGAGATTCTCAGGATCAGAAAATACCATAGAAAATATTGACACAATATTCAAAGAAAATGCAAAAAGCAAAAATCTCCTAACCCAAAATATACAGGAAATCCAAGACACAATGAGAAAAAGAAACCTAAGGATAATAGGTGTAGAAAAGAGTGAAGATTCCCAACTTAAAGGTCCAATAAACATCTTCAACACAATATAAAAGATAACTTTCCAAACCTAAAGAAGATGTCCATGAAAATACAAGAAGCCCAGAGAACTCCAAATAGATTGGAACAGAAAACAAATTCCTCTTGACACATAATAATCAAAACACCAAATATACAGAAAAAAAATATTAAAAGTAGTAAGGGAAAAAGGTCAAAGAACATATACAGGCAGTCCTATCATAATTACACTAGACTTCTCAACAGAGACAATGAAAGCTAGAAGATCCTGGGCAGATGTTATATAGATCCGAAGAGAACACACATGGCAGCCCAGGCTACTATATTCAGTGACACTCTCAATTACCATAGATGTAGAAACCAAAATATTCCATTACAAAACAAAATTTATACAATATATTTCCACAAAATAAGCCCTACAAAAATAATAGATTGAAAACTCTAAGACAAGGACAGAAACTAAACCCTAGAAAAAGCAAGACAATAATCTTCTTGCAACAAACCAAAATGAAGATGGTGACAAAAACATAATTCTACCTCTAACAACAAAAATAACATGAAACACAAATCACTATTCCTTAATATCTTTAACATCATTAATTCAATTCTGTAGTAGAAAGACATAGGCTAAGAGACTAGATATATAAAATTACCCCAGCAATTTACTGTATATAGGAAACTCATCTCAGTGACAAAGACAGACACACTATCTCAGAGTAAAAGACTGGGAATTTTTTTTCTAAGCCACTAATCCCAAGAAAAAAGCTTGAGTAGCTACTCCAATAATGCATATAATTAATTTTCAATCTAAGGTTGCTGAAAAAGGACACTTTTTACTCATCAAAGGAAAAATCTATCAGGATAAAATCTCAATCCTGAACATCTATCCTCCAAAAGCAAGAGTATGCACTTTCAAAAAAGAAAAGTTACTATGGCTCAAAGCATATATTGTAGCACATGATAATAGTGGGAGACTTCAACACGCACTCATGGAAACAGAAAATGAACAGAGACACAGTGAAACGAACAGAAGTTATGAACCAAATAAATTTAACAGACATCTATAGAATATTTCATCCAAAAACAAAAAATATATATATATACCTTCTTCTCAGTGGCTCCCTCTTGAAAAATGACCATATAATCATTCATAAAATAGGCCTCAAAAGATACAGTAGGATTGAGAAAATCCCATGCACCCTATCAGATCACCATAGGTTAATCCTGGTCTTTAATAAAAACAAAAACAACAAAATCCCCTACTCACACGGAAGCTGAACAATGCTCTACTCAATGACAACTTGGTCAAGGAAAAAATAAAGAAAAAAAATTAAAGACATTTTAAAATTTAATGAAAAATAAAGGCACAGCATGCCCAAACTTATGCGATGCAATTAAAACAGGGCTAAGAAGAAAACTCATAGCTCTGAGTGTTTCCAAAAAGAAACTGGAGAGAGCATGCACTAACAACTTGACAGCACACCTGAAAAGTCTAGAACAAAAGGAAGCAAATATGCCAAAGAAGGGTAGAGGGCAGGAAATATTCAAACTCAGAAAACAACCAAGTAGAATAAAAAAGAACTGTACAAAGGATCAACAAACCAGGAGCAGGTTCATTGAGAAAAATCAACATGACAGATAAACCCTTAGCCAGACTAACTAGAGGACAAAGAGAGAGTATTCAAATTAACAAAATCAGAAATGAAAGGGGGGCCATAACAACAGAATCTGAGGAAATTCAAAACTAATCAGATCCTAATAAAAACGTCTATACTCAACAAAACTGTAAAATCTGGAAGAAGTAGACTGTTTTCTAGACAGATACCAGTTATGAAAGTTAAATCAGGATTAGATAAACCATCTAAACTGTCTCATGACTTCTAAATAAATAAAAGTAGTCACCAGAAGCCTCCCAACAACAACAACAAAAAAGCTCAGGACCAGATGTGTTTAGTGCAGAATTCTATCACAATTTCATAGAAGACCTAATACCAATACTCCCCAAACTATTTCACAAAGTAGAAGCAGGAACAACTATGCAATACCTTCTATGAAGCCACAATTACACTTATACCCAAACTACACAACACCCCTCAAAGAAAGAAAACTTCAGACCAATTTTCTTCGTGAACATTAATGCAAAATACTCAATAAAATACTTGCAAACCAAATTCAAAAACACATCAAAACAATCATTCATCAAAATCAAGTACTTTCATCCCAGAGATGTAGGGATGGTTCAATATACATAAATACCCCAACATAATTCACTATATATATAATCTAAAAAACAAAACAAAAAAAAACAAAACAAACAAAGCACATGACCAGTTAAACAGATGCTGAAAACGTATTTGACAAAATTCAATACCATTTAGGATAAAAGTCTTGAAAAGATCAGGAATTCAAGGCCCATACCAAAACATAGTAAAAACATTATATAGCAAACCAACATCAAACTAAGTGGGGAGAAACTTGAAGCAATCCCAGTAAAATCAGGGAATAGACAAGGCTTCCCTCTCTCTCTCTACCTCTTCAGTATACTACTGGAAGGCCTTGCCAGAGGAATTAGGCAGCAAAAGGAAGTCCTAGATAGAGAAATTAGAAAGCAAAAAGAGGTCAAAGTATTACAAATTTTAAAGAAGTCAAAATATCACTATTTGCAGATGATATGATAGTATTTTTAAGTGACCCCAAAAATTCCACCAGAGAACTCCTAAAACTGATGAACAACTTCTGCAAAGTGATTGGATATGAAATTAACTCAAACAAACCAATAGTCTTCCTGTATTCAAAGGATAAAACAGTTGAGAAAGAAATTAGAGAAATGACACCCTTAACAATATTCACAAATAATATAAAATGACTTGGTGTGACCCTAACCAAGCAAGTTAAAGGGTTTTATGACAAGAACTTTAAGTCTCTAAAGAAAGAAACTGAAGCAGATCTCAGAAGATGGAAAGTTCTCCCATCCTCATGTATTGGCAGAATTAATATAGTAAAAAAAATAAATAGCCATTTTGCTGAAAGCAATCTACAGATTTAATGTAATCCCTGTCAATATTACAACTCTATTCTTCATGGAGTTAGAAAGAGAAATTTGCAAATTCATTTGATATAACTCATTACACGGTATAGTGAAACTATCCTTAACAATAAAAGTTCTTTCAGGGGAATCATGATTCCTGACCTCAAGCTATATTATAGATTAATCATGATAAAAATATGCATTGTATTGTTACAGAGACAGGCGGTTAGATCAGTGGAATAGAATTGAAGATCCTGAAGTAAACCCACACACCTATGGTCACTTGAACTTTGACAAAGAAGTTAAAAACCGTTCAATAGACAAAAGGCAGCACCTTCAATAAATGGTGCTGGTTCAAGTGGCAGTCAGCATGTAGATGAATGTAAATTGATCCATTCTTTTGTCCTTGTATAAAGCTCAAGTTCAAGTGGATCAAAGACCTCCACATAAAACCAGGCACACGGAAACTAATAGAAGGGATAGTAGAGAAGAGCCTCAAACACACAAGAACAAGGGGGAAATTCCTGAACAGAAGACATTGGTTCTTAAGATCAAAAATTGAGAAATATTACTGCATAAAACTGCAAAACTTCTGCAAGGCAAAGGATACTGTCAATATGCTGAAATTAAAATTCCTATCAACAGATTGGGAAAAGAACTTTACCAATTCTACAAAGAATAAATAGCTAATAACCAACATATACAAAGAACTCAAGAAGATACAAATAATCATATTTTTAAAGAAGGTATTGTTCCAAACAAAGAATTCTCAACTGAGGATTGTAGAATGGTTGAGAAGCATCTAACAAAATGCTCGATATCCCTAGTCATCAGGGAAAGGCAAATCAAAACAACCCTGAGATTCCACCTCACACCAGTCAGAATGGCTAAGATAAAAAACTCAGATTGATAGCACAAAAAGATGAACACTCCTCCATTCTTGGTGGGATTGGAAGCTAGTAAGAATACTTTGGATATAGTCTGGCAGTTCTTCAGAAAATTGGATAGAGTACTAACTGAGGACCCAGATATACTACTCCTGGGCATATAACCAAAATATTCTCCATCATACCAGTAAAATACATGCTCTTCTATGTTCATAGCAACCTTATTTATAATAGCCAGAAGCTGGGAAGAATTCAGATGTCCTTCAGCAGAAGAGTGGAAACAAAAAATGTGGTAGGTACATTTATACAGTGGAGTACTACTCAGCTATTAACATCAATTACTACATAAAATTCAAATTCAAAAGGATGAAGCTAGAATATATTATTGAGTGTGGTAACCTGGTCATAAAAAAAAAATCACACATGGTATGCATTCACTGATTAAGTGGATACTTGCCGAAAAGCTTGGAATACCCAAGAAATAATTCATAAACCATATGAAGCTCTAAAAGAAAAGAACAAAATGTAAATGCTGCAGTTCTTCTTAGAAGAGAGAACAAAAGACTCATGGGAGGAAATGCAGGGACAAATAGTAGAGCAGGGACTGAAGAAAAGATAGTCCAGAGACTGCCTCACCTGTGGATCCATCCCATATGCATTCACCAAGCCCAGCCACTATTGCTAATGCCAAGAAGTGCTTTCTAGCTGTAACCTGATATGGATGCATCCTCAAAAGCTCTATCAGAGCTATACTGATATGGATGAGGATATTTGTAGCTAACCATCTAACTGAGCACAGGGACCTCAATTATGGAGCTAGAGAAAGAACTGGAGGAGCTGAAAGGGTTTGCAACCCCATGGGAAGAACAACAATATCAACCAACCAGACCCTCCCAAGCTTCCAGGGACTAAAACACTAACCAATGAGTACGCACAGAGAAACCCATGGTTGCAGGTACACATATAGTAGAGGAGAGCATTGTCTGGCATCAAGGGAAGGAGAGGTCTTTAGTCCAGTGAAGGCTCATTTTCCATTTTAGGAGAATTCCAAAGAAATGAGGTAGGAGTGGGTGGTGGGGAGTGGGAGCATCTTCATGGAAGCAAGATGAGGGTGAGACAGGATTGGAGAGAGGGGGAAAGGGGATAACATTTGAAATTTAAATACCGAGAATATCCAATAAAATGACAAAATTACTCTAAAGCACTTTTATGGATGAAATACACAGGCAGTTAAATATGTATCATATTTGTTTTATAGGCTAAACAGACTCATGTATACACAGGAAGTGAAGGTAGCTTAGATAGAAGAATATAAAACCTATATGTGAGATGTAATTTCTCAGAAACCTATCAGAAGATCTGCTGTTTAAGTGGAATCTATAAAAAAATCATAAATACATTCCAATTCAATCAATGACCTCTCTGAATGAAAGCTTGCAAAACTCATAGGTAGCATATTCAGCAAACTTTGAACCATTTTGGCTTGAAATGGCTAAAAATGAGACAAAATTTTGGTAGAGAGATTGTAATTCACTAACAACATTACTCTGGCTGGAATATTAGACATCCTCTTAATACCCAACTTCAATCTCTCCCAAACATCGAAGGCAAAGTTAGTTTGTAGAAGGAAGCTCCCATAGAGATCAGCAAATACAACTAAATAATAAGTCAGAAAAAGATTTGGCAGAACAGGATATGGCTTATCTCAGGGGAAGAGAAAGAAAAGGGAAGCTACTTAAGAAGCAATGTAGAAAAAGAAGATGGTAGTTTTGCTGTAGGAGTTTTACAGAGACAGGTTGAAGAGAGAGAGCAAGGCAGACACAAGTGATGGCAGAATGAGCCGGAAAATGAGAAAGTCAGAAAATTAGAACAGATTGTTAATGTTAGTATGAGGCCCAGCAGAGTCATTCAGGAGAGTCTTAGAGAGAGATGCCGGATTGAATCTGCTAGTTTGGAGGAGAGTTTTACCTAGAGCAGCTGAGTTGAACAGCCATCTAGAAATCAGAAAGAGCAAGAGACGTGAGCTTATTCAAAAGTAAGTATTAGAGGCTAAAAATATTCTGTGCATAGCTTAGACTGTAGAAAGGCTAGACACTTTTAGCACTGGGCCTAGGTTAGCAGACAGAGCTAGTGAGCCTCAGAAAGGACAATTACATCATGGAAATAAAAGTTAATTTTACTTATTGGAGGTTTGTGATACTTACAGATGACAAAATGAGTGTATTTGTTGAATATTTTTCACTCATTTTGCTTCTTCTGGGCCGGCATTCTGGTTAGATATAGATGGAGAAGAAAATGATAAATAGAAAGAGTAGAAGTTGCTCACATGAGTCATGTAGTCTAACATTTGACTTGTTCTTTAATATGAAAAAGAAACCCTCACACATTGGCATATAAAAAAACATCAAGTCATTTAACATTTTAAGAATAAAAGGAAGAAAAGATATCCATATTTAGATCATTTGTAGTGGTTTGAAAAGGGTTGTCCTAGGGAGTGGCAATATTAGGAGATTTGACCTTGTTTGAGTATGTATGTTATTATTGGAGAAAGTGTTCCACTTTGGGCATGGGCTGTAAGACCCTTATCTCAGATGCCTAGAAGCCAGTCTTCTAATTGTTTTCAGAACAAGAGGAGGAACTCTCAATTTCCCCACCCCTATGTCTGCCTGTATGCTGCCATGCTTCCACCTTGATGATAATTGACTGAATCTCTGAATCTATAAGCCAGCTCCAATTAAATGTTGACCTTTATTAGAGTTGCCTTGGTCCTGGTATTTGTTCACATCAGTAAAACTCTAGCTCAGACATTTTCATTTGAATACTGATTTAATATGCTCAAGTGGAATCTCTGAATTTTGCCAGAAAGAGAACTTAAGCAGTGCCTGTAATACTCTCTTAGCTGGGGTAAATTTTTGAAATGTTAAATAAGTAAAAGTTACAGCATAGATACTAGTAAGATTAGTAAAATGAAGGGTACTTTCTGTGTTTCTATGTTGGATGATGGAGAGAAGTATAGTTCAATGAGGAGCAATATACTCATGAAAAAAATTCATAGGATAATGGAAGAATTGATACTGAAAATCATATTCATGTGTAAAAGAAATGTGAGAATGTAAAGAGTTGTGTCACATCTGAAATTCAAGTGCATTGTTTAACTATAAATAATATTTTAATACACAGTGTTGTGATAAATCACTGAGAGCAAGTATAAAGACAGAGAAGGAAAGGTAATTCTTTTAGACATAAGAATTTAAAGGACCATTAGAATGAAATTTCATGAAGAATTTTGTAATGACAAGGGATTAATAATATAAATCTGTATAAATTAAAAAAGAGTAGTAATGTGATAACAGTGGTTGAAAGTATCTCAGAGATCATATAAGGGAAGAAGTGGGATTCAATCAAAATGGAAATGAGCATATCTTGAATGCTTTCCTTTTTAAGTTTACTTTTGAGATTATAATATAATGGCATCATTTGTTCTTTCTCTTTCCTACTCCATATCCTCTTACATATTCTTTTCTTTCTCAAATTAATGACTTCTCCTTTTGACTAATCACTGTTACATGAATTTATCATACTTCCTGAATATGACCTGGGAAGGCCATTTAGTAGTAGACAACCAACTGGCATACCCTTCTTTGGGGAAGACGATTTTTCTCATTCTCATCATTTCTTACTTTCCTGGAGTTCTCTGTAGGATTGAGGTCTCATGACATTTGCTGGTGGACTTTGACATGTCTGTTGATGTCATACTTATTCAGCTTGTGTTTATGGTAGTCACACTGGTGACATTATTGGTGACTAAAACTTTAACTGAAGTGATGCTGCTGAGTAGTGAGGTTACTGCCAGAGAACAGAATAAAGGAGAGAAGGCACAGGGCAGTTGTGACTGTATCTAAATTGTTTAAGCAACTACTGTGGCAGAAATGGTTAAAGGAGAGAACAAATTATAGAAGATGCTTATTTTTAATGAGGGGACAATTTATAACCAGCTTGTCTCTAGGGAGGGGAAACTGTGAGGACAGAATTGAAGATTTTAATGGAGTGGGTAAACAAATACAGGGATAGTGATAAAGGAAAATGTTGCTGTGGCCTCAATGGCCCCTCGCTTAGCAAATGTGCTTTTTCAGAAGTAAAACACTGATGACTCCTAAGATTTAAAAATATTGATTGTTCACAGTAGAGCTCAAGAGCTTTCTACATTAATTTTTGGTTGTTTTTTCTCAGTTGTGACCACTATGGATAATTAATATAAACAGGCCAGTGATACTCTTGACTTTTCAAGGTAATTAACACAGCAGGGAATGTGTTCTGGGGCAGACAGTTCTAAGGAGAGTGGGTGGAATCTTAATGGGAGTCTAAGGACTATTAAGAAAGTTAGTAATTCTGCACTGTCTATATCTCTAACATCATTAAAGTCTCAAAGATATTTTTAAAAGGCCAACAACTTAGAGAAAATCTCTTAACTTTCCTTGGCTTCATCGCAAGCCTGGGCTTTCATTATTATTTTTGTTTTGTCTGACAGTGGTACAAGGACACATTTCTAAAATCATCTGAAGCTCAAGCTAATTGCTTACCTTGCATAACTTTACAAGGCATTATTTAAATAATAACCTTCAGAATCGATATGTTCTAAGCATTAATAAATAGTTTGAGCCTATCAATGATCTCCAGTGAAGCTAGGGGCCTTTAATTGAGCCTGCTATTAATGACCAGAAAATGTCTACCTGGGAGATCATTAATGTGATTATAAATTGTAACAGTGTAAATAAAAAGCAAAATGTTCAAAAGTTACAACTTGAAAATCAAGTTGCCATGGTAGTTTTCTAGGTATAATCACTTAGACTACTTAGAGGAGGAAAGAATTTTATTTCAATTCTTATAATTTTATTTAGAATTCTACTTTTTGATACATAGACCATGGTCTATGAAAAACCTAAATTCCTCCAGTGCTGTGTGGTGTTCGTCAGGTTCATAAGACCATGTGAGCACATTCTTTTCAGGTTTTAGGACCACAGATACAAAAGATAGACTGGATTACTGTAATGCCCTCTAGCATTTAAGAATAAGGTTTTAGATATCATTAGGTGATATGAGTAGATTTTTTTGTAAACCTGGAACTTATAAAATATTTCAAGTCCCATACCAAAACCCAAAGCAATAATAATCCAAATTACTAATGTAAAATATCAATTTCTTCATAAAGGCATATGACAAAGATAATCAATTTACACATCATAATTACAATTTACTTTTATAAAGTATGTAAAAATTCTATATCTATGTCTAACATTGGAAGGTCCTGTACAACATATGAAGTGAAGACTGGAATCACTTCTCTTATTATTATATATTTTCTATCCTGATCACTGCCAGCCCCCTCACATAACCCATCCTACCCCTTTCTCCTTTGAGAGAATGGAGGTTCCCCCGGGATATGCACCCACCCACCTCCAGCACATCAGGGCCAAGTGCTTTTTCTTCTACCAAGGCTAGACAAGACACCTGTGTTAGGGATTCAACATACAGGCAACAGCTTTAGGGATAGGCTCTGCTCCAGATGTTCTGGATCCACATGAATACCAAGCTCTACATCTGTATATATGTGGGGAGAATGATGTCTGGCTTGAGTATGCTTTTTGGTTGTTTGTTCAGACTCTGAGAATTCCCAAGAATTAAAGTTAATTAACACTGTTGGTCTTTCTGTAGAGTTCCTATACCCTTGGGGCACTCAATCTTTCCCCGTATCTTACATAAGATTCCCCAAGTTCCATCCATTGTTTATCTATGAGTGTCTGCAGGTGTCTGAGTTAGTTGGTGGGTGGAGCCTCTTAGAGGACAGCCATCCTAGGCTCTACTATGCAAGGGTAACTGAGTATGACTACTATTGTCAGGGATTGGTTCTTGCCCATGAGATGGGTCTTTAGTTGTATTGGTTATGTTAATATAAAACGTTTATAGTTGGAACTGCCAAGCAATATCTAACCCAATTGGGATCACTTTATATTTACTTCTGTGACATCCTTTTATTAGTCGTGTGTGTCTTGAACAAAAGAAGACAGAAGATTGTCCAGCATATTCATCCCTATTGCAGATTAGGGAATCAAATTTCTAATGTTATGACTCAAAAAGGAGTATATTTACTACTGAAAAACATGAACTACCCTGGAAAAAGAAACCATTTAATTACTATTTTAAGTAAAATGTTTGCACATTGGAAAGTATTAGTTGCTTGAACTATGTATCTTCTAACCTTCTAACTAGCATGAGAAAACTGGCCAAGCAGATATATATTTTCAGGTCTCTCTTATAGCTGGGTACTTTTCTGATTTTGACTTTTAATACCAAATAATATATTCAATATTTTGCTTATTTTTATTATTATGACAGTATAACTTCTTATATGAAAGGGTATAAGAAGAGCAATTATATTAAGTTGCTAATGATTACTTATTCTTTGTTTAAAATTGCTCATCCATTGTTTTCTTTGGCTATTCAGAACTCACATGGATGACATCTCAAAGAACCTTAACTGTGAAGGTATAAGTGTATACTGTAAATTAATTTGTGCAGTCACAAAAAATTTTTCTTAAAAGGCTTATTTGGATATACTTTATATAAAATTTTCAAATCACTAATTTTTTTAGCTAGTCAAGTATAAAGATGAGATAGCATAAACCTAAGTTTATTCATTGTTAACAGAAATGGTCATTGTTCAGAGACAAGTGAGGAAAAGGATTTATCTAGAAAAATAGGCAGTCATAAATATGGAGTTGTCTGCTTTTGCCCAGCACATTTTGTTGTTACCCTCAGGTCATTGATGTTCTGGGTTCTTTCAACCTAAAGATAATTTCTGCATACAAAGGTTCATGGTCTCTATTCCTTTAGTTCATTTTCACTGTAATAATTAATTCTGAAATCAATTATTAGGACACAATTGACAACTGTTCCTTTAGATAATATGAAAAGATAATGAAACACTTCTTTTCACAGGATGATAGAATTGACATTGGATAGAGAATGGGTACTGATAGATTTGGTGGCATCAGTAGGTAGAATATTCAGTAACAAAGCTAGTGGGAGTTTACTAATATATTGTCTCACTCTGTGACTACCAAAACTAGTGGCTTTACCTAGAACAATGATGAGAAAGCAAAACTAAAAGGTTTGATTTTTTTTCCTGAATGTGTGTCAAATAACACTCCCATCCATACAATGTTTTTACTATGTAATTTGGAATTTATCTATCCATTGATCTATCTATCTATCTATCTATCTATCTATCTATCTATCTATCTATCTATCTATATCTGTATGCACTTTAATGATACTGATTTTTCTATTCATTTTAAAAATCAACTATATTTGGAAAGAATTTCTACTTGGAATATACTTGATAGTCATCTCAAAGGAAGAAATTCTGTCACTGTATAGAATCATAAACTTTCAACCACAGAGGGCAAGTATACAGAGATCTTGTCAGTACTACATATTCAGCTGCTATGGAGACCCATGAAATTGGCAGATCTGCCATGCATGTTAGAAGGGGAAGGGGTACTCAGACATATGAAAAAAATCTCATGAAAAGTAAAACCTAACAGATAGAATATTTAAGTTCCCTAACAATGAAAACAACAAAACCCCCATGTCTCTAATCAAAGGTTCTCAATCCCAGTCAAGATGTTCCTCCTTTTACCTTCATAGCCTAGTTCTAATGGTATGAAACCTGAGCATTTTTTTTTTTATGAAACTTTTCCTGAAAGTAGTCTTTGACAGAAATTATTATCTTGTACCTTCTAAGTTTTACATTCCAGACTAATTCATTATCTATTCCAACAACTATGTTCAGATAGATCGTAACAACCACAGCACCAGGATCAAAAGAATATTATTTTTTACCCACAAACTCATTAGACTTAAAAGTAAAATCTTACACAAAATTATCCTTTGAACATGGTGTTCTTTATGTATTTTGGATTAGTGTAGAAAACTAGAGCTGGTTTCTGATAATATAAGATAGTTACTTTTGATCACTGTTTCTTAAATTGCAACGACATTTTGTAAAGTATGAATGCCAAGGACACTCACTTTTGACTGATAGAATCTGTCTAAAGAAGCACCATGTAGGACATCAATAGGAGGAAATACACAAGGCAAGTTAATGCTGCAGAGGCAGGAGCTGTGCCTCTGCAGCCTCAGGATCTAGGTTTATCACCAGCTGAGCTCATTGCTTTAAGGTGGCTGAGGTCAGTCCATGTCTGTTTTCCTCACATTCAAAACAATACTGCTACTCAGCATAATTGACAAGTTACTTCTCCAAGGGGACTTTGCACTAAAATAGATTTTGCCTGATATTTTGAAAATGCAATCTCCAAACACTTATACAATTCTTATAGTTTTGGGATGCTGACAGTATAATAAAGTCTGAATTTTCTTTCAACTCTGACTTGGCATCTGAAATTTTGTACAGCACAAACACAGACCCAATAAAATACTCTAGGTCATGAGTCTGGTATTGTAGCTATGGGTCTGTGATCTCTCTAAGACACCTGAAAACTCTTGTTTTTGGAATCCTTAAGAAAGTCATTATAAAAAGATTTTTTTGGTTTTATTTTATATTGCTTTGTTTTAATTCCATTTGGTTCGTACACTCTTTTACTAACATGTTGTTTGAAAAAAGTATACTATTAGTATAATGCTGAAAGAAATAATTATAATGAGTTATAATTCCTTAAAATCATGGTTCAAGAGAGTGAATAATATTATCAATTTCATTTTCAGACAGGAAGTATACAGATATGTAATTTTGGAATACTATGCACAGTTCATATGAATAGCTTTATAAATTGTGTTTGTCCAAATACAATTTCCATAGCGGAGCTTTGAGACCAGCTACTGTATGCCAACATGCAACAAATATGATGGTTACACTATTTTTAAAGGTTTTATTTACTGATATTATACTGCTATTTCATCATGTGTCCCATGTTGTAACATACAGCCTAAGGTTTGTTGCTTCGCTTTTGGATGCTGCTCATCTCACTCACGTCTCCTGTTTGTCATCAAGCTGAAAGAGCATCATAAACAGAATCAGCTTGAAGAGCAGTCATACAAAAGGACTCTGGCTACCCTTAGAACGCTCTGTAGTGTTGTTGCCTAGCAGAAATTCTCTCAAATCAGGCACTATTATTATTCTAGGATAGCCTGCTCTTTGTTTGTGGGAGCAGTTATATGTGTTGTGGAAGGTCATTATCATACCTGGTCTTTACAAACTAGATGCCAGAGAAGTGACCACTTATTTTCATTTTGACAACCACAAATGTCTAGAGATTAATAAGGGTTCCCTGGAGACAAGATTTCTCCTATCTGAGATCCAAGATGGGAGATGATATGCAAGGATGGTCTCCTAAAATAATCAGGGAATAAACTAAAAATGACTGGGCAATGGATATCACTGGGATAGGTTGTGTGGAGGACTCCTCAATTCGATAGCAATTAAAGAGTTTACTTAAGACAGAATGATTCAGGAAATCATAGCAGATATTTTTTTATTTCTCCATTATTTATTTATTTATTTTCTTTTTATTAATAAATTGATGTATTTACATATCAAGTGCTGCCCACTTCCAGGTCCCCCTTCAAACAAGACCCTCCCCATCCTCCATCAGCTTCTCTGAGAGGGTAGGACCCCTGAGTATCTCCCTTCTCTGGTATATTAAGTCTCTGCCAGATTAGGCATATTCCTTCCCACTGAGAACAAACAATGCAGTTGTGTTGGTTAATAGACACCAAGGTCATGCTAGAGCTTTAGAAAAGCCTGGAATCTAGTTGTTGGGGCTATCAAGTGATACTGAGTAGCAAATCTGCTGTGACATATGTGCACTGGGCATTCTTCAAGCCCATGTGTTCCTTGATTGGTGGCTCAATCTCTGAGAGCTTACAGAGGTCTAGGTTAGGTGGCTCTGCTTATCTTCCAGTAGGGTTCCCAACCATTTCAAGAACTTCAAACCTTCCCTGAATTCTTGCATAAGACCTCCTACTCTGAACTCAGTCCAGTGTTTGGATGTGAATATCATTGACTGTTTCAGTCAGCTGCTGGATAGAACCTCTCAGAAGACAGTTATCCACTTATTAATGAATGAGTACCATGTGTGTTCTTTTCTGACTGGGTTACCTCATTCAATGATATTTTCTAGTTTCATCCATTTGCCTTCAAATTTTATGTAGTCATTGTTTCTAATAGTTGAGTAGTACTCAATTGTATAAATGTACCACAATTTCAGTATCTATTCCTTTGTTGAAAGACATCTGGGTTCTTTCCAACTTCTGGCTATTATAAATAAAGCTGCTATGAACATAATGGAGTATGTGTACTTGTTATATGTTGAAGAATCTTTTGGTTATATGCCCAAAAGGAGTGGTATAGCTGGGTCCTCAGGTCCAATTTTTAGAGGAACTACCAGACTGATTTCCAGAGTGGTTTTACCAGCTTACAATGCCACCAACAATGGAGGATTGTTCCTCTTTCTCCCCACCCTCTCCAGCATCTTCAGTCACTTAAATTTTTTATCTTAGCTTTTCTGACTGGTGTGGGGTGGTGTCTTAGTTGAGGTTTTATTGTTGTGAACAGACACCATGACCAAGGCAAGTCTTATAAATAACAACATTTAATTGAGGCTGTCTTACAGGTTCAGAGGTGCAGTACATTATCATAAAGACAAGAACATGGCAGCAACCAGGCAGGCATGGTACAGGAGGAGCTGAGACTTCTACATCTTCATCCAAAGAAAACTAGGAACAGACTAAGCATCCTCACACGGCAAGGAGGAGTGTCTCCAAACCCACCCCAGAGTGGCACACTTCCTCCAACAAGTCCACGCCTTCTAATAGTACCAGTCCCTGGGCCAAGCATATGAAAACTATCACATTCCACTCCCTGGCCTCCATAGGCTTTTCAAACGCTTGAGTCTTTGGGACCATACCTAAATAGCATAAAAAAGAGTACATTTAGTCCAGCTTCTAAAGTCCTCATAATCTATAGCAATATCAACAATGTTAAAAGTTCAAAGTTCAAAATCTCTTCTGAGATTCATCCAATCACTTAACTGTAATTCCTGAATTAAGACAGGCAACTAGCAAACTCCAAACTCTGCATCTCCATGTCTGATGTCAAAGTAGTCTTCAGATCTTCAACTCCATTCATCTTTGTTGACTGCAACACACTTTTTTTCTCCTGATCTGGTTCCACTTGCTGTTAGTACCTTTCCTTGGCAGGTTTCCCAAGGACACCAATGGCTCTGGCATCTTTAACATCTCTGGGTCTCCAAGGCAGCTTCAGTAGCACAGCTTCTTGTTTCCATGCCTGGGATCCACACATGATCTTCTGGGCTCCTCAACAGGGCTGTCTTTTCTTCTCCAGCTATGCCCTCTGTACCACTTTAAGCTCAGGTTGATCCACTACACTGTTGCTGTTGTTCTTGGTGATCATTGCATGGTTCTAGCATCTTTGATGCACTGGGTTCTTCTGTTGCAACTAGACTTCACCAATAGATTCTCATAGGCTCCCTTCATTGTGCAAAGCCTCAAATTCTTTGCATGACCCCTTCAGTCCTAGATTTTCAAGTACAGCTAAGGCTGTACTTTCACCAATGGCATTTCATGGCCTCTCACAGTCCCAAGCCCCAACTGTTCTTTAGTACCACCTGGGTGATTCTCAAATATTACAAAGTACAGCTACAGCATGAGGTACATTCTTGGCTCTCTCTGGAACACAGTATATATGCTCGCAAAAAAACATTCCCCCAGAAGATTTTACCTCAATGATGCTGCTCTCTTCATAATCACATCTAATATTTTAGCTCCAGCTAACCAGCATCAAGTATCACTGTGGTGTTCTTCTCCTCTTGAATATAAAGCCAGAGACACATGGCTGATGCTGATGAGTTCTGCTGCTTACAGGAGTTAGAAATTGGCCTCCTTGTTCTATTACATTATCACTTGCTTCCTCTATTTTAACCCCTTAACTACCTAAGATTAGCTGTCCAGGATCTTGCTCTGTAGATTACCCTTGAATTTAGAGATCTGTATGCCTGTCTTCTGGGATTAAAAGTGTATACCAACATACCTGGATTTAAGGTTTTCTTCACATAGAACTTGCTCAGTTCTAGGCTGACCTTGAACTCAGAGATTGGCTTGTCTTTGCCTCCTGAGATTAAAGGTTTATACTAAATTGCTTGGAGCTAATTTAGCTAGGTGGAAACCTTGCTCCAAGGCCATTACTCCTTTAATTAAATTAGTATTCTTGACCACAGGAATTAGTTACATTTCACTTCCTGGTGTCCATTTAACACTCAAACCATATATTTTGTATCTTTCTTTTCTCAACTTGCTCCTTTTCATTAAAATGTTCTTCATATGGGTGAGCTTTAGTAACCACACAACAGTACTTACACCAGGCTGTTTTGAAACTTTGTTTTTCAAAGCAATTAAAATAAACCTCTTCATCTTAAACTCAGGCAGACTTTTTGGACAAGGGCAAAAAGCAACCAGATTCTTCCCCAAAATTCAATAAAACCAGTCTCTTGGCCACAAACTGAAATTCTCCACTGAAACCTCTTGGGCCAGATTGATACAATATAAATCACTCTCAGTAACAAAGTCTATTTTACTAGGATATCCCATCAAGCCCCATTTAAAATCTTCTACATCTTTCCAAATCACAAATCCCCAAATCCACATTTTTCCAAACAAAAGTATGGTCAGGCCTATCACAGCAACACCCTAATCCTGGTACCAACTTTTGTCTTAGGGTTTTATTGTTATGAACAGATGCCATGACCAAGGCAAGTCTTATAAATAACATTTAATTAAGGCTGACTTACAGGTTCAGAGATGCAGTCCATTATCATTAAGACAAGAGCATCACAGCATCCAGGCAGACATTGTGCAGGAGGAGCTGAGACTTCTACATCTTCATCCAAAGAAAGCCAGGAACAGACTGAGCATCCTCAGGCAGCTAGGAGGAGTGTCTCCAAACACACCCCAGAGTGACACACTTCCTCCAACAAGTCCATACCTTCTAATAGTGCCACTCACTGGGTCAAGCATATGCAAACTATCACAGGTGGGATCTCATGGTTGTTTTGATTTGCATTTCCCTGATGACTAGAAATGTGGAATATTTCTTTACTTGCTTCTCACTCATTCCGTATTCCTCAGTTGAAAATTTTGTTTATCGCTGTACCCTATTTTTCATAGGTTACTTGGTTTTCCGGAGTCTAACTTCTTGAGTTCTTTGTATATATTTGATAATAGCCCTCTATCGGATGTAGAAATGGTAAAGATCTTTTCCCAATCTGTTGACTGTCTTTTTGTCCTATTGGTAGTATCCTTTACCTTACAGAAGCTTTGCAATTTTATGAAGTCCCATTTGTTGATTGTTGATCTTAGATCATAAGACATTGGTATTCTGTTCAGAAAATTTTACCCATGCGCCTATTTGTTTGAGGCTCTTTCCCACTTTCTCTTCTATTAGTTTCAGTGTATCTATTTTATGTGAAAGACCTTGATCCACTGGGACTTTATACAAGGAGATAATAATAGACTGAATTGCATTCTTCTATATGCTGATAAGTGGGGATTAGCCTCAAAGCTCAGAATACCCAAGATATAATTCACAGACCACATGAAGCTCAAGAAGAAGGAAGAGCAAAATGTGGTTACTTCAGCTGTTCTGAAGGGGATCAAAATACTCACAGGAGGAAATACAGGGACAAAAAGTCATACAGAGACTGAAGGAAAGGCCATCCAGAGACTGCCCTGCCTGGGGATCCATCCCATATGTAGCCACCAAAAGCCAGTCTCTATTGTTGATGCTAAGAAGTGCTTGCTGACAGGAACCTGATATGGATGTCTCCTGAGAGGCTATGCCTGAGCCTTAATGACACAAATTAAGATGTTTGCTGCTAACCAATTGACTAAGTACAAGGATCCCAGTGGATGAGTTACAGAAAAGACTGAAGTAGCTGAAGGGTTTTGCAACCTCATAGGAAGAATAGCAATTTCAACCAAACAGATACCCCAGAGCTTCCAGGGATTAAAACACCAACAACAGAGTACATATGCAGTGACCCTTCGTTCCAGCTTCATATTTAGCAGAGAATATCATTGTCTGGTATCAGTAAGCAGAGAAGCCGTAGGTCCTGTGTGTTGAGGTGGGAGTGAATGGGTAGGAGTTAGACCATCCTCACAGAAGCAGGGAGAGGGGAAATAGGAGAGAGAAGAACTAGCAAAAGGGATAACTTTTGAAATGTGAATACATAAACTATCCAGGAAAATAATAATAATGACTCCTATCTGCAAGCATATACCTATGGAAGAATTAGGGGAAAAATGAAAGGGGTTGAAGGGAATGGCAACCCTATAGGAAAACTAACTGTGACAACTAGCCCCTGGAAACTCCCAAAGAATAAGCCACCAACAAAAGTATAGAAATAGCCTGATTTAAGGCTCCTGAAACATATGTAGCAGAGGACTGCTTTGTTTTGCTTCAGTGGAAAAGGATGTACCTAATCCTGTAGAGATTTGATGTCCCAGGGAGGAGTGATATCTGGGGGGAGTGTGCACCCTTTGAGAGGTGAAGAGGAGGAGGGATGGGGAGGGAGAACTCTTCAACAGGAGACAGGGAAAGAGCTACATTTGGAATGTAAGATAATAATGATGATGATGATGATGATGATGAAGATTAATAATAATAATAATAATAATAATAATAGACACTAAAAGCTAGAAGGGAAATGAGTAGTGGAAGGAAGGAACCAGAAAAGAAGCAGTGGGTATAGATTTGATAAAAATTCATGATATACATGAATAACATTCTCAAACAAATGATATTTCAACATATGGATAAAAGATATCCTCTGCAGGCCCCACCCCTGAGTAGAGCAGCTGTTGGCATTTGTTGTCTATTGGGAGATAGAGAGTCATTCTTTTAGAAATGTGGCCACATGTATATTTCTCATGGCCTTATGTATAGCACTACTATGTTTTATGAATTAAACTAGATAAATAAATAGCAGATTTTTTTTTTCCAAAGGGGAAACAAGAAATAAGGAACTAAGGAAAGAGTTGCATACACAGGCAGCAGAGAGAAAGGAGATACTCTCAGCACTTCACTGGAACATTGATAAAATATAGTCTACATAAAGACTCCTGCAAGAAAGTGTCTCCTACACATAACAAAGGTGCTGCTGTATCCATGAAATCTCAACAATATGATTACCTCACCAAGATCTGCATAATGACATCAGTCATCAGGCCAATGTAAGAGGATGAAATTTCACAACACCCCACCCTAACATGAACTGCTACAGGAAATTAATGTCTGCTGAGAGATGAGGAATCATTCCTTTTGGGGCCAAAAGCCATCTGATAGTTTTTCTTTCACGAGTGGTCAGCCTTTACCATACACATATAAGAGAAGCAGTAAGTGGGCCTTGTAGGTCACATTTGGGGTTGGAGTGGGGGTGTATGTATAAGTGTTCACATACATGGATATGAATATATATGTATTAGTATGTGTGCAGAAACAAAAATTATAAAAGAAGAAATTATAAAAGAAGAAACATGCAAAGTTCAAAGGATATAGCAAGAGCAAGAAAAGTAAAAATTATATAAATTTTATATAATATTTATGTATGAAATTCACAAAAAGTCAAAAGATTTATACTATCTGAAGAACTTACTCAACAGAACACCGGTAGTACTGGCACTAAGATCAAAAATTAATAAATGAGACCTCATTAAACAGAAAGGCTTCTATAAGGCAAAGGATACTGTCAATAGGATAAAATAACTGCCTACAAAAGGAGAAAAGATTTTCACCAAATCCACATCTGATTGAGGGCTAATATCCAAAATATATAAGTCACTCATGAAAGCATATATTAAAAAACAATAATATTCCTATTTTTAAAATCGACTGGAAATCTAAACAGAGATTTCTAGACAGAAGACTAATGATTAATTAAACAGAACTCACCAAGAAAAAAATATTTAGCGTTCTTAGATGTCCTGCAAATAAGAATCAAAACTCTATTAAGATTTCATTGTACAAATGGCAGACTGGCTAAGATCAATAACATAAATGGCAGCTGGTTCTGGAAAGGATATAGAACAAAGTAAACACTTTTCCACTGATGGTTGGAGTATGAACTAGCACAGTCACCCTGAAAATCAACATGGCGCCTCCTCAGAAATCCAGGAATAAATATACCTCAGAACCCAGCTGTATCATTCATATACCCCAGTAAAGCTCCATTCTACCACAAGAAAACTTGCTCAAATATGTTTATAGCAACTTTCTTAATAATAGCCAGAAATTGTAAACAACCCAAATGTTTCTCAACTGAAGCATGTGGTGTATTTACTCAATGAAATATTATTCTGCTCTTTAAAAACTGACATAAATGGGATTTGCAGGCAAATAGATGAAACTAGAAAAAAAGGCATCCTGAGGTAACCAAGACCAAAAAGACAAATATGCTATGTACTCATAAGTTGGTTGAAATTAAAAGAGAACATGCACAAAGCATGTCTTTAAAGAGAAAAAAAGGTAGGCAAGAACAAAGTTTTAGGAAGAGGAAGAGAAGAGAGGATAAGCCAGGAGAAGGAAGCAACATGGAGGAAGACATGGATGATTCTATTTGCATATCTCTACATAGATACAGGTTATAATGAATATTTTATAAGGAATAGATTTGTGTAGGATGATTTGTCTTGTCTAGATCGGAAATTGTATCATTTGGCTCAGAGTTTATACTGTGGACATTTTGTGGAGTGTAAATTTTACAGAGTAAATCTGAGATAAAGCCATTGATAACTTACAAGTTTCTGGAGTTTTGAATTTGTCAGGCTAGTTGGAGTGTAGGCAGAGTTGGCAGATAGCAGAGAGGCAGCCAGCAGAGATACTAAGCAGAGATAAATTAGTGTTAGTTCGATATGGCCCTCTGGTGCCGGAACTAATGCTAGATAGCAGTGTGGCGAAGGGCTACACTGGAAAGGCTTGCAGACCACCCAGGTCAGAGAGTACCTGGGGCAGCAGGTAGCTGAAATGAATCAATGTTAGTTCTAGATAGTGGAAAGAAAAGGCAATGAAAGCAGTATTCAGGTGGTACTTAAAATGATGGTGGGAGGGAAGCTGTGATTTGGGTGTATTGAAAACAAAAAATACATGTATTAACTTAAAAAGAAATTTACAAAAAATAAATTAAATCAAATCTGGGTCTCTCATGTGACCCAGATAATAACTTTGGGATATTTACCAAAAGGTTCCAAGTAATAATATCACAAAGAGATTTTCCTATCTATGTTCATAGGCACACTAATAACATTAACGAAGAAGTGAGGTGACAAAGATCAGTTTTGACATCACAGGACACACTGAGTCAGGTGTGGCATTGGTTATTTGGGTCATTGCTGATGGGGATCAGCACTGTAAGGGGCTGACAGGGGTCTATTTAGACAGCTAATATCTATAGCAATCAATGATTAGAGAAAAGAAAAAAGAGGGGCTCAAATACACACACACATACACACACAGGCTTGTGCATATGCACACTCACACATACTGTGTGGTTGAAACAAAGACAGGCTCCAGCATTTTATTTTTCCTTAACACTTTTATACCCCCTAAGACAAAGGTTTTCTATGTAACAAAATTACTTCATAACCAAAAGGTGTTCATTTTCTAAAAACAATTACCATAACAACAAGTTCTTCAAAAACAGATTGAAATAATTACACAAGAGGAAATTACAACAGGGTTATTGGTTATGTATTCCTGTTTTGAAACTTATTTCTAACTAAATATTTCTCATCTTTCCCTCCTCAAACTCATTTCTCAAAGCAATAATTCTCTTGTCATAGACTAAGGAACTTAAAGCAGACCAAGTCGATAGGAGCAATTTTTTCCTATGTTTGGTTGTTGACAATCTATACTCGGTAAGGAACAAGTCATCTGTCTTGCATATTATTTTTGAACTCTTGATCAGCTAAACTGGCTAATAATCTGTTCTTATACTCAGAATAGACTGTTTATTCTTTGTTCATAACCTTTTCATTCAATGGTATACCCCAAAGCCCTGTGACACAATTCTGAGATCACAAGATCAAGGAACTCAGGCCCAACCTACAGTGAATGTTTTTTTGATCATTAAATTGTTCAAGTTTAGTTATTATTTTTTTACTACAATTACCTTTTTATAATGCATGATGGCTCATTGTACATTTTCTTTAATTCATCAACCTCTTGCTATTCTATATGAAAGGGGCACATGCTGTTCTCATTCTAACTTAAAACTTTTTATCAGCTACCCCAACTTTCCAGTATTATTTAAATCAAGCGATCATCCTGAAACTACTTAAATCATATCAGGAATTTTATAAAATCATTAAATCATCTAAATAACATTTTCTCAAGGATGTTCATTTTTATGTTCATCTGTAGGAATTTAGGGAGCTATCACCTAGGAAGTCAATTGTACCAAGGCAAAATAGTATGCTGTTTCAAGTGCTGTTTCATTTTATCTATCCATCCATTACACTTTTTGTCCCCCCTACACGTCTAGAGATTTTCTTTTTAAATACTAGTCTTTCTTTTACTCTCATAGCTTCCTGTTTTGGTGAAAAAAATGAATTTAATTAACATATCAATAGAAGCATGGATGAGCCGTTATTTACAGTGGTATGTACAGTATGACTTTCACAGATCATATTGACTTTCTCTGACCAATGATGAACTACCAAAAGATGTCTAGAAGAGGCAAGAACTTATAATTTTTTCTTTTCTTTATGATGACATTTTTTCATCCAATCTTGAGCATGCATTCACAGCTGCTGGGAATTCAAGAGTGCAATATCATGCCAGGAAGCATTCCACATACTCTATCTTTTGTTCTTGTCCTTACACTCTTTCTGCTCTATGATCTCTGATGATCCTTGGTCCTTGAAAGGGACATGACACCATCCCATTTTCCACTGAACTCTTATTTTTTACTTTTTTCACTTATTTTAATCAGCTTAACCATTTATGAGTCTCTGCAGTAACTATTTCACACAAATAAATCAAACTCTCACGGACCATAATCTTTCCTGATCTTACATCTGACGGAGGAGTACCATCCAGTATATACAAGGAACTCAAAAAGTTAGACTCTAGAAAATAAAAAAAATCCTATTAAAAAAGGGGTATAGAGCTAAATAATGAATTCTCAACTGAGGAATATTGAATGGCTGAGAAGCAGCTAAAGAAATGCTCAACATCCTTACTCATTAGGGAAATGCAAATCAAAACAATCCTAAGATTCCACCTCACACCAGTCAGAATGGCAAAGATAAAAAAACTCAGGTGACACCAGCTGATGGTGAGAATGTGGAAAAAGAGGAACACTCCTTCACTGTTGGTGGAGTTGTAAACTGGTATAACCACTCTGAAAATCAGTCTGGCTGTTCCTCAGAAAATTGGACATAGTATTACCTAAGGACCCAGCTATACCACTCCCGGGCATATACCAAAATGTAGCTTTAATATCTAACAAGAAAACATGCTTAACCATGTTCATAGCACCCTTATTTATAATAGCCAGAAGCTGGAAAGAGCCCAGATATCCTTCAACAGCAGAAGGAATACAGAAGATGTGGTACATTTACACTATAGAGTACTACTCAATTGTCAGAAACAATGACTTTATAAAATCCCTAGGCAAATGAATGGAACTTGAAGCTATCCTGAGTGAGGTAACACAGTCACAAAAGAAAACTCATGGTATATACTCACTTATAAGTGTGGATACTAGTCCAATAAGCTTGGAATACCCAGGAAACCATCCATAGAACTTATGAAGCTCAAAAAGAAGGAAAATAAGAATGTTCTCTCTTAAGAGAGAGAACAAAATACTAATGGGAGAAAATACAAAGTCAAATAGAGGGGATTTAAGAAAATATCTACAGAGACTGCCTCACCTGAAGAACCACCCCATATGCATCCACCAAACCTAGTCACTATTGCTGATGCCAAGAAGTGTTTATAGGCAGAAACCAGATATGGATGGCTCCTCAGAGGCTCTGCCAGAGTCATATAGATATAAATGAGGAAGCTTGCAGCTAAACATCAGACTGAACATGGGGAACCCAATGAAAGAGCTAGAGAAAGGACTGAAGAACAACACCATCAACCAGCCAAGGCACTGAAGTATAGAGGGTGATTGGGAGAGGGAGCAGATTCATAGAATCAAGTTGAGGTGGAGGAAGAAGGAGAGAGAGTGTATGTGGAAGGGGGAAGGGTATAACATTTGAAATGTAAATATAGAGAATATCCAATAAAATTGAAAAACAAAGCCTCAGGTGACAGCACATGTTGGTGTGGTTATGAATGAAGAGAAATGCTTCTCCATTGCTGGTGGGATTGGCCACTGGTACAATCACTCTGGAAATCAATTTGGTGATACCTCAGAAAATTGAAAATATATATATATGAAGACTTAACTATACCACTTTTGGGAATGTACCCAAAAGATTCCCAATCATACAACAGAGCACATGTTACACTATATTCATAGCAGCTTTATTTGCAATAACCAGAAGCTGTAATCCACCCAGGTAACCAACAATGGAAGAATGGATACTGAAAATGTGCTTCATTTATACAATGGAATACTATTCAGCTACTAAAAACAAGGATATCATGAGTTTTGCAGGCAAATTGATGGAACTAGAAAATATTATCCTGAGTGAGGTAATTTAAACCCAAAAGGACATTAATGGTATGTACTAACCAATAAGTGTATAGTATCCAATCACAGAATACACAGGTTACAATCCACAGAACTCAAGGATGTTAACAATCAGAAGGACTCAAGTGAGGATGCCTCAGTCCCACTTGGGAGGAAGAAGAAAGCAATCACAGGTGGGGGTTGGGTGCAGAGTGAGGAAGGAACCTAGTTGAGAGAGGGGATAGGGAGAAGAAACTGGAAACATGATCATGTATTAAGGGTGACAGAATGGATGTAATGCCCTGAGGGCCAAGAGAGAGAAAGAAAACAGGCAACTTCTTCGGGATAGAGAATGTACCACTGATCTGGGAGGTAAGAGACTCTTAGACCTCACAAGCAACGTTAGATGGAATGCCCAAGTCTGGGTGGAGGAAACCTGTAGAATCTACCTTCAATAGGAAAACAGGACATCAAGTGGAGGAATGGGGTTGCCATCTCACAGTCAAAATCTCTGAACCAGAATTGTTCCTGTCTAAGAGAACTACAGGGACAAAAAAGAAGAGACTGTAGGAAAGAAAGTCCAGTGAGCAGCCCAAATTCGGATCCATATCATGGGGTGGCTTCAAGGTCTGACACTGATGCTATAGTTGCTTACAGTGAGGAACGTAGTGTAGCTGCCCTCTGAGAAAACCCAGAAGCAACTTATACAGTCAGATGCAGATACTTACACCCAACCAATAGATAGAAAACAGGGACCCCTCAGGTTGAATTAGGAAAGTGCTTGAAGAAGCTAAGGAGGAGGGTGACCCCATAGGAAGGCCAGCTATCTCAACTAACCTGGACCCCTGAGATCTCTCAGACACTTAGCCACCAGGCAGCACACACTAGCTGATATGAGGCCCCTGACACAAACACAGCAGAGGACTGCCTCAATGAGAGAAGATGCACCTTACCTTTTTCAGTCTTGTGGATCCTAGGGAATGGGGAGGTCTGTTTGGTTGGGTTGTTGGGGACATATGTGGAACGGGTAGGCCGTGTTGGGAACCCTGATTCTTGGTTGAAATGGTAGAAGCCCCAGGAATGGTGAGATGGCAGGTAGCTTCCTGGAATCTCATGAATGAGAAATCCTTGCCATAGGTACCACACTGCTACTTTGGGCACTGGCCATACCTCAAGTTCCTCCCCTGCAGGTAGATGTGACCACAGGTCATGTAAGCTCCAGGCAGAAACAAGACCACCCCCAAATATGTAGACAAGGTTTTCCCAAGCCCTCAGACTCCGAACCTTTTAAAAACTGTGTATATATATATGTATATATATATATATATATATATATATATATATATATATATATATATATATATATATACATATATGTGTGTGTGTGTGTGTATGTATGTATGTATGTATGTATGTATATACAGTGTGCAGGGGAGTTTGAGTTGAAAGTAAAAGACACGTTTAAGAAATCATTTCTCTGCCAGAGTTCCTTTGTTCTAAAGTGCTTATAACACCTCTGATTGAGAAAAGATATTCTCTACTGAAAGCTTCTTGCATCCCGTGCTGGAGCCTCTTGCAGGCTGCATTCATGTAGGCCTGACACCCTGTGGCAGTGGTGGAAATGCAGGCCCCACAGAGCACATCAGTAGAAGCAGCAAGGCCATTCTTCTGGACCCAGCAGCAAAGCTGTGGCCAAGATGGGTTTTCTCTCCATTCTCCTGAGCTCATGCATGCCAGCCGGACCCAGCAGTGGAGGTGGCAGAGGCCACCTTATCTCTGGCCAAAGAGCTGTGTGGGATTTCTGGCACCAGGTCCCACAGACATCCTCTTGCAGATGGAGGAGAAGGAATGGGATAATGAACTGTTGGAGGGTGGACTAGGTAGGGAATAAAGACTGCCCTGTAAACATGATTAAATAATAATAATAACAATAATAATAATAATAATAATAATAATAATAATAAAATAAAAATAATAATTATTATTTTCTAGAAAATATATCTAAAGAAAATGTTTTTGAAAAAACTTTATTCTTGGGTACTATTTATTCTTTATATAAGTGGCAGGTGTTTTTTCCAGGTTTGTTCACAGTTTCTATGAATGAATAAATTTAAATATATTAATCCAGATAAACCCCATTATCATGATTTACTAATGTTTTATGAAGTTCTATATAGAAAGGAATATAATTTCTTGTATATTTTCTTTTTCTAGCTTTGTTCTTGACTTATTTAGTTAGCTAGGACTAGAAAGTATTTAACAAGAAAACATGCTATTATTAATTTCAAAGAAAAAAATCTTTAAAACTTTATATATATATATATATATATATATATATATATATATATATATATATTATGAATCATAAGTGACTTTTTGGAATAATTTGAAGGCAACATAAGCTGCACACTATGTAGGATAAATAAATAAGCCACTAAAAATTGGTAGTAAAATCTAAATATTTAGATTGGTACTTACTATACTATGAAAACTGAAATGTATATAAAATAAAATTTAGTTTTAAACATGTTATGTTTGAGATGTGAGATGCACCTTAGATATGAAAGTATGTTTTAGTTATTTGAGTGTGTACATAATAAAGTCTAAACAGAACCAATGGGATATTTGTAGACATGTAATATTTACTATAACAGCTGTCTTGACTAATTATAGAGAAAAGGATGTTTCTTGGTATGCCATGAGTAAATTAAAGAAAGTTGGTCATTAAATCAATCTGAATTTAAAGGCTTAAGAGGGGAGGAGCTATTGATATTATCTGACTTTTAAAGATAAAAGTATGAGAAGCAGTAAGGGATTGCAGGTAGATTGGGAGGATGGGCACAGATGTAGGAATTTTTATGTTTGAAGGCAAATGAAGATAGTCCCAAATTAAGGAGAGGATTTATCTTTCACTAAAGTTTTATTTGATCTTATACTTCAGTGTATTAAATAATGCTGGATGCCATGAAAGAAAAGCTGCAGTGGGCAAGTGAGCTTCCTAAAGACAGCCCACCATTTTGCTTGGTTGCCATGGGTTTACTCTGGAGAGGCATGGACCTAGGGGCTTCATGCTAGGACTGCTTCGTGCTACTGATGTGCCCTTTCATGTTTGTCATTGCTATAGTCTTCATATGTCTTATCATGACTGGGCATGAAGAAACCATCACTGCCTATCTCCTGGTGTGATTCCTTCTAGGGTGAGTGTTAGTATAAAGAACCAGTCTTGCCCCCAACAGTGGCACCGCCCATGGGTGACAAAACGCAGCACATCCATTATTGGTGGAGCAGGGGGGAGGCCAAACATTCCCAGTGCACACTTGTTCAGACGTTCACCTACACATGGGAGTAAGCTATGTCACAGCCCATATAAAACGCTGACCTGCGCTCTCCCTCCCTCCCTCCGTCCCTCCCTCCCTCCGTCCCTCCCTCCCTCAGTCTCTCTCTCTCTCTCTCTCTCTCTCTCTCTCTCTCTCTCTCTCTCTCTCTCTCTCTCTCTTTCTCTCCTCTCTCCTCTCTCCCTCTTGTTCTGTCATTCTCTCCCTCTTGTCCTGTCATTTCATTAAGGCTCTTCCACGTAGAACTGTGTTGGCCTGGTGTAGTTTGTCAGGACTCAAGCCCGGATTTATATCCTTACAGTAAGGACACATTCTGTTAGGCAAGTTTCCTGCAGATCAACTAGATGATGAATGTTCTTTAGATAATGCTGTTTAGATTAATCAATGAACCCCTAATTTTATTTACATTAATGAATTTATGAAATCTCTGGTTTGATTTTAGAAAATTAGTTCAATTTAAATGTTTTTGTAAAGTTACAGGTCGTTGATAAAACGATTCAAGTTAGAATCATGAAAAGAATGTTTCTTTTCCTCATAAAAGAGCAAGAGCTGCAAAGGTTAGAATTCGGAATATGATGAGCTCTCAAACATTATAAGCACACAATTGTAGTGACAAGAAAAATGAGATTGGAACAAGTTAATGATCAAAGCAAATGTTCATTCTAAATTGGGTGTGAGTTCCTGGATCTTGTGATGTAGGGATGTGGTCAGAGGTTTCAGTGAACATCATGAAAAGAGAGGGTGATGAATAAAGTGCCAGAAGCCATCTAGTTAAAGGCAAATAAGCATATTTTATGGGAATGAATCACTATTTTGTAAGACTGTGATGGATGAGCTCTAAGAATTCAAGGACCTTAGAGTCTTCATTCCAGGATTGTTTATTGCTATTGACATGCCATTCCTGTCACTGTTATATATTTAATGTTTTCTAGACATTAGCCCACCCCATTTGGCAGATTTTCTGCAAATTAACTTAAATATGTACTCTCATGTATCGCATTATAGAAAATTTGATGATTCCTGATAATGATTTTATAAAATTTCCAAATTTATACAAGAATTTTGAGCTCTCTGTAGAATTAAAGCTGCAAATAGAGCTCTGTAACCCATCATGTGTCATGGGCTAATTCCACTAGTATAAGAAAGCAGGCTTGCACATGTAGCAGAGGATAGCATTGTCTGCCATCAGTGGGAGAAGAAGCGTTTTGTCCAGTGAAGGTGGACTTTCCTGGTATAAGCGAATATCAAGGCACTGAGGGAGATCTTCATGGAAGCAAGGGAAGGGGGAAAATGGATGGGAGTGGTGAGAAAGGGGGATAACATTTGAAATGTGAATGCAGATAATTTCCAAGAAAAAATTAAATTAAAAGAAAGAAAGAATGTTTGGAACAATTTTACAATCAGGAAAAACATTCCTTCTTGGTTAGCTCTGAGACCACTATTTGGTTACTAAAGTTCATAAACTTGGAATGGACAATTTATTTTAAGTACAAAGACAAAAAATAAAATATTGATAAGTTTATCTATTCACAGCTACTAAGACATTTGTCTGATAAGGCCATCCTAACTTGTGATATAAAAAAAATATTGCTTTAAACTTACAATGAAATTATGGATATAGTAACAGATAATGAATTATTTAGTCACTTACTAACCTTAATAGAAAGAAACATTAACAATTTTACTGTTGTTTCTTATATTTCATTGATATTTGACTTGAATTATAGCCTTATACTTACTATGAACTTATTGCAATATAAAAGTATTTAGAAAATCACATCATTTATTATCCTTCTGTAATGGTTTTATCAGATTGTTGTATGAGGTAAAAACAGAAAATACAGGATGTTGGAACTTATTTTTTTCTGCTTCATCCAAAGTGAGTGAGTGTTTTCCCCGGGTGCAATTCTTTCTTTTTTAACTTCTTTTATTCTCTTCTCTCTGGGTCATAAAGAGTTAATGAGCTCCAGGTATCTCACCTAGACATGGAGAGGTCCTTGAGCTAGAGGGGAAAAATAAATCTTAGCAATTAATCCTTTTTTTTTTTTAACTTCATCCCCTGCTGCTGCCAGCAGGAGTTTATTACCAGAATCCAGCTTCTTTTATCCAAAGAATAGTAAGAAACCAGCAACATGTAGCTACAAAATAATAAGAGAATTGGCATAAACTAGAGAGAGTTGGAAGGACAGAGATCATCAGTCTTTGACCTTCCAACTCATTCAAGAGTTCCATCTCAGTACCAGAATGAACCACCAAAGGCCAGATCTGCGCCCTGACAATAAAGAGCAAATACTTCTATTATGAGTATAAAAATAGATGACAGGTGATAGGCTACTTTAGCTGAATAAAATTTCATAATTTAGTCTTGTTCAGTTTAAAAATAAGTAAGTAGATGATGATCTGTTTCTTAGTAAATACATTTGCCATCAGCTGAGCATAAGAAAAAATTGCTACTATAGACTTGGCTTGCTGAAACTTTGGTAATTAATGACAAAAGAATTATTGCTTTGGGAATACACAAAACTTGTGAAGAGAAAGACAGATGGGAAATGTTTGTTAGGTATAAATTTCAAAAGAAGAATATATAATCAATAATCCTGTTGTAATTTTCTTTTGTGTAAGTGACTTTAATCTATTTATTAGAAGAATATGTTTATCGGTGATTGTTTTTAGAGAATGTTTAATTTGTGGCTATGAAGTAATATTTTTCTTATGTGTAAAACCCTTCCTTATATGGTATAAAAAGTTTAAGAGGGAAAATAAACTTCTTGGAGCCAGCTCATTGGAGTTTGCTCTATTCACCAAATTCACACACACACACACACACACACACACACACTCTCTCTCTCTCTCTCTCTCTCTCTCTCTCTCTCTCTCTCTTTTATGAACTTCCTAAAGACCTCTAACATCATCATGAGTTGTGATTTTAAATCAGAAACTTGCTTTTCCAGTGTGTTGGTGTATCCAGGACTTGCTGTGTATGGGAACTGGGTTCTAATGATGCCAAGTCGCCTTAGTTTCTGTTGCTTAATTACTTGGATTTGCCTCTTGCCTACTTATATCTGGTGTTAACTGGTCTTGATATTTCTGACAGTGGCTTGACCATCCTACAAGCCTGTGTGCTAGCATTAGTAGAGAATCAGTTCCCTCACAGCAGAGACTGAGTAGTGATAGCTGTGGCACTAGGTCAGCACAGGACACAGACAGAAACCTGAAAGATTTTCCCCCAATGTCTTAGTCAGGGTTTCTATTCCTGCACAAACATTATAACCAAGAAGCAAGTTAGGGAGGAAAGGGTTTATTCAGCTTACACTTCCATATTGTTGTTCATCACCAAATGAAGTCAGGACTGGAACTCAAGCAGGTCAGGAATCGGGAGTTGATGCAGTGGCCATGGAGGCATGTTATATACTGACTTGCTTCCCCTGGTATCTTCAGCTTTCTTTCTCTTTTTAAAATTTTATTGGATATTCTCTGTATTTCAAATGTTATACCCTTTCCCTGACTCCCTTTCCTCCTCCCTGTCAACTTGATTCAATGAAGGTGCTCCCTCTCCCAATCATCTGCTCTGCCTCAGAGACTTAGCTGATGATATTGTTCTTCCCATAAGGGTGCAAATATTTCAGCTATTTCAATTCTTTCTATAGCTCTTTCATTGGGGTTCTCATGTTCATTCTGATGTTTAGCTGCAAGAATCCTCATTTGTATCTGTATGACTCTGGAAGAACCTCTAAGGAGACATCCATGTCTGGTTCCTGCCAGTAAACACTTCTTGGCATCAGCAATAGTGCTGCATATGGGGTGGTTCTTGAGGTGAGGTAGTCTCTGTAAATCTTTTCTTCAATCCCTGTTCCTCTATTTGACCTTGTATTTCCTCCCCTGTTTTGTTCGTCCTTCTAAGAAGGACTGAGGCATCTACTTTCTGGTCTTCTTTCTTTTTAAAGGAAGTTCTTCAAAAAGTTCAGTGGAAGGTTCTTTGGATAATCTGAGCTCTTTGTTGTGGGGGAGTGGCTAGTATCGACCTAAAAGTTAAGTACATCCCATTAGTTTTCTCTTGTGACTGGGTTACCTCAGCATCACATTCCATCCATTTGCCTAAAAATTACATGAACTCATTGTTTTTAATAGCTGAGTAGTACTCCATTGTATCTATGTACCACAATTTCTGTATCCATTCTGCTGTTGAAGGACATCTGGGTTCTTTACAGCTTCTGGCTATTATAAATAAGACTGCTATGAACATTGATGAGCATGTGTCCTTGTTAGATACTGGTGCTTTCTTTGGGCACATACCCAGGAGTGGTATGGCTGGGTTATCAGGTAGTACTATGTCCAGTTTTTTGAGAAAGCTCCAGACTGATTTCCAGAGTGTTTGCTCCAGTTTATAATCCCACCAACAATGGAAGAGTGTTCCTTTTTCTCCACATCCTTGCCATCATCTGCTGTCACCTGAGTTTTTGATTGTAGCCATTCTGATGGGTGTGAGATAGAATCTTAGGGTTGTTTTGATTTGCATTGCCCTGATGACTAGGGATGTTCAGTATTTCTTTAGGTGCTTCTCAGCCATTCCATATTCCTCCATTGTGAAGTCTCTGTGTAGCTCTGTATCCCATTTTAAAATAGGATTCTTTAATTCTCTAGGGTATAGCTTCTTGTGTTCCTTGTATATATTGGACACTATCCTTCTATCAGATGTAGGATTGGTAAAGGTCTTTTCCCAATCTTTTGGTTGCTGATTTGTCCTTTTGACAGTGTTCTTGGCCTTATAAAGCTTTGCAATTTCATGAGGTCCCATTTGTTGATTGTTGATCTTAAAGTATAAGCCATTGTTGTCCTGTTAAATAAATTTTTCTCTATGACTATGTGTTCTAATCTCTGCCCCTCTTTCTGTTCTATAAGCTTCAGTGTATCTAGTTTTATGTAGAGGTCTTTGTTCTACTTGGACTTGAGCTTTTTGCAAGGACATAAGAAATTGATTTGCAATCTTCTCCATGCTGACTGCCAGTTGAACCAGCACCATTTTAAAACTCATATCACTAAGCACCTTCGAAAAGAAACTGGAAAGAGCAGACACTAACAACTTGACAGCACAACTGACAGCTCAAGAACAAAGAAGCAGATACGCCCAAGAGTAGTAGACAGCAGGAAATAATCAAACTCAGAGCTGAAATCAACCAAATAGAGATAAAAAGAACTATACAAAGAATCAACAAAACCAAGAGCTGGTTCTTTGAGAAAATCAATAAGATTGATAAACCTTTAACCAGACTAACCAGAGGGTGCAGAGAGAATATCCAAATTGACAAAAACAGAAAAGAAAGGGGAGACATAATGACAGATAATGAGGAAATTCAAGAAATTATCAGATCTTATTGCAAAAGCCCATACTCAACAAAACTAGAAAATCTAGAGGAAATGGACAATTTGGACAATTTTCTAGACAGTTACATGTACCAAAGTTTAATCGGGATCAAATAATAAACCATCTAAAGAGTCCCATAACCCCTTAAAAAAAAAAAAAAAAAAAAAAACAGAAGTAGTCATCAAAAAGCTCCCAAACAAAAAAGTCAAGGACCTGATCAGTTTAGGAAAGAATTTTATCAGACCTTCATAAAAGACCTAATACCAATACTCTCCAAACTATTTCACAATATAAAAACAGAGGGAATACTACCCCACTCAATCTTTGAAGCCACAATTATGCTCATTCCTAAACAATACAAAGATCGTACAAAGAAAGAGAACTTTACACCAATTTCTCTCATGAACATTGATGCACAAATACTTAACAAAATTCTTTAAAACCAAGTCCAAGAACACATCAAGGCAATCTTTCACCATGATCAGGTGGGCTTCAACCCAGAAATGCAAGGATGGTTCAATATATGCAAATCCATCAATGTCATCCACTACATAAGCAAACTCAAAGGAAAAAAAATCACGTGATTATCTTTCTAGATGCTAAGAAAGCATTTGACAAAATTCAACACCCCTTCAGATTAATAGGTTTGGAAATGTGAGGTATTTATGGCAAGCACTTGAACATAGTAAAAGCAATGTACAGCAAACTAGTATCCAGCATCAAAATAAACTTGGAGCAATCCAACTAAAATCAGGGACTAGACAAAGCTAACCATTCTCTTTCTAACTATTCAATATAGTAGTTGAAGTACTAGCCAGAGCAATAAGACAACAAAAAGATTTGAAAGGGATACAAATTGGAGAAGAAGAAGTCAAAATATCACAATTTGCAGATGATATGATAGTATACTTAAGTGACCACAAAAATTCCACTGTAGAACTTATACAGTTGATAAACAACTTCAGCAAAGTGGCTGGATATCAAATTAACTCAAACAAATAAGTAGCTTTCCTCTACTCAAAGAATAAACAAGCTGAGAAATAAATTAGAGAAATGACACTCTTCACAATAGTCACAAATAATATGAAATTCCTTGTTGTGAGCCTAACTAAGCAAGTGACAGATCTCTTTAACAAGAACTTCAAGCCTCTGAAGAAAAAAATTGAAGAAGACCTCAGAAGGCGGAAAGATCTTCATGCACATGAATTAATTGGAAGGATCAACATTGTAAAAATGGCCATCTTGCCTGAGGCAATCTACAAATACAATTCAATCCTCTTCAAAATTTTAACTCAATTCTTCATAGAGCTATAAAGAGTAATCTGCAAATTCATTTGGAATAATAAAAAACCCAGGATAGCAAAAATTGTTCTCAACAAAAAAAAAAAAAAAAAAAATAGTCTGTGGGAATCACCATCCCTGACCTCAAGCTGTATTACAGATCAGTTGTGATAAAAACTGCCTTGTATTGGTACAGTGACAGGCAGGTAGACCAATGGAATAAAATTGAAGACTCAGAAATGAACTCATACACCTATGGTCCACTTGATCTTTGAAAAAGGAGCTAAAAACATTCAATGGAAAAATGTCAGCTTGCTTTCTTATAGAACCCAGGTGTGTGAGGCCAGGGATAGTGGGATGGCGCTACCTACAGTGAGCTGGGCCCTTTTTCCTTGATCACTAATTGAGAAAATGTTTTACAGATGGATCTCATAGATACATTTTCTCAACTGTAGCTCCTTTCTCTGTGATAACTCCAGCATGTTTCAAGATGACACAAAATCAGCCTGTACACCCAGACTGCTCCTCTGTCCAGGTGGGACTCAAAGAACAGAAGTGGTATTCTTACCTGTGCACTCAGGTGATTCAACACTTCTGGGAGACCAGCTCTCTTTCCACAGGGTCTGGGTATAGAGAGCTGTAGCACAGGGTCATCTCTGAATGCATTCAGAAACAAGAAGGATCCTGTCCCAGTTTGTTCCTCAGTTCCAGCGTTTTGAGGGCTCTGGGTGGGTTCCTATTGGAGCAGAATTTTGAGAAAGGGTGGATGTCCCTCCTGTGCTCTCAGGTGTTTTAGCACATTTGGGGGATCAGCTCTCTGTGTGGTCTGTGTCTAGAGTGCTCCAGCACCAGATCAGCTACATACACAAAAGGGAACCAGATGAATTATATCTTTCACAAAGGTGCAACAGCTTTTCAAAGCCTAGTGACAAATTTTTCCTCCCTTTTAAAAAACACTCTCATAGATGTATCCATAATGCTTTATCAAGTATCTCAATTCCTCCTATTTTAGCTAAATTAATACACAAAATTACACATCACGAGTCTATACCTTGTTGACCTGATATCTCTATACATTAGTTGAAGCTACACACTTAATCTGAAAGTCAACAATATGATGTACATATACCCAACTCCTTTGTAACTTCAACACTACTATCATAGCCATTATTTCCACAACAGGTATAACTAAGCAACAAATTTGACTGGCATCCGTAGAATAAGTAATCATTTACAGTTGGCTACCAAGGTAAACCTCTGCTAAGTTCATTATTTGTTGAGCATGGACTAAGAGCACAAATATCTCTACTTTTGTCAGGCTAATCTTTCCATAAAATTTTTCTTAATTTTTGTAATCAATTTTATCATCATGTTTTTTATGAGTCACAGGCCATTCACTCAAATCTAAAATAGCTATAGCCTATGAATCAGTTTTTAATCATCTAATTGGCCATTTCCTCCCTCAAATGATGGGAACAAAAAGATGCATCACCTAATTCTATACTACTGGGAAGTTTTTCTTTGCCTTTATTCTTAATGGATAGACAAGAGTGGGACATCTGATCTTTCCTTTCCTGTGTGTCATATAGAGCTATCTAGAAACAAAGCCTATAGATGATAATATACAGAACACTAGAATTTTTCTTCCTCAGTTAATTGGCTGCAGACAATGCTATATGATGTTGTATTGTGAAGTGAAGGAAGAGAAAGTGTAGGAAGGACATAAGAGTGTGGGGATCTGGGTATCTTTTTATCCAGTCAAGACATAAGTTGTGACTGGTTTTATTTACCTGTGATACTTCAAAGGCAAGGAATAGGCCAAACACGACCTAGTATAAAATAAATCTTTTACAGTTAAAGTCCCACTACACTCATATCAGCTATTCTATGCTTTTTCAGTTTGTTATTTCAACTTTCTCCTGATTTAGAAACAGCTAGAATAGAGCTGCATTAGCCATGTTGACTTCTGCCTCAAGATAGTCCCCTAAATCTCTCAAATTTCACATGTAGTAAGTGCAGCTAAACTAAGGAAGCAAAACAACACCCATGAGAATTGTTTTGTAAGTTTGAACATAAAAGTGTCTCTTTTGAAGCCTGACCTAGTTTTCCAAGGGCAGGACAATGTACTCTTCATGTATAAAATTGCAAGCCAGCACTGCTTTCCTACTGAAATCAGCATTTTAACTCTGATGAAGCTTTGGGATGAAAGGTAATCTCCTGCATCACTGCTCTGCCTGGGTACTATTTGTGTTGTACTTACAGCTGCTCTCTCTGTTAAAAATGAGTCATGGTATTCCAAATATCTGCAATAAAACTATAAAGATATCAAATATATTTCTTCTACATATGTACATTTTTCTTTCTCCGCAGTTTTTAACTAGGAATTCATTTATTTATACAAAATCCTAAAATTTTGTAGTAAGTTGAATTCAAGAAAATGGCACAGAATGTACGAAGCAAGCTTTTGAAGTAGTAAAAGAAGAGGAGGTGATATTAAAAGAATTTCCCTGTGTTTAAAAGGAAAAAACCGACGACAAATTGAATATTCATTTGTAAACAAGGTTATATAATAACACCGAATCATATGTGTATGTTTGTGTGTGTGTGGGCATGTGTGTAGTCCCTTCAAACTACTCTACATTAGAGAGCCAAACACAATATAGAAGCACAAACAAAATGATTTGCTTTCATTATTTTTGGTATATATCAACCAGTCAGTAATATTTATAAGTGACACATTTATTTTTTTATACTTTTCCTTGTATACTTTTAACATATTCATTTATGCCTAAATATATGAATATGCACTGTAGAGACTAGATACAAATCTCCTGTAAAGAACTGTATTGGAGTTTTGATGGAAAATACATTGAAACTGTAAATTGCTTTTGGTAAGATGGTCAATTTACTATATTAATCCTGCTCATTCAGGACCATGGTCGTTCTTTGCATCTTCGTATATCTTCCCCAGTTTCTTTATAGACCTAAAGTTCCTGTTATACAGGTCTTTGACTTGCTGGGTTAGAGTCACACCAAGATATTTTTAAGCATTTGTTGCTATTATAAGAGAATTATTTACATAATTTCTGTCTCAGACTATCATTTGCATAATTGAGTCCTACTGATTTTTCTTATATTAATTTTGTGACCAAGCACCTTGCTAAATGAGTTTATCAGCTGTGAAAGTTTTCTGGTAGAACTTGGGAGTCAGTTATATATACTATCAAGTCATCTGTGAACAATACTATTTCTACTTTGTTCCAAATTGAATCCCTTACATATCTTCATGTTGTCTTACTACCTTAGTTAGAACTTCAGATAGAGACCTAATATCCAAGGTATACAAATAACTCAAAAAGCTAGACACCAGAGAATCAAATAACTCTGTTAAAAAATAGGGTACAGAGCTAAACAAAACTTTCTCAGCTGAGAAATATCGAATGGCTGTGAAATATCTCAGGAAGTGCTCTAAAAAAAAAGAAATGGTTAAGGTAAGACTCATAGACTTTCCAGCATCAAAAAGCTCTGAGATTCAGCCTGTGCCTGACAAATAAAAACAGTGGCATAGAATAAATCTCACAAAAGCCAAAATATACTAAATGATAGCCACCTATGTAGAAAGACCTTCTTAGGTTCCTGATGCATGGCATAGTTAGCTCATGCTCTAATAACACAATTCTGAGAAACAAAACAGGGACAAAACACATAAAGATTTGGAATATATAAACAAAGTCCTAAAAATGTAAAAGCACAGATTTAGTAGACAGGTTAAGCTATACAGTTCAGGCTGAGTATAGGTCTTTTGCAATACTTTCTTTGTTTTGAACATTTGGTATTTTGACTATTATATGTCAGAGGAAATTTTATTTATCTGGTCTAATCTATTTAGAGTTCTGTAGGCTTCTTTTATGTTCATGGTCATGTCTTCTTTTAGGTTAGTGAATTAGCTTCTTTAATTTGTACAAGATATTTAGTCATACTTTTATTTGGGAGTCTTTATATGCTTCAAAAGATATTATTCTTTGGTTGGCTCTTCTCACTGAGTCCTGGATTTACTAGATTATTTAGGTTAAAGCTTTTAGATTTTTGTATTATTTCTGACTGGTGTGCCAATGTTTTCTGTGGTATCTTTTGTCCCTGAGATTCTCTCTTCCATCTCTTACATTGTGTTGGTAAAGCTTGTGTCAATGACTTCTAATCTCTTTCTTAGGTTTTCTATCTCCAGGGTTGTTTCTTTTTGCAATTATTGTTTTTATTTCTGTTTTTCATTCTTTCACCTGTGTGGTTGTGTTTTCCTGTAGCTCTTAAACTGATTTTTCTGTTGCCTCTTTAAGGTCTTCTACTTGTTTGCTGGTTCTCATGTATTTTTTCAACTTGTTTACTGGTTCTCATGTAATTCATGTTCCTCTGGAGGACCTTCATCATCCTCATCATGCAGTTTGTTTTAAGTCCAAATCTTGCTTTTCTGGTGTACTGGACTATCTCCTACTTGTTTCTGATGTTGTCAGGATGTGCTTGCAACCCTTGCTTAATTACTTGCACTTCCTCTTAACAGCTTGTTATCTGTGAAGCCAGGTCATCTTATTGTCTCTGAATTTTGTGTGTTTATGTGTGTGTTTATGTGTGTGTATGTGTGAGTGTGTGTGTGTGTGTGTGTGTGTGTGTGTGTGTGTGTGTATGTGTGTGTGTGTGTGTGTTTGAATGTGATTGTTCCCTTCAAACTACTCCACATTAGAGAGGAAATCATTGTTTAGAAGCACGAAATGTATATAGTCCTATTGAACCAACTTGTATCATTACACAATGATTTGCTTTCATTATTTTTGTATATATCAAGTAGTCAGTAATATTTATGAGTGACAAATTTATTTTATATGCTTTTCTTTTATATTTTTTTCCTTACAACTTTATTTTAAAAAGAGAGAGACATGTACCAATTTTGAACACCATTGTGGCATAAAACTATATAAATATATTTTTGTCAGTACCTGATTGTTTTAGAGATTTGATAGTATGCATTGATTCTTTTCTTAAGATAGACATACAGATTTTTAAGCGTTTTTGCATAAAACTTTACAAATACATTTTTATAAGGTTTTACTTAAGTATTTGCGGGTACATATACATACACATATGGATATATGAAAAATTATATAGAAAAGAAGTTACTAATTTGAGAAGATAGGAGAGAAAGTGGGAGGGGCTGTAGGAAGAAAAGGAGGATGTGATACAATTTTTTTAAAAAATTTTATTTTAAAAGACATAGAAAAAAGAAAAATATTTAAATATATTTGTATAAATGTATAAAAATACATTTTTGTCAGTGCTTGGGTTTATTTTCTCCTATTTAAAGGTTTGATACTCTGCATTAAGGTCTTACTAGTTACAATGAGCAAAGAGAACATGTAAAACAGGATGTTACCCGGAATTAGTCAAATTTCTCTTGGTGTTTAAAGATTGAGCATAATTTTTTTTTTTTTTTTTTTTTTTTTTTTTTTTAGTTTTCTTTTCTCTTCTTCTTGAGCTTCACACAGTCTGGAAATTGTTTCTGGGGAAGTCCAAGCCAATGGGGTTAGCATTTCACTATCAGTTACTGCATATTATGTCTGTTCTTTTGTGACTGGGTTATCTCCCTCAAGATCATATTCTCTAGGTCCAACCATTTTCTTAAGAATTTGGTTAAGTCATTGTTTCTGTTAGCTGAGTAATACTCCATCATGTAAATGTACCACAATTTTTGTATCCATTCATCTATTGAAAAACATCTGGGTTTTTTCCAGCTTCTGGCTATTATAAATAGAGCTGCTATGAACATTGTGATACATGTATCTTTGTTGTATATTGGAGTATCTCTGGGGTATATGCCCATAAGTGGAATAGCTGGATCTTCAGGTAGTACTATGTCCAATTTTCTGAGGAAGCACCAGACTGATTTCCAGAGTGGTTGTATCAGTTTACAACCCCATCAACAGTGGAGAAGTGTTGCTCTTTCTCCACAACCTTGCCAGCATTTGCTGTCATCTGAGTTTTTGGATCTTGGGCAACCTGATTGGTGTGAGGTAGAATCTCAGGGTTGTTTTGATTTGCATTTCCCTGATGGCTAAAGATGTTGAGCACTTCTTTAGATGTTTCTCAAACATTTCATATTCCTCAATTGAAAACGTTTTGTTTAGCACAGCAACAAATTTTTTAATAGGGTTGTTTGATTCTCAGGTGTCTAGCTTTTTGAGTGTTTTGTATACCTTGGATATTAGGCCTCTATCTGATGTGGAGTTGGTAAAGAACTTTTCCCATTCTTTTGGCTGCTGTTTTTTTTTCTTGACAATGTCCATAGCCATACAGAAACTTAGCAATCTCATTTAGCCCCTTTGTTAATCTTTGACCTTAGAGCTTGAGCAATTGGTGTTTTGTTCAGAAAATTTTCTCCTATGCCTATGTGTTCTAAGGTTTTCCCTATTTTCTCATTTACTAGTTTCAGTGTATCTGATTTAATGTGGAGATCTTTGATCCACTTACAATTGAGCTTTGTACAAGGAGATAAGAAAGGGTCTATTTTCATTCTTCTGCATGCTAAGTGCCAGTTGGACCAACACCATTTGTTGAATAGGATGTCCTTTTTCCATTGAATGCTACAGCTCCTTTGTCAAAAATCAGGTGACCATATACTTGAGGGCTCATTTCTGGATCTTCTATTCTATTCCATTGATTCACATGCCTATTTCTGTACCAGTACAAAGCATTTTTAACACAACTGCCTTGTAATATAGCTTGAGGTCAGGGATAGTGATTCCCGCAGATGTTTTCTTGTTGTTGAGGATGAATTTTGATATTCTAGATCTTTTGTTATGCCAGATGAAATTACACATTGCTCTTTCCAATTCATGAAGAACTGGGTTGAAATTTTGATGGAGATTGCATTGAATCTATAGATTTGTTTTGGTAGGATGGCCATTTTTAAAATGTTGATCCTTCCAATCCATGAGCATGGGAGATCTGTCCATTTTCTGAGATCTTCTTTGATTTCATTCTTTAGAGGTTTAAAGTTCTTGTCATACAGTTCCATTTTTTGCTTAGTTAGAGTCAAACCAAGGTATTTCACAGTTTTTGTGACTATTGTGAATGGGAACTTTTTCTTATTTCTTTCTCCATGTGCTTGTCCTTTGGATATTGGAAGGCTATTGATTTGTTTGAATTAATTTTATATCCTGCCACATTGCTGAATATGTTTATCAGCTGTAGGAGTTCTCTGGTAGAATTTGTGGGGTCACTTAAGTTTACTATCAGGTCATCTGCAAAAAGTTTTTAGCTTCTGAATGTGACAGTTAATATTTCATAAAAACCCTTCATTATTTATAGCTTCAATCTGTATTCAGTTGATTAAAATGAAATCAGCAATCCTTTCTTATTCTTAAAAATCACAAATGGCAAGCCTTAGATAAGAAAGTATCATATTTTGGTATAGTGTCAACACTTAGAGTCATGTTACTCTGTAGGAGATAACAACTCTGTAGTTCCTGTCCAAAAAAAGATGTGAAGGCAGAGGCAGATGTAGAGGCAAAAGTTGGTGCAAAAGGTACAGAAGCTGTGCATTCAGTACATGGTTTTGGTCACTGTTCTACAACATGGTTATTTTCTTGTATATTTAACTAGTTAGTCTTATGATAAAACACAGTTTATCATAAACTTGGTAAAACCTTCTTCTTAAAGTTTCATAAATATCTGTAAAATTTTAATATAAAGTCTCCACATGTGCATATTTCATAGAGTAATATATACATAGAATGTTAACTCAGAGATGCTCCTGTTAAGCTTTAGTATTACCTAGATATGACATTGTCTTTATAAATACTCAGGGAAGCAACAGAGATCCTCTTATTTTGGATCATATCCAAGCTTAAGAGGAACGAATAAAAGCAGCATTCCATAGAAGACAGTGAGTTGAACCCTTTAGTATCTTTTCCTTTTCATTTCAGTTATGTAAAAAACACTAAAAGGAGACAAGAGGTTATCTGTATATTTTCCAAGAACATGATTTTCCGATTTCAGCTTCAGATTTACTTCATTAACTGCATCTAGTCGTGCAGAAAGATCTTCAAGTTTGTGTTCGAGTTCTAACACCTGATTGAGAAGTCGAGTTTTTCTTCCCGTTCCACACGATTTTCACCATAAACTGCCTCCATATCAACATTTATCATCTTGGGAAAATACATTGAGCTCTTGAATGCAAATTCCTTAAGGAAGGGTCTTGCAGTGTAGCACAGGTAGGAGGTGGGACAGGTAGCAAACATACATTAATTAAAGATGAAAACTTCAGTATACAGTAAATGGAACTTAGATTAAAAAATTGATATTGAAAGGGATAAGTTGAGATTTCCCTAAGCAAAAAAGTAGATGTAAGGATCACATGGTTCACTTTCTAATTCTAAATGTTAGTTTGTTCGTTCATTTGTTTGTAATCTTGAGGTGTAGGTAGAAACAATAAACCAATTTCAGGGAAGATATTGTTTGAACAGTCAGGTTGTTGTGGTGAATGTGGCTTGAGAATGAGATTTCAGATGCTGCTTGAGGTAACTCGATCTGGAATAGTTTCTGTTGCAGAGGTGACAAGCATGGGGCCTCTCCCCACTGTGCTTTTTTTTGTGTCTGTTGAGATCTGTTGAACGGTAGAATGTCCATTTGCAGCCAGGCACATTGCACTCATAACTCCTCTTTCCAGTGTGTTTCTTCATGTGGTCTTTGAGGTGGTGAGCCTTTGTGTAAGATTTTCCACAATCTGGGTAGGTACATGAGTAGCGCTTCAAAGGTTGAGATTGGATTAGAGAGACAGGGCTCAGTGTCTGCAGGTCTGAGTGCAACTCTGGACCCTTTCCTTGAACGAAATCAGAAGCTGAAGATCTTGCCTGAGATTGCCTTTGAAAAGAAGGGTAACATGAAAGATTTGAGGAATCACAAACATATGGGGCTTGTTTACTAAGTGAAGTCACATGAGGATCAAAGCTTTGCACTACAATTTGTGTTCCATTTCTACTTGGGTAGACATTAGGATCAAGAGAGATCCTCAAATGATTCAAGAAGAATTGCTCTTCAGAACTTGGACTTTTCTCTGAATGCCAAGCTAAGTGATCTTCTTTAGGACATGAAGTCACCTGAGAATCAAATCTTTCTTCCACATCAGGTGTTCCAGTCACACTTTGGGAAGCATCACAATCAAGAAAGTTATTTATATCATCCAAGAAGAAAGACTCTTCAGAAAGGGGACTTGTATCCGGGTGCCAAGCAAGGTTGACTTGGTTACTAAGTGATTTCACTTGAGGATCAAGGTTTTCTTCAACATTGGGGGATCCCTTCAAACTTGAGGAAGCATCAGAATCAAGAAAGGCTTCTATCTCATCCAAGAAGAAAGACTCTTCAGAACTGGGACTTGTACCTTGGTGACAAGCTAGGTTGGCTGGGTTACTAACTGAAGTAACCTGAGGATCAGGGCTTTCTTTAACTGTGGGTGTTCCATTCAAACTTGGGGAAGATTCAGATTCAAGAGAGGCAATTATGTCATCCAAGAAGAAAGACTCTTCATAACTGGTACTTGTCTCTGGGTGCCAAGCTAGGTTGTCTTTGTTACTAAGTGAAGTCACCTTAGGATCAAGGTTTTCTTCATCATTGTGTGTTCCATTCAAACTTGAGGAAGCATCAGAATCAAGAAAGGCTAATATCTCATCCAAGAAAAAAGACTCTTCAGATCTGGGACTTGTCTCTGGGTGACAAGCTTGGTTGGCTGGGTTACTAAGTGAAGTCACCTGAGGATATTGGTTTTCTTCAACACTGGTTATTCCATTCAGCTTTGGGGAAGCACTAGAATCAAGAAAGGCTATTATCTCATCCAAGGAGAATGACTCTTCAGAACTGGGACTTGTCTCTGGGTGACAAGCTAGGTGGTCTTCCTTACTAAGTGAAGTCACTTGAGTATCAATGCTTTTTTCAACATTGGGTTTTCCTTTCAGACTTGGTTGGATATTTGGATCCACAGAGGTTCTCATCCCATCCCTGGAGAACAAAACTTCAGAACTGGGGCTTGTCTCTGGAATCCAAGCTAGGTGGTCTTGACTTATATGTGAAATCACTTGAGATTCAGGGCTTTTTTCAACATTTGGTGTTCCATTCAGACATGGGTAGACATTTGGATCAGCGGACCTCATCTGATGCAAGTAGAATGACACTTTAGAAGTGGAATATTTCTGTGGATTCCAAGTCATATTCTCTTCTGCATTGGATGTTACCCTCTTAGACCCATGAGTATTTGGGCCAAAACTGGTGTTTGTCATCTGAAAAGCATAGAAAGTCTGGCCACCAATTGGATTTGTCACCGAGTGGTTGACCATCAAATCCTGATCACATCTGTATCCTGATAACTGATACCCAGAGAGAAAGTGCTCACCACTGTTTAGGTTCCCCTGACATCTGCAGACATTCTGACCACTGAAGGATGAATTCTGATAGTAGAGCTTCATCTGGTCATAGCTATCTCTCACCTGAGGCTCATCGAAAGCCTGATGTCCATTAGAAGGTATCATCAGATCTGCATTTAATCTATTATTAGCTACTATATCCCTCTGCTGATACTGAATAGAACTCTGTTCAGAAAAGGAGGTCAGGGAGTGATCTACATTTGAATTCTGGCCTGCATGGCTTCCAGAGAGAGCAACATAATGATTACCAAAGGGAATCCTCTGACTCTCATTCAGGCCTGTATTTTGGATCAGAAGAGTCTTGTCAAAGATGAATGTCCTCATCGAGTATCCCTCATTGTAGAGAGTTTCCCTAGCTTCAAGGACTGCTTTATTCTGGGCATGAGGTTGGCATATCATTGGCATGTTGTTGAGCTCCTTATGCTGAGAGTCTTCAGGGCATTTTTTCTGCTGAGGAGACACAACTATCTGGTTCACAGAGGCAGTCTCACTTGGCTCTCCAGTTATTCCTGGGTATGCTGTCCAGTTCACAGTACAGGTTATCTCAGGTGTGCTAGAGTATGCAGATGCCATCACTGGTGGTTTCCAGGCAAGCATCTCTGAGCTCTGACCTGAGACAGGCTGGCTGGACTCCACAGGGAAAGGCTGGCTATTACACCTTCCTGGCTGGAATGCACCTTTGGATTCTTCCAGGTCGATGCAGACTTCACAAAAGGCCTGGGAACTCTTCAAGTTCCTGCACTGTTAGGAGAAAAATAAACATCTGGCTGAACTAAGTATTCAGTGAAAGAGCTTAAAGTTCTTGAGAATACTCAAACCCAGGGGACAGGCAGAACTTAAATGGTAGGCACAAGTAGGCATAAAATATGCTCTGGATATCAGGGATTCACAACATTAAGGGCTCGGAAGAAGGTGGGATGGGCAAACAAAAGCTTCATTACTCTGGGTTCTTATTTTATAAAGCTAGGCCATATATGTTCAGAATTTCTTGGTCTATAATTTCATAAGTCATACCTTTCAACGTGTAGATCTTCATACTGAGAAGACATGTTAAAAAATCTCATCCCAGGATCTTAGAGTTTAGAAGATGATCCCATTAAGTAAACTCTTAGGAACTTTGTATGTTAACTTGCCTCTGATTTACTTTAAAAACAACATACTCTAACATGGTTGCATTCATCAACATTAGAAGAGAATGTGGAACAGGATTTGTTGGTGGGACTGGTGGGTTAGTACAGGAGCAGTAGGTCATGTGGGGTTTGTTTTAAATGAAGAGAGTGAGTGAATAGAAACTTGTGTGATGTTGAAACCTCTTGCAGTGGAGACTTATAGATTACAGGAGGTTAATCTTAGTAATGGTGGATATAGAATCTGGTGTGATTATTTTTTGCAATGTTACAATATGTTGTGTCCTTTTGGAATGGGATCCCATCCAATTTCTTAAATATCATAGATTAATGCTGAGAGAGGTTTTCACTCTCAGCACACTGACAAAAGGACCCAATTACCTAGTACTGTATCAACAGAGTTCATGGATCCTGGAGAATTCGTGATGGTGGTAAAGGTTAATGAAATGTGAGAAAAACCTTATTTTAAATTTAAAAGAGCTAATAGTGCAAACAAATGTTTAAAAAGGAAGGTGGAATGAAAGAAAGAAACAATGTAAAAGGAAATAATACAAATAGAGAAATCACATCATCATCATGAGACACAAATTGTAGTATTGGAACAAATGTGAAGTTGTTTTGCAGGATATTTGCACTCTGGAAATTAATAAAAAAGCTGTAACATAGGAGATTAAAACTTGGGCATTGACAGTAAAATCTTGAACTTTTTCACTAATTAGAAAACTCTTGATATAATGCACTCTTTATTTGTGAATGTATCATCCATAGGCATCTCTTATTGAAACACTTGCAAGGTGTCCAGCTCAACATCCAGCCTCTCTCCTCTCCCAGAGAAGTGGGGAATCATTAATGCCATGAATATTTACAGGATTTTACAGGACAACTCATTTGTACAGAGGACATTTATACTTCAATCTGGTCTCATAATCATTATCTTTTGTCTCTAACACTTGATTGCAGAAATTTAAAATACTTGCCATAATATTGGACAAGGATTCTCTTTCTTTGTATTGTCATATGCATAGCTGCAAGCTACTTCCCAATTGATAACATTCCACATACCATATTCAGATTTTAAATAAATTATATTATGATATTTATGATTTTCAACTAACAAAATCTACAACAACAACAATTAGAATCCTAAGGTAAGAAAATAAAATTTTTCACAGCAATCCTAACCATCTCTTAAGATTAATGCTCTTCCCATTCTGCTCCCTAAAGAAGAAACAAGTTGAATTATTAGAAAAAAAAAGTGGAGAAGAGCTTAAAACATGTAGGCACTAATGAAAGTTTACTCAACAGAAAATTGTTGATTCTAAGATCAAGAATCAACAATTGGGACCTCATAATTGGAAAGTTTCTGTAAGACTAAGGATATTATCAAGAAGACAAAAAGTCCACTATTAAATTGAAGAATGATGTATGCTACTCCTGCAACTGATAGAGGGCTAATATACAATATATACAAAGAACTCAAGAAGTTAGAATCCATTGAATCAAATATTAATATTTAAAAATGTTACTCAGAGCTCAACAAAGAATTCTCAACTAAGGAATTTGAAATAGCTATGAAGCTCCCAAAGGAATTATCAGCAAAGCTAGTTATCAAGAAATGCAAATCCAAACAACCTTGAGATTCCACCTTACATTAATTAGAATGGCTAAGGTCAAAAATCAGGTGAGAGCAGATGCTGGCAAAAATGTGAGGGAAAAAAGAAAACTGCTCCATTTTTGGTGGGATATAAGCTGGTACAACCACTCTGTAAATCAGTCTGGTGGTTTCTCAGAAAGCTGAACATAGTGCTACCTGAAAAACAAGCTACTCCACTCCTAGACATATAGCCCAAAATATATTCCAACATATAACAAGCACGCATGCTCCACCATGTTCTAGCAGCCTTATTATGATTGCCAGAAGGTTTAAAAACCCAGATGTTTTAAAACAAAGGAAAAGATAAAGAATGAGTGGTTCATTCATAAATTAGAAACAATGACTTTATGAACTTCCTAGGCAAATGAATGGGTCGAGATAATATCATCGAGATTAACCCAGTGACAAAAAGACACAGATGGTATGCACTCACTGAGAACCAAACACTAGCCACAGAAAACTCTGGGTTCCCCAGAAACAATTGAGAGACATTATGATGTGCAATGAAGTAGGAAGGCCAAAATGTCAATCCCTGGTCATTCTTAGAAGAAAGAACAAAACACTTTAGAGAGGAAATACAAGGTAAAATAGAGGACCAGGGAATAAAGAAAAATCACTCAGAGACTTCTTTAATTGGGGATCTACCCCATATGAAGCCACCAATCCATAGGACTATTGGTGAAGCCAGAAAGTACTTAGAGGCAGTAACAACATAGAGATGCCTCCTCGGGGGCTCTACCAGAGTTAAATGAATGCAGCTGTGCAAGTTTGCATCTAACCATCAAAGTGAACTTGGAGAACCCAATGAAGGTGCTAAAGTAAAGACTGAAAGAGCTGAAAGTGGTTGCAACTTCATTGGAAAACAATGTTCTCAACCAACCAATCTCTACACAACCCTCATGTACTATAAAACTGACCATTGAGAACACATTGAGAAAACTATGGTTTCATTTGCATATGTAGCTGAACATAGCAGTGTCTGGCATCAATGTGAGAAGAGGTTTTGGTCCAGGAGGGACATGTTTTCCCAATGTAGGTAAATGCCAAAGCACTGGTGTTCAGAGCGCTGGAATTTAGCAAGATGGAGGAAGTGCTTACCATTATAAATATCAATACAAAGATCATGTGATAAGAATGGAAAAGAAGAACCAATAAGAAAGAAGAATTCCCATGCCAGGTCAGGGTCTGGTCATTGGCACTTTGCTAAATGTTCCAGTCATTCACCTCTATTCTGAGCAAATAGTGACATATCTTTTAAAACCATCCCTTAGTCAGACTATTAGACTCCACCAGAAACTGACTATCTTGGATTAAAACATTTGCTCTCTGACACCAGTGGTCAACTCCAACTGTATATACTGCCCACAGGTGTGGCAAATCAACTCCACAAGAAACAAAATTTTAAAATGGTGTATCGACACCTGGTTTCACAAATGTTTTCTCCTATAGTGCACAAGCATTGTGCTCATCATTGTTGACTTAGCCTTGTGTAAACCCTTCCTCCTTTCCTGGAAATGATGGGACTCAGAGGAATATGTTCTTAAGCATTCCAAGGACATGGCAAGGGGTTCCTTCAACTCAGTCTCTTAAGATTCCAGAGAAATTCTGAAAAATCACAAATTATGCGGCTTAGAATTCTATTCCAAACAATTAAAGGAAAGTCACACATAAACTGTACATAGATTTTCTATGAAGTTATAAATCCATTCCTATAGCATGAGTTAAGCTTGTGATCATTAAATAAATTTATAAAACCAAAATATAATTCACAGACAATATGGAGATCAAGAAGGAATTATGGAAGCTTCAGTCTAACTTAAAAGAAGGAACTTAGAAGACCTACTTAGAAGTAAGGCCAGAGCCTTTCTGAAACCAATACAGATGCTTATTGCCAGCCAACAGACTGCGTCCTGGGACCCCAATGGAAGAGTTTTGGAAAGTACTGAAAGAGTTGAAATTAGTTTGCAACCCCATTGAAAGAACAATAATACCAACCAGCCTGACTGTCCAGAGTTCCAAGGGAATAAACCACCAACCAAAAAGGAAATACGTACGAAGAACCCAAGGTTCCTGCTGCATGTAGCAGAGCATGAGCTCATTTATCATTGATTTAAGGGGAAGACCTTGGTCCAGAATAGACTGGATTCCTACGTGTAGGGGAAAATTTGGGTGGTGATGTAGAACTCTCATAGAAGCAATTGGATGTAGATGGAATGAAGGTTTGTGTAAGGGAAACCAGGAAAAAACATATATATGAAAGTTAAATAAATAATATATCCAATTAAAAATAAAATTATGAAATGAATTTTTCTCTATATGTATGTCAAAAAAAAAGAATTTTTGGAAGAACTTACAGTTTGCAGTTGTTGCTAAACTCACAAGGGCCAGCTGAGGATGAAAAGTCCAAAATTTTTGGAGTTTTGAGTACTGAAATACAGAGTGGTTCAGGTGGCCTCATCTAGAGCCTGGGATCTGGAAGAGCAGGTGCCAATACCAGTGTAGGGATAGACTTGTGAACAAGCTGAGGACAAGCTGACAAATAGACACTTCTTCCTGCTTCCATGGACCTATATATGCCTCCAGGGGAAGGTGTATCCTGGATTAAAGTATGTCTTCCTGTCACGTATTCTTGGTCACCAACCAATTAACAAAATTCAACCAGTCACAATCTCAGAGGTGTGTCCTTCTTGTGTAGATCTTTTGGCTTTATAGGTATATTCAAGTGGACAAAAAAGGGAACCTTGTGGGAAATCACAACCTTGACCTCAGAAAAATGTGGTTTTAGCTTCCTAAAACACATTAACAGTAAGGGACAACATAGTGTATTATGATTTCATTTGAGAAGATATTTATCAGATGGATGAATACCTCAGTATGACCAAGTGGACTTGAAGATGATCTCTTTCCTTTACTTACCTCCCCCATTTGTCAGGCTTCTTTAGACCACCAACACTTACATAATGAATGTTTCTATACGTGTGGGTAGGCAGAGATTTATTATAGTGGCTTAAGGGTTGAGGTAGCTCAGCAACCCAAATCAAACAGATCATAACTCCAATTTCTAGAATACTCCAAGAATGATGAGAGTTTCCAGGATATATATGAAAACAAGGCCAGCATCTCTGGATTGTTTCCCCAACAAACCTGGTTACAAGCACACCTTTTGCCTCAAAAGAGTCAATGAACTGGGGAGGAGATTTTAATTATATGATATTACTCCCAGCATCACCCAATAATGTTAAAGGCCACAGTAGTTTTCCAAGTAGATGTTTGTACCCATCCATACTAATTGACGCTTTCTATAAAACATTATTCCAGTAGATATTTGGGGATACAGTACCATCAAAATTACCCTGCCTGACAGTGGTAAATGTGGTGGTGAGATAGCTTGATGCTTTCTATAAGTGATTTCTGATAAGTCATGTGAGAACATAGTCCAAACAAATGTTTAAAAAGGAAGGTGGAAAGAAAGAAAGAAACAACGAGAAAGGAAATAATACAAATGAAGAAATCACATCATCATCATGAGATACAACATGTAGTATTGGAACAAATGTGAAGTTGTTTTGCAGTATAGTTGCAATCTGGAAATTAATAAAAAAAGCAGTAACATAGGAGATTAAAACTTGGGCATTGCCAGTAAAATCTTGCATTTTTCACCAATTAGAAAACTCTTGAAATAATGCACTCTTTATTTGTGAATGTATCATCCATAGGCATCTCTTATTGAAACCCTTGCAAGGTGTCCAGCTCAACATCTAGCCTCTCTCCTCTCCCAGAGAAGTGGGGAATCATTAATGCCATGAATATTTACAGGAATTTACAGGACAACTCATTTGTGCAGAAGACATTTATACTTCAATCTGGTCTCATAATCATTATCTTTTGTCTCTAACACTTGATTGCAGAAATTTAAAATATTTGCCATAATATTGGACAAGGATTCTCTTTCTTTGTATTGTCATATGCATAGCTGCAGGCTACTTCCTAATTGATAACATTCTACATACCATATTCAGTTTTTAAATAAATTATATTATAATATTTATGATTTTCAACTAACAACATCTACAACAACAACAATTAGAATCCTAAGGTAAGACAATAAAATTGTTCACAGCAATCCTAGCTCTCTCTCTTAAGACTAATGCTCTTCCCATTTTGATCCCTAAAGAAGAAACAAGGCAAATTATTAGAAAACAAAGTGGAGAAGAGCTTAAAACATGTAGGCACTGATGAAAGTTTTCTCAACAGAAAACTGTTGATTCTAAGATCAAGAATCAACAATTGGACCCTCATAAAATTGGAAAGTTTCTGTAAGACTAAGGATATTATCAAAAAGACAAAATGTTCACTATCAAATTGAGGAATGATGTTTGCTACTCCTGCAACTGATAGAGGGCTAATATACAATATATACAAAGAACTCAAGAAGTTAGAATCCATTGAATCAAATATTAATATTTAAAAATGTTACTCAGAGCTCAACAAAGAATTCTCAACTTAGGAATTTGAAATAGCTATGAAGCTCCCAAAGGAATTATCAGCAAGGCTAGTTATCAGGAAATGTAAATCCAAACAACCTTGAGATTCTACCTTACATTAATTAGAATGACTAAGGTCAAAAATCAGGTGAGAGCAGATGCTGGCAAGAATGTGAGGGAAAAAAGAAAAAAACCAACATATTTGGTGGGATGTAAGCTGGTACTACCACTCTGTAAATCAGTCTGGTGGTTCCTCAGAAAGTTGAACATACTGCTACCTGAAAACCCAGCTACACCACTCCTAGACATATAGCCCAAAAGATGTTCCAACATATAACAAGCACGCATGCTCCATCATGTTCTAGCAGCCTTATTATGATAGCCAGAAGGTTTAGAAACCCAGATGTTTTAAAACAGAGGAAGGGATAAAGAATGAGTGGTACATTTATAAATTAGAAACAATGACTTTATGAACTTCCTAGGCAAATGAATGGGTCGAGATAATATCATTGAGAGTAACCCAGTGACAAAAAGACACAGATGGTATGCACTCACTGAGAACCAAACACTAGCCAAAGAAAACTCTGGGTACCCCGGAAACAATTGAGAGACCTTATGATATGCAAAGAAGTAGGAAGTCCAAAATGTCAATCCCTGGTCCTTCTTAGAAGAAAGAACAAAACACTTTAGAGAGGAAATACAAGGTAAAATAGAGGACCAGGGAATAAAGAAAAATCACTCAGAGACTTCTTTAATTGGGGATATACCCCATATGAAGCTACCAATCCATAGGACTATTGGTGAAGCCAGAAAGTACTTAGAGGCAGTAACAACATAGAGATGCCTCCTCAGGGGCTCTACCAGAGTTAAATGCGTGCAGCTGAGCAAGTTTGCATCTAACCATCAAAGTGAACTTGGAGAACCCAATGAAGGTGCTAGAGTAAAGACTGAAGGAGCTGAAAGTGGTTGCAACTTCATTGGAAAACAATGTTCTCAACCAATCAATCTCTACACAACCCTCATGTACTATAAAACTGACCATTGAGAACACATTGAGAAAACTATGGTTTCATTTGCATATGTAGCTGAACATAGCAGTGTCTGGCATCAATGTGAGAAGAGGTCTTTGGTCCAGGAGGGACATGTTTTCCCAATGTAGGTAAATGCCAAAGCACTGGTGTTCAGAGCGCTGGAATCTATCAAGATGGAGGAAGAGCTTACCATTATAAATATCAATACAAAGATCATGTGATAAGAATGGAAAAGAAGAACCAATAAGAAAGAAGAATTCCCATGCCAGGTCAGGGTCTGGTCATTGGCACTTTGCTAAATGTTCCAGTCATTCACCTCTATTCTGAGCAAATAGTGACATATCTTTTAAAACCATCCCTTAGTCAGACTATTAGACTCCATCAGAAACTGACTATTTTGGATTAAAACATTTGCTCTCTGACACCAGTGGTCAACTCCAACTTTATATACTGCCCACAGGTGTGGCAAATCAACTCCACAAGGAACAATATTTTAAAATGGTGTATCGACACCTGGTTTCACAAATGTTTTCTCCTATAGTGCACAACCATTGTGCTCATCATTGTTGACTTAGCCTTGTGTAAACCCTTCCTCCTTTCCTGGAAATGATGGGACTCAGAGGAATATGTTCTTAAGCATTCCAAGGACATGGCAAGGGGTTTCTTCGACTCAGTCTCTTAAGATTCCAGAGAAATTCTGAAAAATCACAAATTATGCGGCTTAGAATTCCATTCCAAACAATTAAAGGAAAGTCACACATAAACTGTACATAGATTTTCTATGAAGTTATAAATCCATTCCTTTAGCATGAGTTAAGCTTGTGATCATTAAATAAATTCATAAAACCAAAATATAACTCACAGACAATATGGAGATCAAGAAGGAATTATGGAAGCTTCAGTCTAACTTAAAAGGAGGAACTTAGAAGACCTACTTAGAAGTAAGGCCAGAGCCTTTCTGAAACCAATACTGATGCTTATAGCCAGCCATCAGACTGAGTCCTGGGACCCCAATGGAGGAGTTTTGGAAAGTCCTGAAAGAGTTGAAATTAGTTTGCAACCCCATTGAAAGAACAATAATACCAACCAGCCTGACTGTCCAGAGTTCCAAGGGAATAAACCACCAACCAAAAAGGAAATAGGGATGAAGAAACAAAGGTACCTGCTGCATGTAGCAGAGCATGATCTCATTTATCATTGATTTAAGGGGAAGATCTTGGTCCAGAATAGACTGGATTCCCTCGTGTAGGGGAAAATTAGGATGGTGATGTAGAACTCTCATAGAAGCAACTGGATGTTGATGGAATAAATGTTTGTATAAGGGAAACCAGGAAAGAACGTATATATGAAAGATAAATAAATAAAATATCCAATTAAAAATAAAATTATGAAATAAATTTTTCTCTATATGTATGTCAAAAAAAGGAATTTTTGGAAGGACTTACAGTTTGCAGTTGTTGCTAAACACACAAGGGCCAGCTGAGGATGAAAAGTCCAAAATTCTTGTAGTTTTGAGTACTCAATACAGAGTGGTTCAGCTGGCTTAATCTAGAGCCTGGAATCTGGAAGAGCTGGTGCCAATACCAGTGTAGGGATAGACTTGTGAACAAGCTGAGGACAAGCTGACAAATAGGTACTCCTTTCTGCTTCCATGGACCTATATATGCCTCCAGGGGAAGGTGTATCCTGGATTAAAGTATGTCTCCCTGTCACGTGTCCTTGGTCACCAATCAATTAACAAAATTCAACCAGTCACTATCTCAGAGGTGTGTCCTTATAGTGTAGATATTTTGGCTTTCTAGGTATATTCAAGTGGACAAAAATGGAACCTTGTTGTTGGAAATCACAACCTTGACCTCAGAAAAATGTGGTTTTAGCTTTCTAAAACACATTAACAGTAAGGTACAACAGAGTGTATTATGATTTCATTTGAGAAAATATTTATCAGATGGATAATTACCTCAGTTTGACCAAGTGGACTTGCAGATGATCTCTTACTTTTACTTGCCTCCTGCATTTGTCAGGCTTCTCTAGAGGACCAACACTTACACAATGGATCTTTCTAAATGTGTTTTGTAGGCAGAAATTTATTATAGTGGCTTAAGGGTTGAGGTAGCTCAGCAACCCAAATCAAACAGAGCATACCTCCAATCTGTAGACTACTCCAAATATGATGAGAGTTTCCAGGATACATATGAAAACAAGGCCAGCAGCTCAGGATTATTTCTCCAACAAACCTGGTTACAAGCTCACCTTTTGCCTCGAAAGTGTCAATGCAATGGGGACCAGATATTAAGTTTATGATATGACTCCAAGCATCACTCAATAATGTTAAAGGCCAGAGTGTTTTTTAAGTAGATGTTTTTACCCATCCATCCTAATTGATGCTTTCTATAAAATATTATTCCAGTAGATATTTGGGGATACAGTACCATCAAAAAACCTTGCCTGACATTGGTAAATGTGGTGGTGAGATAGCTTGATTCTTTCTATAAGTGATTTCTGATAAGTCATGTGAGAACATAAAAAAAAAGGTGTGTTCCAGAATTAAATGAGTCTGTACCTAGCCCTGCAATGAAATTAATTATTTCTAAGTATCACAAAGGTGATATTGATTTTTAAGGCATTTATTGATCAAGGAGTTTGGATCCAACAATTCATGCAGAAATCCTACAAACACAGATCTCACTCAGACAAATATTTACTTTGAATGCACACCCAAATACTATTCACATCAATGATGTAGCTCATGTGTTTGAACATGCCTATATGGTAGAGAGTAGAAAGAGTGACTAGGGAGTGTGAATATTAGCTGTGACCATGTTGGAGTAGGTGTGGCTTTATTTAAGGGAGTGTTTCACTATCAGTGAGTGTGTGTTTTGATGATCCAATGCTGTGGCTCCACCCATTGCAGAATGAGAGTGCTCTCTCGGCTCCCTTTGGAGCAAGAGGTAGAATGATCATCTCTGCCAACACCTTGTCTGTCATGCTACATGATCCCACGGTTCTTACCATGATGGAAATGGACTGCATCTCTGAGACTTTTAACCAGCTCTACTTAAATGTTTGCTTTTACAAGAAATGACTTGTACATAGTATCTCTGCAGAGCAATAAAACCTTAACTAAAACACTTAATTAATAAAATGTCAGAGACGACTGAATGTTGGAATCATACAAAAAACATGAAAATATTTGAAATGTCTAAGGGACTATCTCATATAAAGCACTTTTGAAATAATACCATGGTTTTGTATCCTTGGTTCAATTTTATACTCTAAAATGAATTAGTAACTTTGGATTTAGTGCAAAAAATTGTTGGAATTATTGTTAATAGAGTAGGTGTACTTTGGAGAGGCAAGCTTAGGTAGTAAAGAAGTGGGTAAACGAAAAGATAGTGATATGTATTAAAACAAGGGGTACATAATCTCCATCCTTCAGGCAGCAGTACATGCTCTGGCCAGATGATTCTAGAAATAGAGTGAAGAATAAAGCAACTCTGGGGAAAATTTATGCTGTTATGCTGGAGCAAAAAAATTAGAAATGATTAAGAAGAGACCATCTTAGAATCAGCTTAGAGTTCTACTAACTTCAGAGCTGGAAAATTGACATAAGCCCTTTGTCTGGGCACAGAAGATAATGTGTGAAGCCCAAGCAAAGACACAAGGAATTGGGAGTAATTTCTTTTCCAGGGTATTTTGTTTCTCCTTCTAAGAAGGACTGAAGCATCTGCATTTATGTCTTCCTTCTTCTTGAGCTTCCTATGATCTGTGAATTATATTTTGGGTGTTCAAAACATTTGGGCTGATATCCCCTTATCAGTGAGTGAAAACCATGTTTTTTTTTTTTTTTTTTTTTTTTTTTTTTTTTGGGAAGAGGATACCTCACCCAGGGGGATATTTTCTAGTAACTTCCATTTGCCTAAGAGTTTCATATAGTCAGTGTTTTGAGTAGCTATATAGTGCTCAATTGAGTAAATCTTTTATGTTTTTTTTTTTTATCCATTCCTCTTTTGAAGGACATCTGGGTTCTTTCCAGCTCATGGCTTTTATACATAAGTCTGATATGAACAAAGAACGATCCATCCTGTATTGGTTTGCATATACTTGTCCCAGGCAGTGACATTATGGAATGTATGGCTTTATTTGAGGAAGTGTTTCATTGTGGAGGTGGGCTTTGAGACCCTCCTCCTATCTACCAGAGGAGTCCAAGTCTGTTCTTGTCTACTTTTGGATGAAAATGTTGAACTCTCAGCTCCTCATGCACTTTGTATGCCTGGACCTGGCATGCTCCTGCCTTGATAATGAACTGAAACATTGAACCTATAAAGCAATCCCAAATAATTGTCATCTGTAGACATGCCTTGGTCATGTTGTCTGTTCACAGCAGTAAATCCTTAAGACAGAAGATGGCACAGTGAGTGGGGTATTGCTCTGAAAGGCCAGATCATTCAATTGTTTGGAAGAATGTGGATTTTGGTATTTTAGATTTTAAGAGTACTGGAATTCTTTAAATGGGGTTTAATAAACTATCATTGGAGGATTATGGAAGACTTTGTTGGTGAGGGTGATCTGAACAGTTCAGACCTGGCCTTAGATCATGTGGTCTACTTCAGCACAGAATTTCAGTATGTGGGCTAAAGATTGGTTTTCAGGTAGTTGGGTGGAAAAAAATCTTAAGCAGTGAAGGAGTTAGAAAATAGGCAACTAGTTATAATGTAATAGACCACGGCTCCAGGTTTCAGCTTCTGCATGCAGCATAACTCAGCAGCTTAAAGCCTGTGTCTCTGGTTTTATGACTATGAGAAGGAAGCTACTGGGAAACTTGATGAGGTTTAGCTGGAGCTAAAAAATTAGTGATGGTTAAGAACAGACCAGCATCACAGTGGTAAAATCTTCTGAAAATATTTTTGATAGCAGAAAGAATCTGTGTTCCTGAGACATAGAAAGTTGTTCTTCACACTGCAGCTATACTTAGTAATATGTAAGAAATTCCCATGTGGTTGTGGTTTTGAAGGGGCCATGAAGAGCTGTTGAGGTTTGTTACTATGAGAAGCCACTGAAAGCAAAATGGATTGGGGATAGTAGAGCTTATCAGCTGTAAAAGGTTTCTAGTGGAATTCTTTGTGTCACATAAATATACTATCATATCATCAACAAATAGTGATATTTGACTTCTTGCTTTCTAATTTACATCCCTTTGACTGCATTTGTGGTATGATTGCTCTGGTTAAGACTTACAGTACTCCAGTGCAGAAGAATAGTAGGATCAGTGTGTGCAGACTTGTCTAGTCCCTGATTTTAGTGTGATGGCTTCAATGTTCTCCCTATTTAGTTTAATATTGGCTGCTCCTTTGCTGGATATTGCATTTACTATCTTTAAGGATGTGCCTGAAGTTCCAGATATTTCCAAGAGTTTTAACATGAAGTGGTGTTTTATTTTCTTAAATGCCTTCAAAGCATCTAAAGAGATATTCATGTGGTTTATTTCTTTGAGTTTTTATTATGGTGGATTACTTTGATGGATTTTCATATATTGAACCCTCCCTGTATCCCTGGCATGAACCACTACTTGATTATGGTGAAGGACCATTTGTTGTGTTCTAGTGTTCAGTTTACATGAATTTGATTAAATACTTTCATTGATGTTCAATATGGAATATGGTCTGACACATTCTTTCTTTGTAGGGTCTATGTGTGATTTAAGTATGAGAGTAATTGTGGCTTCAAGAATGAGTTGTGTAGTGTTCCTTCTCTTTCTATTTCATGAAGAGTTTAGACAGTATTGGTATCAGTTCTTCTCTGAATATCTGATAGAATACAGCACTGAAATCATTGGCTTTTTTTTAAATTTTTATTTTGGGATTGGAAGCTTTTGATGAGTGCTTGTGTTTATGGATAGATTATGGGACTGTTGTGATGATTTACCTGATTTAGACTAAAATTTGATCTTTTGTACTGTGGAGAATATGGGACATTTTCTCAAGATTTCCAGTTTGGTTGAGTATGCACTTTTGTTGTAGGATCTGATGATTGTTTTAAATTTCCTCAGTTTCTGTTTTTATATCTTCATTTTCATTTCTGATTTTGTTCATTAGGATACTCTGTGTGTCCTCTAGTTAGTCTGGCTATGGTTTTATCAATTTTGTTGATTTTATCAAAGACCTAGCTCCTGGTTTTTTTGATTCTTTGTATAGTTCCTTTTTGTTTCTACTTGGTTAATTTCAGCCCTGAGTTTGATTATTTCCTGATGTCTATTCAACTTAGATGTATCTTCTTCTTGTTGTTCTATAACTTTTAGTTCTTCTGTCAAGCTGGTGGTGTATAATCTCTCCAGTTTCTTTTGGAACTACTCAGTGCAATGAGTTTTCTTCTTAGTACTGCTTTCATTGCATCCCATAGTTTTGGTGTGCTGTCTTTTTCATTAAATTCTAACAATCCTAAAGTTTTTTATTTATTTCTTCCTTGAACATAGTATTGTTGAGTAGTACATTGTTTAGATTCCATGTGTATGTGGTGTTTTTGATTTGTTTTTGTTTTTGAAGACTAGCCTTAGTCCATGGTTATTTGATAGGGTGCATGAAATCATGTCAATATATATATATTTTTTTACCTGTTGATATCTGCTTTGTGACAGACAGTGTGTTCATTTTGGTGAAGGTACCATGAGCTGATATTTTAGAAAGATATGTCCTATAGTACAAATCATTTTGATTCATAATTTCTGTTAGTTTCAATATGCTTCTGTTCAGTATCTGCTCTCTGGACTTGTCCATGGATGAGAGAAAGGTGTAGAAGCCCCCTTTATGATTGTATGTGATGTAATATATTCTTTGAGCTTTAGTAGAGATTTTTATATAAAATGTAGGTGGCATTGTATCGAGCATACTTGTTCATCTTGATAGATTTTTTTCCTGTGATTAGTCAAAATTTTCCTTCCTTATCATCTTTGGTAACTTTTGGTTGAAAATCTGTCTCATTTGATAGTATAATAGCCACTCCAGATTGTTTCTTAGGACCATTTTCCTGGAAATTTATTTCTAGCTTTTTACTCTGAGGTACTATTTGTGTTTGTTCCTGAGATGAGTTTCCTGTATGAAGCAACATGTTGGACTCTGATTGTGTATACATTCTGATTGTCTATGTCTCTTTGTTGGGGAAAGGAATCGATTGATGCTAAGAGATATCAAGGAACCATAGTTGTCCTTCCCTGTTATTTCTATTTTTAGAGGTAGAATTATGTTTTTGTGGTTTTCTTCTTTTGTGTTTTTCACAAGAGATAGAAAAATACAAGGTTTTGGGGGGGGTCTCTGAGACTTTTGCAAAATGCCTCATTTGTAGAATGTCTAAAGACACAGAAATGGTTAAGGTAAGACTCATAGACTTTCCAGTCATGAAAAAGTTCTGAGATTCAGCCTGTGCCTGACAAATAAAAACAGTGGCCTAGAATAAATCTCACAAAAGCCTGAATATACTGACTGATGGCCACCTATCTAGAAAGACCTTCTTAGGTTCCTGATGCATGGCATAGTTAGCTCATGCTCTAATAACACAATTCTGAGAAACAAAACAGAAAAAAAAAACACATAAAGATTTGGAATATATAAACAAAGTTCTAAAAATGTAAAAGCACAGATTTTGTAGACAGGTTAAGCTATACAGTTCAGGCTGAGTATAGGTCTTTTGTAATACTTTCTTTGTTTTGAACATTTGGTATTTTGACTATTATATGTCACAGGAAATTTTGTTTATCTGGTCTAAGACATTAGGAGTTCTGTAGGCTTCTTTTATGTTCCTAGTCATGTCTTCTTTTACATTAGTGAATTAGCTTCTATAAAATGTATAAGATATTTAGTCATACTTTTATGTGGGAGTATTTATATTCCTCAACTGATATTATTCTTTGGTTGGCTCTTCTCATTGAGTCCTGGATTTACTAGATTCTTTAGGTTAAAGTTTTGAGATTTTTCTATTATCTCTGACTGATGTGCCAATGTTTTCTGTGGTATCTTTTGCCCCTGAGATTCACTCTTCCAACTTTTGCATTCTGTTTCTTATGCTTGTGTCAATGACTTCTAATCTCTTTCTTAGGTTTTCTATCTCCAGGGTTGTTTCTTTTTGTGATTATTGTTTTTATTTCTGTTTTTCATTCTTTCACCTGTGTGTTTGTGTTTTCCTGTAGTTCTTAAACTGATTTTTCTGTTGCCTCTTTAAGGTCTTCTACTTGTTTGCTGGTTCTCATGTATTTTTTCAACTTGTTTACTGGTTCTCATATAATTCATGTTCCTCTGGAGGACCTTCATCATCCTCATCATGCAGTTTAAGTGCAAATCTTGCTTTTCTGGTGTACTGGGCTATCTCCTACTTCTTTCTGATGTTGTCAGGTTGTGCTTGCAACCCTTGCTTAATTACTTGCACTTCCTCTTAACAGTTTGTTATCTGTGAAGCCCGGTCATCTTATTGTCTCTGAATTTTGAATGTTTATGTGTGTGTTTGTGTGTGTGTTTGTGTGTGTGTGTGCGTGTGTGTGTGTGTGTGTATGTTTGAATGTGATTGTTCCCTTCAAAGTACTCCACATTAGAGAGGAAATCAGCTTAGAAGCACCAAATGTATATAGTCCTATTGATTCAAATTTTATCACTACAGATTGATTAGCTTTCATTATCTTATGTATATATCAACTAGTCAGTAATATTTATGAGTGTCAAATTTATTTCATATGCTTTTCTTTAATATTTTTTCCTTACAACTTTATTTGAAAAAGAGAGAGACATGTACCAATTTTGAACACAAGTGTGGCATAAAACTATATAAATATATTTTTGTCAATACCTGATTGTTTTAGAAGTTTGATAGTATGCATTGATTCTTTTTTAAGATAGATGTACAGATTTTTAAGCATTTTTGCATAAAAGTATACGAATACATTTTTATTAGGTTTTAATTAAGTATTTGTGGGTACATATAAATACACATATGGATATATGAAAAATAATATAGGAAAAGAAGTTACTAATTTTAGGAGATAGAGGAGAAAGTGGGAGGGGCTGTAGGAAGAAAAGGGTGATGTGATACAATTCTTTTTTTAAAACTTTATTTTAAAAGACACAGAAAAAAGAAAAATATTTAAATATTTTTTATAAGTTTATACGGATACATTTTTGTCAGTGCTTGGATTTATTTATTCCTATTTAAAGGTTTGATACTCTGCATTAAGGTCTTACTAGTTACAATGAGCAAAGTGTACATGTAAAACAGGATGTAACCCGGAATTAGTCAAAGTTCTCTTGGTGTTTAAGGATTGAGCATAATTTTTTTTGTTTTGTTTTCTTTTCTCTTTTTCTTGAGCTTCACACAGTCTGGAAGTTGTTTCTGGTGAAGTCCAAGCCAATGGGGTTAGCATGCCACTATCAGTTACTGCATATTATGTCTGTTCTTTTGTGACTGGGTTATCTCACTCAAGATCATATTCTCTAGGTACAACCATTTTCTTAAGAATTTGGTTAAGTCATTGTTTCTGATAGCTGAGTAGTACTCCATTGTGTAAATGTACCACAAATTTTGTATCTATTCATCTATTGGAAAACATCTGGGTTCTTTCCAGCTTCTGGCTATTATAAATAGAGCTGCTATGAACATTGTGATACATATATCTTTGTTGTATATTGGAGTGTCTCTGGGGTATATTCTGAGAAGTGGAATAGCTGGATCTTCAGGTAGTACTATGTCCAATTTTCTGAGGAATCCCATGACAGATTTTCAGAGTTGTTGTATCAGTTTACAACCCATCAACAGTGAAGTGTTACTCTTGCTCCACAACCTCTCCAGCATCTGCTGTCATCTGAGTTTTTGGATCTTGGGCAACCTGATTGGTGTGAGGTAGAATCTCAGGTTTGTTTTGATTTGCATTTCCCTGATGGCTAAGGATGTTGAGCACTTCTTTAGATGTTTCTCAAACATTTCATATTCCTCAATTGAGAACGTTTTGTTTAGCACAGCAACAAATTTTTTACTAGGGTTGTTTGATTCTCTGGTGTCTAGATTTTTGAATGTTTTGTATACCTTGGATATTAGGCCTCTATCTGATGTGGAGTTGGGAAAGATCTTTTCCCATTCTTTTGGCTGCTGTTTATTTTTTCTTGACAATGTCCCTAGCCTTACAGAAATTTAGCATTCTCATTTAGCCCCATTTGTTAATCTTTAACATTAGAGCTTGAGCAATTGGTGTTTTGTTCAGAAAATTTTCTCCTATGCCTATGTGTTCTAAGGTTTTCCCTATTTTCTCATCTACTAGTTTCCGAGTATCTGATTTAATGTGGAGATCTTCGATCCACTCACAATTGAGCTTTGTACAAGGAGATAAGAAAGGGTCTATTTTCATTCTTCTGCATGCTGAGTGCCAGTTGGACCAACACCATTTGTTGAATAGGCTGTCCATTTTTCATTGAATGTTACATCTCCTTTTTCAAAAATCAGGTGACCATATACTTGAGGACTCATTTCAGCGAGTTGAACCCTTTAGTATCTTTTCCTTTTTCTTTTCATTTCCTTTTTCTTTTCCTTTTCATTTCAGTTATTTGAAAAGCACTGGAAGGAGACATGAGGTTATCTGTATATTGTCCAAGAACTTGATTTTCCGATTTTAGCTTCAGATTTACTTCATTAACTGCATCTAGTCGTGCAGAAAGATCTTCAAGTTTGTGTTGGAGTTCTAACACCTGATTGAGAAGTCGAGTCTTTCTTCCCGTTCCACACGATTTTCACCATAAACTGCCTCCACATCAACATTTATCATCTTGGGAAAATATATTGAGCTCTTGAATGCAAAATCCTTAAGGAAGGGTCTTGCAGTGTAGCACAGGTAGGAGGTGGGACAGGTAGCAAACTTACATTAATTAAAGATGAAATCTTCACTATACAGTACATGGAACTTAGATTAAAAATTTTGTATTGAAAAGGGATAAGTTCAGATTTCCCTAGGCAAAAAAGTAGATGTAAGGATCACATGGTTCACTTTCTAATTCTAAATGTTAGTTGGTTCATTCATTTGTTTGTAATCTTGAGGTGTAGGTAGAAACAATAAACCAATTTCAGGGAAGATATTGTTTGAACAGTCAGGTTGTTGTGGTGAATGTGGCTTGAGAATGAGATTTCAGATGCTGCTTGAGGTAACTCGATCTGGAATAGTTTCTGTTGCAGAGGTGACAAGCATGGGGCCTCTCCCCACTGTGCTTTTTTTTGTGTCTGTTGAGATCTGTTGAACGGTAGAATGTCCATTTGCAGCCAGGCACATTGCACTCATAACTCCTCTTTCCAGTGTGTTTCTTCATGTGGTCTTTGAGGTGGTGAGCCTTTGTGTAAGATTTCCCACAATCTGGGTAGGTACATGAGTAGCGCTTCAAAGGTTGAGATTGGATTAGAGAGACAGGGCTCAGTGTCTGCAGGTCTGAGTTCAACTCTGGACCCTTTCCTTGAACCAAATCATTAGCTGAAGAACTTGCATGAGATTGCCTTTGAAAAGAACGGTAACTTGAAAGATTTGAGGATTCACCAACATATGGGTCTTGTTTACTAAGTGAAGTCACATGAGGATCAAGGCTTTGCACTACAATTGGTGTTCCATTGCTACTTGGGTAGACATTAGAATCAAGAGAGATCCTCAAATGATTCAAAAAGAAGTGCTCTTCAGAACTTGGACTTTTCTCTGGATGCCAAGCTAAGTGATCTTCTTTAGGACGTGAAGTCACCTGAGGATCAAATCTTTCTTCCACTTCAGGTGTTCCAGTCACACATCGGGAAGCATCAGAATCAAGAAAGGCATTTATGTCATCCAAGAAGAAAGACTCTTCAGAAAGGGGACTTGTGTCCGGGTGCCAAGCAAGGTTGACTTGGTTACTAAGTGATTTCACTTGAGGATCAAGGTTTTCTTCAACATTGGGGGATCCCTTCAAACTTGAGGAAGCATCAGAATCAAGAAAGGCTTCTATCTCATCCAAGAAGAAAGACTCTTCAGAACTGGGACTTGTACCTTGGTGACAAGCTAGGTTGGCTGGGTTACTAACTGAAGTCACCTGAGGATCAGGGCTTTCTTTAACTGTGGGTGTTCCATTCAAACTTAAGGAAGATTCAGATTCAAGAGAGGCAATTATGTCATCCAAGAAGAAAGACTCTTCATAACTGGTACTTGTCTCTGGGTGCCAAGCTAGGTTGTCTTTGTTACTAAGTGAAGTCACCTGAGGATCAAGGTTTTCTTCAACATTGTGTGTTCCATTCAAACTTGAGGAAGCATCAGAATCAGGAAAGGCTAATATCTCATCGAAGAAAAAAGACTCTTCAGATCGGGGACTTGTCTCTGGGTGACAAGCTTGGTTGGCTGGGTTACTAAGTGAAGTCACCTGAGGATATTGGTTTTCTTCAACACTGGTAATTCCATTCAGCTTTGGGGAAGCACTAGAATCAAGAAAGGCTATTATCTCATCCAAGGAGAATGACTCTTCAGAACTGGGACTTGTCTCTGGGTGACAAGCTAGGTGGTCTTCTTTGCTAAGTGAAGTCACCTGAGGATCAATGCTTTTTTCAACATTGGGTTTTCCATTCAGACTTGGTTGGATATTTGGATCCACAGAGGTTCTCATCCCATCCCTGGAGAACAAAACTGCAGAACTGGGGCTTGTCTCTGGAATCCAAGCTAGGTGGTCTTGACTTATATGTGAAATCACTTGAGATTCAAGGCTTTTTTCAACATTTGGTGTTCCATTCAGACATGGGTAGACATTTGAATCAGAGGACCTCATCTGATGCAAGTAGAATGACACTTTAGAACTGGAATATTTCTGTGGATTCCAAGTCATATTCTCTTCTGCATTGGATGTTACCCTCTTAGACCCATGAGGATTTGGGCCAAAACTGGTGTTTGTCATCTGAAAAGCATAGAAAGTCTGGCCACCAATTGGATTTGTCACCGAGTGGTTGACCATCAAATCCTGATCACATCTGTATCCTGATAACTGATACCCAGAGAGATAGTGCTCACCACTGATGAGGTTCTCCTGACCTCTGCAGACATTCTGACCACTGAAGGATGACTTCTGATAGTAGAGCTTCATCTGGTCATAGTTATATCTCACCTGAGGCTCGTCAAAAGCCTGATGTCCATTAGAAGGTATCATCAGATCTGCATTGAATCTATTATTAGCCACTATATCCCTCTGCTGATACTGAATAAAACTCTGTTCAGAAAAGGAGGTCAGGGAGTGATCTACATTTGAATTCTGGCCTGCATGGATTCCAGAGAGAAAGGCATAATGATTACCAAAGGGAATCCTCTGACACTCATTCAGGCCTGTATTTTGGATCAGAAGAGTCTTGTCAAAGATCACTGTCCTCATCGAGTATCCCTCATTGTAGAGAGTTTCCCTAGCTTCAAGGACTGCTTTATTCTGGGCATGAGGTTGGCATATCATTGGCGTGTTGTTGAGCTCCTTAAGCTGAGAGTCTTCAGGGCATTTTTTCTGCTGAGGAGACACAACTATCTGGTTCACAGAGGCAGTCTCACTTGGCTCTCCAGCTGTTCCTGAATTCACAGTACAGGTTATCTCAGGTGTGCTAGAGTATGCAGATGCCATCACTTGTGGTTTCCAGGCAAGCATCTCTGAGCTCTGACCTGAGACAGGCTGGCTGGACTCCACCGGGAAAGGCTGGCTATTACACCTCCCTGGCTGGAATGCACCTTTGGATTCTTCCAGGTCGATGCAGACTTCACAAAAGTTCTGGGAACTCTTCAAGTTCCTGCACTGTTAGGAGAAAAATAAACATCTGGCTGAACTAAGTATTCAGTGAAAGAGCTTAAAGTTCTTGAGAATACTCAAACCCAGGGGACAGGCAGAACTTAAATGGTAGGCACAAGCAGGCATAAAATATGCTCTGGAGATCAGGGATTCACAACATTAAGGGCTCGGATGAAGGTGGGATGGGCAAACAAAAGCTTCGTTACTCTGGGTTCTTATTTTATAAAGCTAGGCCATATATGTTCAGAATTTCTGGGTCTATGATTTCATAAGTCATACCTTTCAAGGTGTAGATCTTCATACTGAGAAGACATGTTTAAACATCTCATCCCAGGCTCTTAGAGTTTAGAAGATGATCCCATTAAGTAAACTCTTAGGAACTTTGTATGTTAACTTGCCTCTGATTTACTTTAAAAACAATATACTCTAACATGGTTGCATTCATCAACATTAGAAGGGAATGTGGAACAGGATTTGTTGGTGGGACTGGTGGGTTAGTTCAGGAGCAGTAGGTCATGTGTGGTTTGTTTTAAATGAAGAGAGTGAGTGAATAGAAACTTGTGTGATGTTGAAACCTCTTGCAGTGGAGACTTATAGATTACAGGAGGTTAATCTTTGTAATGTTGGATACAGAATCTGGTGTGATTATTTTTTGCAATGTTACAATATGTTGTGTCCTTTTGAAATGGGATCCCATCCATTTTCTTAAATATCATAGATTAATGCTGAGAGAGGTTTTCATTCTCAGCACACTGACAAAAGGATCCAATTACCTACTAAGGTATCAACAGAGTTCATGGATCCTGGAGAGTTCATGATGGTGGTAAAGGTTAATGAAATGTGAAAAAACCTTATTTTAAATTTAAAAAAGCTAATAGTGCAAACAAATGTTTAAAAAGGAAGGTGGAATGAATGAAAAAAACAATGAGAAAGGAAATAATACAAATGGAGAAATCACATCATCATCATGAGACACAACATGTAGTATTGGAACAAATGTGAAGTTGTTATGCAGGATAGTTGCACTCTGGAAATTAATAAAAAAGCTGTAACATAGGAGATTAAAACTTGGGCATTGCCAGTAAAATCTTGCATTTTTCACCAATTAGAAAACTCTTGAAATAATGCACTCTTTATTTGAGAAAGTATCATCGATAGGCATCTCTTATTGAAACACTTGCAAGGTGTCCAGCTCAACATCCAGCCTCTCTTCTTCCAGAGAAGTGGGGAATCATTCCTGCCATGAATAAATTACAGGAATTTACAGGACGACTCATTTGTACAGAAGACATTTATACTTCAATCTGGTCTCATAATCATTATCTTTTGTCTCTAACACTTGATTGAAGAAATTTAAAATACTTGCCATAATATTGGACAAGGATTCTCTTTCTTTGTATTGTCATACACATAGCTGCAGGCTACTTCCTAATTGATAACATTCCACATACAATATTCAGTTTTTAAATAAATTATATTATGATATTTATGATTTTCAAATAACATCATCTACAACAACAACAATTAGAATCCTAAGGTAAGACAATAAAAATGTTCACAGCAATTCTAGCTCTCTGTTAAGACTAATGCTCTTCCCATTCTGCTCCCTAAAGAAGTAATAAGGCAAATTATTAGAAAACAAAGTAGAGAAGAGCTTAAAACATGTAGGCACTGATGAAAGTTTTCTCAACAGAAAATTGTTGATTCTAAGATCAAGAATCAACAATTGGGACTTCATATAATTGGAAAGTTTCTGTAAGAATAAGGATATTATTAAGAAGACAAAAAGTCCACTATCAAATTGAGGAATGATGTTTGCTACTCCTGCAACTGATAGAGGGCTAATATACAATATATACAAAGAACTCAAGAAGTTAGAATCCATTGAATCAAATATTAATATTTAAAAATGTTACTCAGAGCTCAACAAAGAATTCTCAACTGAGGAATTTGAAATAGCTATGAAGCTCCCAAAGGAATTATCAGCAAGGCTAGTTATCAGGAAATGCAAATAGAAGCAACCTTGAGATTCCACCTTCCATTAATTAGAATGGCTAAGGTCAAAAATCAGGTGAGAGCAGATGCTGGCAAGAATGTGAGGGAAAAAAGAAAACTCCTCCATTTTTGGTGGGATGCAAGCTGGTACAACCACTCTGTAAATCAGTCTGGTGGTTTCACAGAAAGTTGAACATAGTGCTACCTGAAAATCCAGCTATTCCACTCCTAGACATATAGCACTAAAGATGTTCCAACATATAACAAGCACGCATGCTCCACCATGTTCTAGCAGCCTTATTTATGATAGCCAGAAGGTTTAAAGAACGCAGATATTTTAAAACAGAGGAAGGGATAAAGAATGAGTGGTAAATTTATAAATTAAAAACAATGACTTTATAAAATTCCTACGCAAAGAATGGGTCGAGATAATATCATTGAGAGTAACCCAGTGATAAAAAGACACAGATGGTATGCACTCACTGAGAACCAAACACTAGCCAAAGAAAACTCTGGGTTCCCCAGAAACAATTGAGAGACCTTATGATATGCAAAGAAGTAGGAAGGCCAAAATGTCAATCCCTGGTCCTTCTTAGAAGAAAGAACAAAACACTTTAGAGAGGAAATACAAGGTAAAATAGAGGACCAGGGAATAAAGAAAAATCACTCAGAGACTTCTTTAATTGGGGATATACCCGATATGAAGCCACCAATCCATAGGACTATTGGTGAAGCCAGAAAGTACTTAGAGGCAGTAACAACATAGAGATGCCTCCTCGGGGGCTTTACCAGAGTTAAATGAATGCAGCTGAGCAAGTTTGCATCTAACCATCAAAGTGAACTTGGAGAACCCAATGAAGGTGCTAAAGTAAAGACTGAAAGAGCTGAAAGTGGTTGCAACTTCATTGGAAACCAATGTTCTCAACAACCAATCTCTACACAACCCTCATGTACTATAACACTGACTATTGAGAACACATTGAGAAAACTATGGTTTCAGTTGCATATGTAGAGGAACATAGCAGTGTCTGGCATCAATGTAAGAAGAGGTCTTTGTTCCAGGAGGGACAAGTTTTCCCAATGTAGGGAAATGCCAAAGCACTGGTGTTCAGAGCACTGGAATGTAGCAAGATGGAGGAAGAGCTTACCATTATAAATATCAATACAAAGAGCATGTGATAAGAATGGAAAAGAAGAACCAATAAGAAAGAAGAATTCCCTAGCCAGGTCAGGGTCTGGTCATTGGCACTTTGCTAAAAGTTCCAGTCATTCACCTCTATTCTGAGCAAATAGTGATAGATCTTTTAAAACCATCCCTTACTCAGACTATTAGACTCCACCAGAAACTGACTATCTTGGATTAAAACATTTGCTCTCTGACACCAGAGGTCAACTCCAACTCTATATACTGCCCACAGGTGTGCCAAATCAACTCCACAAAGAACAATATTTTAAAATGGTGTATCGACACCTGGTTTCACAAATGTTTTTTCCTATAGTGCACAAGCATTGTACTAATCATTGTTGACTTAGCCTTGTGTAGACCCTTCCTCCTTCACTCTGAATGATGGGACTCAGAGGAATATGTTCTTAAACATTCCAAGGACAAGGCAAGGGGTGTCTTCGACTCAGTTTCTCAAGATACCAGAGAAATACCATAAAATCACTAATTATGGGGCTTAGAATTCCATTCCAAACAATTAAAGGAAAGTCACACATAAACTGTACATAGATTTTCTATGAACTTATAAATCCATTCCTATAGCATAAGTTAAGCTTGTGATCATTAAATAAACTTATAAAACCAAAATATAACTCACAGACAATATGGAGATCAAGAAGGAATTATGGAAGCTTCAGTCCAATTTAGAAGAAGGAACTTAGAAGACATACATCGAAGTATGGCCAGAGCCTTTCTGAAACCAATACAGACGCTTATAGCCAGCCAACAGACTGCGTCCTGGGACCCCAATAGAAGAGTTTTGGAAGGTACTGAAAGAGTTGAAATTAGTTTGCACTCCCATTGAAAGAACAATAATACCAACCAGCCTGACTGTCCAGAGTTCCAAGGGAATAAACCACCAACCAAAAAGGAAATATGGACGAAGAACCCAAGGTTCCTGCTGCATGTAGCAGAGTATGAGCTCATTTATCGTTGATTTAAGGGGAAGACCTTGGTCCAGTATAGACTGGATATCCCTCGTGTAGGGGAAAATTAGGATGGTGATGTAGAACTCTCATAGAAGCAATTGGATGTAGATGGAATGAAGTTTTGTGTAAGGGAATCCAGGAAAGAATGTATATATGAAAGTATAATAAATAAAATATCCAATTAAAAATGAAATTATGAAATGAATTTTTTTCTATATGTATGTCAAAAAAAGGAATTTTTGGAAGGACTTACAGTTTGCAGTTGTTGCTAAACTCACAATGGCCAGCTGAGGTTGAAAAGTCCAAAATTCTTGTAGTTTTGAGTACTGCAATACAGAGTGGTTCAGCTGGCCTAATCTAGAGCCTGGAATCTGGAAGAGCTGGTGCCAATACCAGTGAAGGGATAGACTTGTGAACAAGATGAGGACAAGCTGACAAATAGACACTTCTTCCTACTTCCATGGACCTATATATGCCTCCAGGGGAAGGTGTATCCTGGATTAAAGTATGTCTTCCTGTCACGTGTTCTAGGTCACCAATCAATTAACAAAATTCAACCAGTCACTATCTCAGAGGTGTGTCGTTCTTGTGTAGATCATTTGGCTTTCTTGGTATATTCAAGTGGAAGAAAAAGGGAACCTTGTTGTGGAAAATCACAACCTTGACCTCAGAAAAATGTGGTTTTAGCATTCTAAAACACATTAACAGTAAGGTCCAACATAGTGTCTTATGATTACATTTGAGAAAGTATTTATCAGATGGATGAATACCTCAGTATTACCAAGTGGACTTGCAGATGATCTCTTTCTTTTCCTTACCTCCCCCATTTTTCAGGCTTCTTTAGAGTACCAACACTTACACAATGAATCATTCTATATGTGTGTGTAGGCAGAGATTTATTATAGTGGCTTAAGGGTTGAGGTAGCTCAGCAACCCAAATCAAACAGATCATAACTCCAATCTCTAGAATACTCCAAGTATGTTGAGAGTTTCCAGATATATATGAAAACAAGGACAGGATCTCTGGATTGTTTCCCCAACAAACCTGGTTACAAGCTCACCTTTTGCCTCAAAAGAGTCAATGCACTGGGTAGGAGATTTTAATTACATGATACTACTCCCAGCATCACCCAATAATGTTGAAGGCCACAGTAGTTTTCCGAGTACATGCTTGCACCCATCCATACTAATTGATGCTTTCTATAAAACATTATTCCAGTAGATATGTGGGGATACAGTACCATCAAAATAACCCTGCCTGACAATAGTAAATGTGGTGGTAAGATAGCTTGATGCTTTTTATAAGTGATTTTTGATAAGGCATGTGAGAACATAGTGCAAACAAATGTTTAAAAAAGAAGGAGGAATGAAAGAAAGAAACAACGAGAAAGGAAATAATACAAATGAAGAAATCACATCATCATCATGAGACACAACATATAGTATTGAAACAAATGTGAAGTTGTTTTGGAGGATAGTTGCAATCTGGAAATTATTAAAAAAGCTGTAATATAGGAGATTAAAACTTGGGCATTGCCAGTAAAATCTTGCATTTTTCACCAATTAGAATACTCTTGAAATAATGTACTCTTTATTTGTGAAAGTATCATCCATAGGCATCTCTTATTGAAACACTTGCAAGGTGTCCAGCTCAACATCCAGCCTCTCTTCTACCAGAGAAGTGGGGAATCATTAATGCCATGAATATTTACAGGAATTTACAGGACAACTCATTTGTACAGAAGACATTTATACTTCAATCTGGTCTCATAATTATTATCTTTTGTCTCTAACACTTGATTGTAGAAATTTAAAATCCTTTCATAACATTGGCCAAGGATTCTCTTTCTTTGTATTGTCATACGCATAGCTGCAGGCTACTTCCTAATTGATAACATTCCACATACCATATTCAGTTTTTAAATAAATTATATTCTGATATTTATGATTTTCAACTAACAACATCTACAACAACAACAATTAGAATCCTAAGGTAAGACAATAAAATTGTTCACAGCAATCCTAGCTCTCTCTTAAGACTAATGCTCTTCTCATTCTGCCCCCTAAAGAAGAAACAAGCCGAATTATTAGAAAACAGAGTGGAGAATAGCTTAAAACATGTAGGCACTGATGAAAGTTTATTAACAGAAAATTGTTGATTCTAAGATCAAGAATCAACAATTGGGACCTCATAAAATTGGAAAGTTTCTGTAAGACTAAAGATATTATCAAGAAGACAAAAAGTCCACTATCAAATTGAGGAATGATGTTTGCTACTCCTGCAACTGATAGAGGGCTAATATACAATATATACAAAGAACTCAAGAAGTTAGAATCCATCGAATCAAATATTAATATTTAAAAATGTTACTCAGAGCTCAACAAAGAATTCTCAACTGAGGAATTTGAAATAGCTATGAAGCTCCCAAAGGAATTATCAGCAAAGCTAGTTATCAGGAAATGCAAATCCAAACAACCTTGAGATTCCACCTTCCATTAATTAGAATGGCTAAGGTCAAAAATCAGGTGAGAGCAATTGCTGGCAAGAATGTGAGGGAAAAAAGAAAACTCCTCCATTTTTGGTGGGATGTAAGCTGGTACAACCACTCTGTAAATCAGTCTGGTGGTTTCTCAGAAAGTTGAACATACTGCTACCTGAAAACCCAGCTACTCCACTCCTAGACATATAGCCCAAAAGATGTTCCAACATATAACAAGCACGCATGCTCCACCATGTTCTAGCAGCCTTATTTATGATAGCCAGAAGGTTTAAAGAACCCAGATGTTTTAAAACAGAGGAAGGGGTAAAGAATGAGTGGTACATTTATAAATTAAAAACAATGACTTTATGAAATTCCTACGCAAATGAATGGGTGGAGATAATATCATTGAGAGTAACCCAGTGACAAAAAGACACAGATGGTATGCACTCACTGAGAACCAAACAATAGCCACAGAAAATTCTGGGTTCCCCAGAAACAATTGAGAGACCTTATGATGTGCAAAGATGTAGGAAAGCCAAAATGTCAATCCCTGGTCCTTTTAAAAGAAAGAACAAAACACTTTAGAGAGGAAATACAAGGTAAAATAGAGGACCAGGGAATAAAGAAAAATCACTCAGATTCTTCTTTAATTGGGGATCTACCCCATATGAAGCCACCAATCCATAGGACTATTGGTGAAGCCAGAAAGTACTTAGAGGCAGTAACAACATAGAGATGCCTCCTCAGGGGCTCTACCAGAGTTAAATGCATGCAGCTGAGCAAGTTTAGATCTAACCATCAAAGTGAACATGGGGAAATCAATGCGTGCTAAAGTAAAGACTGAAGGAGCTGAAAGTGGTTGCAACTTCATTAGAAAACAATGTTCTCAACAAAACAAACTCTACACAACCCTCATGTACTATAACACTGACCATTGAGAACACATTGAGAAAACTATGGTTTCAGTACCATATGTAGAGGAACATAGCAGTGTCTGGCATCAATGTGAGAAGAGGTCTTTGATCTAGGAGGGACACGTTTTCCCAATGTAGGGAAATGCCAAAGCACTGGTGTTCAGAGCGCTGGAATGCAACAAGATGGAGGAAGAGCATACCATTATAAATATCAATACAAAGAGCATGTGATAAGAATGGAAAAGAAGAACCAATAAGAAAAAAGAATTCCCATGCCGGGTCAGGGTCTGGTCATTGGCACTTTGATACATGTTTCAGTCTTCCACCTCCTTTCTGTGCAAATAGTGACAATTTTTTTTAAAATCTTCCCTTAGTCAGAATATTAGACTCCATCAGAATCTGACTATCTCGGATTAAAAATTTGCTCTCTGACAACAGTGGTCTACTCCAACTCTATATACTGCCCACAGATGTGGCAAATCAACTCCACAAGGAAAAGTATTTTAAAATGGTGTATTGACACCTGGTTTCACAAATGTTTTCTCCTATAGTGCACAAGCATTGTGCTAATCATTGTTGACTTAGCCTTGGGTAGACCCTTCCTTCTTCACTGGGAGTGAAGGGACTCAAAGGAATATGTTCTTAAACATTCCAAGGATATGGCAATGGGTGGCTTTGAATCAGTCTCTAAAGATACCAAAGAAATACAGTAAAAAGAGTAATCATGGGGCTTAGAATTCCATTCCAAACAATTAAAAGTCACACATAAACTGTACATGATTTTCTATAAACTTATAAATCCATTCTTGTAGCATAAGTTAAGCTTGTGATCATTAAATAAATTTATAAAATCAAACTATAACTCACAGACAATATGGAGATCAAGAAGGAATTATGAAAGCTTCAGACCAACTCTGAAGAAGGAACTTAGAAGACTTACTTAGAAGTAAGGCCAGAGTTTTTCTTAAACCAATACAGATGCGTAAAACCAACCATCACACTGAGTACTGGTACCCCATTTGAGGAGTTTTGGAGAGTCCTGAAAGATTTGAAATAGTTTGCAACCCCATTGAAAGAACAATAATACCAACCAGCCTGACTGTCCAGAGTTCCAAGGGAATAAACCACCAACCAAAAAGGAAATACGGACGAAGAGCCCAAGGTTCCTGCTGCATGTAGCAGAGCATGATCTCATTTATCGTTGATTTAAGGGGAAGACTTTGGTCCAGTATAGACTGGATTCCCTCGTGTAGGGGAACCTTAGGGTGGTGATGTAGAACTCTCATAGAAGCAATTGGATGTAGATGGAATGAAGGTTTGTGTAAGGGAAACAAGGAAAGAACATATGTATGAAAGATAAATAAATAAAATATCCAATTAAAAATAAAATTATGAAATGAATTTTTCTCTATATGTATGTCAAAAAAAGGAATTTTTGGAAGGACTTACAGTTTGCAGTTGTTGCTAAACTCACAAGGGCCAGGTGAGGATGAAAAGTCCAAAATTCTTGTAGTTTTGAGTACTGCAATACAGAGTGGTTCAGCTGGCCTAATCTAGAGCCTGGAATCTGGAAGAGCTGGTGCCAATACCAGTGTAGGGATAGACTTGTGAACAAGCTGAGGACAAGCTGACAAATAGACACTTCTTCCTACTTCCATGGACCTATATATGCCTCCAGGGGAAGGTGTATCCTGGATTAAAATATGTCTTCCCATCACGTGTTCTTGGTCACCAATCAATTAACAAAATTCAACCAGTCACTATCTCAGAGGTGTGTCCTTCTTGTGTAGAACATTTGGCTTTCTAGGTATTTTCAAGTGGACAAAAAAGGGAACCCTGTTGTTCGAAATCACAACCTTGATCTCAGAAAAATGTGGTTTTAGCTTCCTAAAACACATTAAAGTAGGGTACAACATAGTGTATCATGATTTCACTTAGGAAGATATTTATCAGATGGATGAATACCTCAGTTTGACCAAGTGGACTTGCAGATGATCTCTTTCCTTTAATTACCTCCCCATTTGTCAGGCTTGTCTAGAGGACCAACACTTACACAATCGATCTTTCTCTATGTGTTTTGTAGGCAGAAATTTATTATAGTGGCTTTAGGGTTGAGGTAGCTCAGCAACCCAAATCAAACAGAGCATACCTCCAATCTCTAGACTACTCCAAATATGATGAGAGTTTCCAGGATATATATGAAAACAAGGCCAGCAGCTCAGGATTATTTCTCCAACAAACCTGGTTACAAGCTCACCTTTTGCCTCGAAAGTGTCAATGCAATGGGGACCAGATATTAAGTTTATGATATGACTCCAAGCATCACTCAATAATGTTAAAGGCCAGAGTGTTTTTTAAGTAGATGTTTTTACCCATCCATCCTAATTGATGCTTTCTATAAAATATTATTCTAGTAGATATTTGGGGATACAGTACCATCAAAAAACCTTGCCTGACATTGGTAAATGTGGTGGTGAGATAGCTTGATTCTTTCTATAAGTGATTTCTGATAAGTCATGTGAGAACATAAAAAAAAAGGTGTGTTCCAGAATTAAATGAGTCTGTACCTAGCCCTGCAATGAAATTAATTATTTCTAAGTATCACAAAGGTGATATTGATTTTTAAGGCATTTATTGATCAAGGAGTTTGGATCCAACAATTCATGCAGAAATCCTACAAACACAGATCTCACTCAGACAAATATTTACTTTGAATGCACACCCAAATACTATTCACATCAATGATGTAGCTCATGTGTTTGAACATGCCTATATGCTAGAGAGTAGAAAGAGTGACTAGGGAGTGTGAATATTAGCTGTGACCATGTTGGAGTAGGTGTGGCTTTATTTAAGGGAGTGTTTCACTATCAGTGAGTGTGTGTTTTGATGATCCAATGCTGTGGCTCCAACTATTGCAGAATGAGAGTGCTCTCTCGGCTCCCTTTGGAGCAAGAGGTAGAATGATCATCTCTGCCAACACCTTGTCTGTCATGCTACATGATCCCACGGTTCTTACCATGATGGAAATGGACTGCATCTCTGAGACTTTTAACCAGCTCTACTTAAATGTTTGCTTTTACAAGAAATGACTTGTACCTAGTATCTCTGCAGAGCAATAAAACCTTAACTAAAACACTTAATTAATAAAATGTCAGAGACTACTGAATGTTGGAATCATACAAAAAACATGAAAATATTTGAAATGTCTAAGGGACTATCTCATATAAAGCACTTTTGAAATAATACCATGGTTTTGTATCCTTGGTTCAATTTTATACTCTAAAATGAATTAGTAACTTTGGATTTAGTGCAACAAAATGTTGGAATTATTGTTAATAGAGTAGGTGTACTTTGGAGAGGCAAGCTTAGGTAGTAAAGAAGTGGGTAAACAAAAAGATAGTGATATGTATTAAAACAAGGGGTACATAATCTCCATCCTTCAGGCAGCAGTACATGCTCTGGCCAGATGATTCTAGAAATAGAGTGAAGAATAAAGCAACTCTGGGGAAAATTTATGCTGTTATGCTGGAGCAAAAAAATTAGAAATGATTAAGAAGAGACCAGCTTAGAATCAGCTTAGAGTTAAACTAACTTCAGGGCTGGAAAATTGACATAAGCCCTTTGTCTGGGCACAGAAGATAATGTGTGAAGCCCAACCAAAGACACAAGGAATTGGGAGTAATTTCTTCCCCAGGGTATTTTGTTTCTCCTTCTAAGAAGGACTGAAGCATCTGCATTTATGTCTTCCTTCTTCTTGAGCTTCCTATGATCTGTGAATTATATTTTTGGTGTTCAAAACATTTGGGCTGATATCCCCTTATCAGTGAGTGAAAACCATGTGTTTTTTGTTGTTTTTTTTTTTTTTTTTTTTTTTTTTCTTTTTTTTTGTGAAGAGGATACCTCACCCAGGGGGATATTTTCTAGTACCTTCCATTTGCCTAAGAGTTTCATATAGTCAGTGTTTTGAGTAGCTATATAGTGCTCAATTGAGTAAATCTTCTATGTTTTTTTTTTTTTATCCATTCCTCTTTTGAAGGACATCTGGGTTCTTTCCAGCTCATGGCTTTTATACATAAGTCTGATATGAACAAATAACGATCCATCCTGTATTGGTTTGCATATACTTGTCCCAGGCAGTGACATTATGGAATGTATGGCTTTATTTGAGGAAGTGTTTCATTGTGGAGGTGGGCTTTGAGACCCTCCTCCTATCTACCAGAGGAGGCCAAGTCTGTTCTTGTCTACTTTTGGATGAAAATGTTGAACTCTCAGCTCCTCATGCACGTTGTACGCCTGGACCGGGCATGCTCCTGCCTTGATAATGAACTGAAACATTGAACCTATAAAGCAATCCCAAATAATTGTCATCTGTAGACATGCCTTGGTCATGTTGTCTGTTCACAGCAGTAAATCCTTAAGACAGAAGATGGCACCGTGAGTGGGGTATTGCTCTGAAAGACCAGATCATTCAATTGTTTGGAAGAATGTGGATTTTGGTATTTTAGATTTTAAGAGTACTGGAATTCTTTAAATGGGGTTTAATAAACTATCATTGGAGGATTATGGAAGACTTTGTTGGTGAGGGTGATCTGAACAGTTCAGACCTGGCCTAAGATCATGTGGTCTACTTCAGCACAGAATTTCAGTATGTGGGCTAAAGATTGGTTTTCAGGTAGTTGGGTGGAAAAAAATCTTAAGCAGTGAAGGAGTTAGAAAATAGGCAACTAGTTATAATGTAATAGACCACGGCTCCAGGTTTCAGCTCCTGCATGCAGCATAACTCAGCAGCTTAAAGCCTGTGTCTCTGGTTTTATGACTATGAGAAGGAAGCTACTGGGAAACTTGATGAGGTTTAGCTGGAGCTAAAAAATTAGTGATGGTTAAGAACAGACCAGCATCACAGTGGTAAAATCTTCTGAAAATATTTTTGATAGCAGAAAGAATCTGTGTTCCTGAGACATAGAAAGTTGTTCTTCACACTGCATCTATACTTAGTAATATGTAAGAAATTCCCATGTGGTTGTGGTTTTGAAAGGGCCATGAAGAGCTGTTGAGGTTTGTTACTATGAGAGGCCACTGAAAGCAAAATGGATTGGGGATAGTAGAGCATATCAGCTGTAAAAGGTTTCTAGTGGAATTCTTGTGTCACATAAATATATTATCATATCATCAACAAATAGTGATATTTGACTTCTTGCTTTCTAATTTACATCCCTTTTACTGCATTTGTGGTATGATTGCTCTGGTTAAGACTTACAGTACTCCAGTGCAGAAGAATAGTAGGATCAGTGTGTGCAGACTTGTCTAGTCCCTGATTTTAGTGTGATGGCTTCAATGTTCTCCCTATTTAGTTTAATATTGGCTGCTCCTTTGCTGGATATTGCATTTACTATCTTTAAGGATGTGCCTAAAGTTCCAGATATTTCCAAGAGTTTTAACATGAAGTGGTGTTTTATTTTCTCAAATGCCTTCAAAGCATCTAAAGAGATATTCATGTGGTTTATTTCTTTGAGTTTTTATTATGGTGGATTACTTTGATGGATTTTCATATATTGAACCCTCTCTGTATCCCTGGCATGAACCACTACTTGATTATGGTGAAGGAACATTTGTTGTGTTCTAGTGTTCAGTTTACATGAATTTGATTAAATACTTTCATTGATGTTCAATATGGAATATGGTCTGACACATTCTTTCTTTGTAGGGTCTATGTGTGATTTAAGTATGAGAGTAATTGTGGCTTCAAGAATGAGTTGTGTAGTGTTCCTTCTCTTTCTATTTCATGAAGAGTTTAGACAGTATTGGTATCAGTTCTTCTCTGAATATCTGATAGAATACAGCACTGAAATCATTGGCTTTTTTTTAAATTTTTATTTTGGGATTGGAAGCTTTTGATGAGTGCTTGTGTTTAAGGATAGATTATGGGACTGTTGTGATGATTTACCTGATTTAGACTAAAATTTGATCTTTTGTACTGTGGAGAATATGGGACATTTTCTCAAGATTTCCAGTTTGGTTGAGTATGCACTTTTGTTGTAGGATCTGATGATTGTTTTAAATTTCCTCAGTTTCTGTTTTTATATCTTCATTTTCATTTCTGATTTTGTTCATTAGGATACTCTGTGTGTCCTCTAGTTAGTCTGGCTATGGTTTTATCAATTTTGTTGATTTTATCAAAGACCTAGCTCCTGGTTTTTTTGATTCTTTGTATAGTTCCTTTTTGTTTCTACTTGGTTAATTTCAGCCCTGAGTTTGATTATTTCCTGATGTCTATTCAACTTAGATGTATCTTCTTCTTCTTGTTCTATAACTTTTAGTTCTTCTGTCAAGCTGGTGGTGTATAATCTCTCCAGTTTCTTTTGGAACTACTCAGTGCAATGAGTTTTCTTCTTAGTACTGCTTTCATTGCATCCCATAGTTTTGGTGTGCTGTCTTTTTCATTAAATTCTAACAATCCTAAAGTTTTTTATTTATTTCTTCCTTGAACATAGTATTGTTGAGTAGTACATTGTTTAGATTCCATGTGTATGTGGTGTTTTTGATTTGTTTTTGTTTTTGAAGACTAGCCTTATTTCATGGTAATTTGATAGGGTGCATGAAATCATGTCAATATATATATATTTTTTTACCTGTTGATATCTGCTTTGTGACAGACAGTGTGTTCATTTTGGTGAAGGTACCATGAGCTGATATTTTAGAAAGATATGTCCTATAGTACAAATCATTTTGATTCATAATTTCTGTTAGTTTCAATATGCTTCTGTTCAGTATCTGCTCTCTGGACATGTCCATGGATGAGAGTAGGGTGTAGAAGCCCCCTTTATGATTGTATGTGATGTAATATATTCTTTGAGCTTTAGTAGAGATTTTTATATAAAATGTAGGTGGCATTGTATCGAGCATACTTGTTCATCTTGATAGATTTTTTCCTGTGATTAGTCAAAATTTTCCTTCCTTATCATCTTTGGTAACTTTTGGTTGAAAATCTGTCTCATTTGATAGTATAATAGCCACTCCAGATTGTTTCTTAGGACCATTTTCCTGGAAATTTATTTCTAGCTTTTTACTCTGAGGTACTATTTGTGTTTGTTCCTGAGATGAGTTTCCTGTATGAAGCAACATGTTGGACTCTGATTGTGTATACATTCTGATTGTCTATGTCTCTTTGTTGGGGAAATGAATCGATTGATGCTAAGAGATATCAAGGAACCATAGTTGTCCTTCCCTGTTATTTCTATTTTTAGAGGTAGAATTATGTTTTTGTGGTATTCTTCTTTTGTGTTTTTCACAAGAGATAGAAAAATACAAGGTTTTGGGGGGGTCTCTGATACTTTTGCAAAATGCCTCATTTGTAGAATGTCTAAAGACACAGAAATGGTTAAGGTAAGACTCATAGACTTTCCAGTCATGAAAAAGTTCTGAGATTCAGCCTGTGCCTGACAAATAAAAACAGTGGCCTAGAATAAATCTCACAAAAGCCTGAATATACTGACTGATGGCCACCTATCTAGAAAGACCTTCTTAGGTTCCTGATGCATGGCATAGTTAGCTCATGCTCTAATAACACAATTCTGAGAAACAAAACAGAAAAAAAAAAAAACATATAAAGATTTGGAATATATAAACAAAGTTCTAAAAATGTAAAAGCACAGATTTTGTAGACAGGTTAAGCTATACAGTTCAGGCTGAGTATAGGTCTTTTGCAATACTTTCTTTGTTTTGAACATTTGGTATTTTGACTATTATATGTCAGAGGAAATTTTGTTTATCTGGTCTAAGACATTTGGAGTTCTGTAGGCTTCTTTTATGTTCCTAGTCATGTCTTCTTTTACATTAGTGAATTAGCTTCTATAAAATGTATAAGATATTTAGTCATACTTTTATGTGGGAGTATTTATATTCCTCAACTGATATTATTCTTTGGTTGGCTCTTCTCATTGAGTCCTGGATTTACTAGATTCTTTAGGTTAAAGTTTTGAGATTTTTCTATTATCTCTGACTGATGTGCCAATGTTTTCTGTGGTATCTTTTGCCCCTGAGATTCACTCTTCCAACTTTTGCATTCTGTTTCTTATGCTTGTGTCAATGACTTCTAATCTCTTTCTTAGGTTTTCTATCTCCAGGGTTGTTTCTTTTTGTGATTATTGTTTTTATTTCTGTTTTTCATTCTTTCACCTGTGTGTTTGTGTTTTCCTGTAGTTCTTAAACTGATTTTTCTGTTGCCTCTTTAAGGTCTTCTACTTGTTTGCTGGTTCTCATGTATTTTTTCAACTTGTTTACTGGTTCTCATATAATTCATGTTCCTCTGGAGGACCTTCATCATCCTCATCATGCAGTTTGTTTTAAGTCCAAATCTTGCTTTTCTGGTGTACTGGGCTATCTCCTACTTCTTTCTGATGTTGTCAGGTTGTGCTTGCAACCCTTGCTTAATTACTTGCACTTCCTCTTAACAGTTTGTTATCTGTGAAGCCAGGTCATCTTATTGTCTCTGAATTTTGAATGTTTATGTGTGTGTTTGTGTGTGTATGTGTGTGTGTGTGTGTGTGTGTGTGTGTATGTTTGAATGTGATTGTTCCCTTCAAAGTACTCCACATTAGAGAGGAAATCAGCTTAGAAGCACCAAATGTGTATAGTCCTATTGATTCAAATTTTATCACTACACATTGATTAGCTTTCATTATCTTATGTATATATCAACTAGTCAGTAATATTTATGAGTGTCAAATTTATTTCATATGCTTTTCTTTAATATTTTTTCCTTACAACTTTATTTGAAAAAGAGAGAGACATGTACCAATTTTGAACACAAGTGTGGCATAAAACTATATAAATATATTTTTGTCAGTACCTGATTGTTTTAGAAGTTTGATAGTATGCATTGATTTTTTTTTAAGATATATGTACAGATTTTTAAGCATTTTTGCATAAAAGTATACGAATACAATTTTATTAGGTTTTAATTAAGTATTTGTGGGTACATATAAATACACATATGGATATATGAAAAAATAATATAGGAAAAGAAGTTACTAATTTTAGGAGATAGAGGAGAAAGTGGGAGGGGCTGTAAGAAGAAAAGGGTGATGTGATACAATTCTTTTTTTAAAACTTTATTTTAAAAGACACAGAAAAAAGAAAAATATTTAAATATTTTTTATAAGTTTATACGGATACATTTTTGTCAGTGCTTGGGTTTATTTATTCCTATTTAAAGGTTTGATACTCTGCATTAAGGTCTTACTAGTTACAATGAGCAAAGAGTACATGTAAAACAGGATGTAACCCGGAATTAGTCAAAGTTCTCTTGGTGTTTAAGGATTGAGCATAATTTTTTTTGTTTTGTTTACTTTTCTCTTTTTCTTGAGCTTCACACAGTCTGGAAGTTGTTTCTGGTGAAGTCCAAGCCAATGGGGTTAGCATCCCACTATCAGTTACTGCATATTATGTCTGTTCTTTTGTGACTGGGTTATCTCACTCAAGATCATATTCTCTAGGTACAACCATTTTCTTAAGAATTTGGTTAAGTCATTGTTTCTGATAGCTGAGTAGTACTCCATTGTGTAAATGTACCACAAATTTTGTATCTATTCATCTATTGGAAAACATCTGGGTTCTTTCCAGCTTCTGGCTATTATAAATAGAGCTGCTATGAACATTGTGATACATATATCTTTGTTGTATATTGGAGTGTCTCTGGGGTATATTCTGAGAAGTGGAATAGCTGGATCTTCAGGTAGTACTATGTCCAATTTTCTGAGGAATCCCATGACAGATTTCCAGAGTTGTTGTATCAGTTTACAACCCATCAACAGTGAAGTGTTACTCTTGCTCCACAACCTCTCCAGCATCTGCTGTCATCTGAGTTTTTGGATCTTGGGCAACCTGATTGGTGTGAGGTAGAATCTCAGGTTTGTTTTGATTTGCATTTCCCTGATGGCTAAGGATGTTGAGCACTTCTTTAGATGTTTCTCAAACATTTCATATTCCTCAATTGAGAACGTTTTGTTTAGCACAGCAACAAATTTTTTACTAGGGTTGTTTGATTCTCTGGTGTCTAGATTTTTGAATGTTTTGTATACCTTGGATATTAGGCCTCTATCTGATGTGGAGTTGGGAAAGATCTTTTCCCATTCTTTTGGCTGCTGTTTATTTTTTCTTGACAATGTCCCTAGCCTTACAGAAATTTAGCATTCTCATTTAGCCCCATTTGTTAATCTTTAACATTAGAGCTTGAGCAATTGGTGTTTTGTTCAGAAAATTTTCTCCTATGCCTATGTGTTCTAAGGTTTTCCCTATTTTCTCATCTACTAGTTTCCGAGTATCTGATTTAATGTGGAGATCTTCGATCCACTCACAATTGAGCTTTGTACTAGGAGATAAGAAAGGGTCTATTTTCATTCTTCTGCATGCTGAGTGCCAGTTGGACCAACACCATTTGTTGAATAGGCTGTCCATTTTCCATTGAATGTTACAGCTCCTTTTTCAAAAATCAGGTGACCATATACTTGAGGACTCATTTCAGCGAGTTGAACCCTTTAGTATCTTTTCCTTTTTCTTTTCATTTCCTTTTTCTTTTCCTTTTCATTTCAGTTATTTGAAAAGCACTGGAAGGAGACATGAGGTTATCTGTATATTGTCCAAGAACTTGATTTTCCGATTTTAGCTTCAGATTTACTTCATTAACTGCATCTAGTCGTGCAGAAAGATCTTCAAGTTTGTGTTGGAGTTCTAACACCTGATTGAGAAGTCGAGTCTTTCTTCCCGTTCCACACGATTTTCACCATAAACTGCCTCCACATCAACATTTATCATCTTGGGAAAATATATTGAGCTCTTGAATGCAAAATCCTTAAGGAAGGGTCTTGCAGTGTAGCACAGGTAGGAGGTGGGACAGGTAGCAAACTTACATTAATTAAAGATGAAATCTTCACTATACAGTACATGGAACTTAGATTAAAAATTTTGTATTGAAAAGGGATAAGTTCAGATTTCCCTAGGCAAAAAAGTAGATGTAAGGATCACATGGTTCACTTTCTAATTCTAAATGTTAGTTGGTTCATTCATTTGTTTGTAATCTTGAGGTGTAGGTAGAAACAATAAACCAATTTCAGGGAAGATATTGTTTGAACAGTCAGGTTGTTGTGGTGAATGTGGCTTGAGAATGAGATTTCAGATGCTGCTTGAGGTAACTCGATCTGGAATAGTTTCTGTTGCAGAGGTGACAAGCATGGGGCCTCTCCCCACTGTGCTTTTTTTTGTGTCTGTTGAGATCTGTTGAACGGTAGAATGTCCATTTGCAGCCAGGCACATTGCACTCATAACTCCTCTTTCCAGTGTGTTTCTTCATGTGGTCTTTGAGGTGGTGAGCCTTTGTGTAAGATTTCCCACAATCTGGGTAGGTACATGAGTAGCGCTTCAAAGGTTGAGATTGGATTAGAGAGACAGGGCTCAGTGTCTGCAGGTCTGAGTTCAACTCTGGACCCTTTCCTTGAACCAAATCATTAGCTGAAGAGCTTGCCTGAGATTGCCTTTGAAAAGAACGGTAACTTGAAAGATTTGAGGATTCACCAACATATGGGTCTTGTTTACTAAGTGAAGTCACATGAGGATCAAGGCTTTGCACTACAATTGGTGTTCCATTGCTACTTGGGTAGACATTAGAATCAAGAGAGATCCTCAAATGATTCAAAAAGAATTGCTCTTCAGAACTTGGACTTTTCTCTGGTTGCCAAGCTAAGTGATCTTCTTTAGGACGTGAAGTCACCTGAGGATCAAATCTTTCTTCCACTTCAGGTGTTCCAGTCACACATCGGGAAGCATCAGAATCCAGAAAGGCATTTATGTCATCCAAGAAGAAAGACTCTTCAGAAAGGGGACTTGTGTCCGGGTGCCAAGCAAGGTTGACTTGGTTACTAAGTGATTTCACTTGAGGATCAAGGTTTTCTTCAACATTGGGGGATCCCTTCAAACTTGAGGAAGCATCAGAATCAAGAAAGACTTCTATCTCATCCAAGAAGAAAGACTCTTCAGAACTGGGACTTGTCTCTTGGTGACAAGCTAGGTTGGCTGGGTTACTAACTGAAGTCACCTGAGGATCAGGGCTTTCTTTAACTGTGGGTGTTCCATTCAAACTTGGGGAAGATTCAGATTCAAGAGAGGCAATTATGTCATCCAAGAAGAAAGACTCTTCATAACTGGTACTTGTCTCTGGGTGCCAAGCTAGGTTGTCTTTGTTACTAAGTGAAGTCACCTGAGGATCAAGGTTTTCTTCAACATTGTGTGTTCCATTCAAACTTGAGGAAGCATCAGAATCAGGAAAGGCTAATATCTCATCCAAGAAGAAAGACTCTTCAGATCGGGGACTTGTCTCTGGGTGACAAGCTTGGTTGGCTGGGTTACTAAGTGAAGTCACCTGAGGATATTGGTTTTCTTCAACACTGGTAATTCCATTCAGCTTTGGGGAAGCACTAGAATCAAGAGAGGCTATTATCTCATCCAAGTAGAATGACTCTTCAGAACTGGGACTTGTCTCTGGGTGACAAGCTAGGTGGTCTTCTTTGCTAAGTGAAGTCACCTGAGGATCAATGCTTTTTTCAACATTGGGTTTTCCATTCAGACTTGGTTGGATATTTGGATCCACAGAGGTTCTCATCCCATCCCTGGAGAACAAAACTGCAGAACTGGGGCTTGTCTCTGGAATCCAAGCTAGGTGGTCTTGACTTATATGTGAAATTACTTGAGATTCAAGGCTTTTTTCAACATTTGGTGTTCCATTCAGACATGGGTAGACATTTGAATCAGAGGACCTCATCTGATGCAAGTAGAATGACACTTTAGAACTGGAATATTTCTGTGGATTCCAAGTCATATTCTCTTCTGCATTGGATGTTACCCTCTTAGACCCATGAGGATTTGGGCCAAAACTGGTGTTTGTCATCTGAAAAGCATAGAAAGTCTGGCCACCAATTGGATTTGTCACCGAGTGGTTGACCATCAAATCCTGATCACATCTGTATCCTGATAACTGATACCCAGAGAGATAGTGCTCACCACTGATGAGGTTCTCCTGACCTCTGCAGACATTCTGACCACTGAAGGATGACTTCTGATAGTAGAGCTTCATCTGGTCATAGTTATATCTCACCTGAGGCTCGTCAAAAGCCTGATGTCCATTAGAAGGTATCATCAGATCTGCATTGAATCTATTATTAGCCACTATATCCCTCTGCTGATACTGAATAAAACTCTGTTCAGAAAAGGAGGTCAGGGAGTGATCTACATTTGAATTCTGGCCTGCATGGATTCCAGAGAGAGAGGCATAATGATTACCAAAGGGAATCCTCTGACACTCATTCAGGCCTGTATTTTGGATCAGACGAGTCTTGTCAAAGATCACTGTCCTCATCGAGTATCCCTCATTGTAGAGAGTTTTCCTAGCTTCAAGGACTGCTTTATTCTGGGCATGAGGTTGGCATATCATTGGCGTGTTGTTGAGCTCCTTAAGCTGAGAGTCTTCAGGGCATTTTTTCTGCTGAGGAGACACAACTATCTGGTTCACAGAGGCAGTCTCACTTGGCTCTCCAGTTGTTCCTGAATTCACAGTACAGGTTATCTCAGGTGTGTTAGAGTATGCAGATGCCATCACTGGTGGTTTCCAGGCAAGCATCTCTGAGCTCTGACCTGAGACAGGCTGGCTGGACTCCACAGGAAAAGGCTGGCTATTACACCTCCCTGGCTGGAATGCACCTTTGGATTCTTCCAGGATGATGCAGACTTCACAAAAGGCCTGGGAACTCTTCAAGTTCCTGCACTGTTAGGAGAAAAATAAACATCTGGCTGAACTAAGTATTCAGTGAAAGAGCTTAAAGTTCTTGAGAATACTCAAACCCAGGGCACAGGCAGAACTTAAATGGTAGGCAAGAGAAGGCATAAAATATGCTCTGGCGATCAGGGATTCACAACATTAAGGGCTCGGATGAAGGTGGGATGGGCAAACAAAAGCTTCGTTACTCTGGGTTCTTATTTTATAAAGCTAGGCCATATATGTTCAGAATTTCTGGGTCTATGATTTCATAAGTCATACCTTTCAACGTGTAGATCCTCATACTTAGAAGACATGTTTAAACATCTCATCCCAGGCTCTAAGAGTTTAGAAGATGATCCCATTAAGTAAACTCTTAGGAACTTTGTATGTTAAATTGCCTCTGATTTACTTTAAAAACAACATACTCTAACATGGTTACCTTCATCAACATTAGAAGGGAATGTGGAACAGGATTTGTTGGTGGGACTGGTGGGTTAGTTCAGGAGCAGTAGGTCATGTGGGGTTTGTTTTAAATGAAGAGAGTGAGTAAATAGAAACTTGTGTGATGTTGAAACCTCTTGCAGTGGAGACTTATAGATTACAGGAGGTTAATCTTAGTAATGGTGGATACAGAATCTGGTGTGATTATTTTTGCAATGTTACAATATGTTGTGTCCTTTTGGAATGGGATCCCATCCATTTTCTTAAATATCATAGATTAATGCTGAGAGAGGTTTTCACTCTCAGCACACTGACAAAAGGATCCAATTACCTACTAAGGTATCAACAGAGTTCATGGATCCTGGAGAATTCGTGATGGTGGTAAAGGTTAAAGAAATGTGACAAAAACCTTATTTTAAATTTAAAAAAGCTAATAGTGCAAACAAATGTTTAAAAAGGAAGGTGGAATGAAAGAAAGAAACAATGAGAAAGGAAATAATACAAATGGAGAAATCACATCATCATCATGAGACACAACATATAGTATTGGAACAAATGTGAAGTTGTTATGCAGGATAGTTGCACTCTGGAAATTAATAAAATAGCTGTAACATAGGAGATTAAAACTTGGGCATTGCCAGTAAAATCTTGCATTTTTCACCAATTAGAAAACTCTTGAAATAATGCACTCTTTATTTGTGAATGTATCATCCGTAGGCATCTCTTATTGAAACACTTGCAGGGTGTCCAGGTCAACATCCAGCCTCTCTCTTCTAGCAGAGAATTGGGGAATCATTCCCGCCATGAATATTTACAGGAATTTACAGGACAACTCATTTGTACAGAAGACATTTATACTTCAATCTGGTCTCATAATCATTATCTTTTGTCTCTAACACTTGATTGCAGAAATTTAAAATACTTGCCATAATATTGGACAAAGATTCTCTTTCTTTGTATTGTCATACACATAGCTGCAGGCTACTTCCTAATTGATAACATTCCACATACCATATTCAGTTTTTAAATAAATTATATTATGATATTTATGATTTTCAAATAACATCTTCTACAACAACAACAATCAGAATCCTAAGGTAAGACAATTAAATTGTTCACACCAATTCTAGCTCTCTCTTAAAACTAATGCTCTTCCCATTCTGCTCCCTAAAGAGGAAACAAGGCGAATTATTAGAAAACAAAGTGGAGAAGAGCTTAAAACATGTAGGCACTAATGAAAGTTTTCTCAACAGAAAATTGTTGATTCTAAGATCAAGAATCAACTATTGGGACTTCATATAATTGAAAAGTTTCTGTAAGAATAAGGATATTATCAAGAGACAAAAAGTCCACTATCAAATTGAGGAATGATGTTTGCTACTCCTGCAACTGATAGAGGGCTAATATACAATATATACAAAGAACTCAAGAAGTTAGAATCCATTGAATCAAATATTAATATTTAAAAATGTTACTCAGAGCTCAACAAAGAATTCTCAACTGAGGAATTTGAAATAGCTATGAAGCTCCCAAAGGAATTATCAGCAAGGCTAGTTATCAGGAAATGCAAATAGAAGCAACCTTGAGATTCCACCTTCCATTAATTAGAATGGCTAAGGTCAAAAATCAGGTGAGAGCAGATGCTGGCAAGAATGTGAGGGAAAAAAGAAAACTCCTCCATTTTTGGTGGGATGTAAGCTGGTACAACCACTCTGTAAATCAGTCTGGTGGTTTCACAGAAAGTTGAACATAGTGCTACCTGAAAATCCAGCTATTCCACTCCTAGACATATAGCACAAAAGATGTTCCAACATATAACAAGCACGCATGCTCCACCATGTTCTAGCAGCCTTATTTATGATAGCCAGAAGGTTTAAAGAACCCAGATGTTTTAAAACAGAGGAAGGGATAAAGAATGAGTGGTACATTTATAAATTAAAAACAATGACTTTATAAAATTCCTATGCAAATGAATGGGTCGAGATAATATCATTGAGAGTAACCCAGTGACAAAAAGACACAGATGGTATGCACTCACTGAGAACCAAACACTAGCCAAAGAAAACTCTGGGTTCCCCAGAAACAATTGAGAGACCTTATGATATGCAATGAAGTAGGAAGGCCAAAATGTCAATCCCTGGTCCTTCTTAGAAGAAAGAACAAAACACTTTAGAGAGGAAATACAAGGTAAAATAGAGGACCAGGGAATAAAGAAAAATCACTCAGAGACTTCTTTAATTGGGGATATACCCCATATGAAGCCACCAATCCATAGGACTATTGGTGAAGCCAGAAAGTACTTAGAGGCAGTAACAACATAGAGATGCCTCCTCAGGGGCTCTACCAGAGTTAAATGAATGCAGCTGTGCAAGTTTGCATCTAACCATCAAAGTGAACTTGGAGAACCCAATGAAGGTGCTAAAGTAAAGACTGAAAGAGCTGAAAGTGGTTGCAACTTCATTGGAAAACAATGTTCTCAACCAACCAATCTCTACACAACCCTCATGTACTATAACACTGACTATTGAGAACACATTGAGAAAACTATGATTTCAGTTGCATATGTAGAGGAACATAGCAGTGTATGGCATCAATGTGAGAAGAGGTCTTTGTTCCAGGAGGGACAAGTTTTCCCAATGTAGGGAAATGCCAAAGCACTGGTGTTCAGAGCGCTGGAATGTAGCAAGATGGAGGAAGAGCTTCCCATTATAAATATCAATACAAAGAGCATGTGATAAGAATGGAAAAGAATAACCAATAAGAAAGAAGAATTCCCTTGCCGGGTCAGGGTCTGGTCATTGGCACTTTGCTAAAAGTTCCAGTCATTCACCTCTATTCTGAGCAAATAGTGACAGATCTTTTAAAACCATCCCTTACTCAGACTATTAGACTCCACCAGAAACTGACTATCTCGGATTAAAAAATTTGCTCTCTGACACCAGAGGTCAACTCCAACTCTATATACTGCCCACAGGTGTGGCAAATCAACTCCACAAGGAACAATATTTTAAAATGGTGTATCGACACCTGGTTTCACAAATGTTTTCTCCTATAGTGCACAAGCATTGTATACTAATCATTGTTGACTTAGCCTTGTGTAGACCCTTCCTTCTTCCCTGGGAATGATGGGACTCAGCGGAATATGTTCTTAAACATTCCAAGGACATGGCAAGGGGTGTCTTCGACTCAGTCTCTCAAGATACCAGAGAAATACCATAAAATCACTAATTATGGGGCTTAGAATTCCATACTAAACAATAAAAGGAAAGTCACACATAAACTTTACATAGATTTTCTATGAACTTATAAATCCATTCCTATAGCATAAGTTAAGCTTGTGATCATTAAATAAATTTATAAAACCAAAATATAACTCACAGACAATATGGAGATCAAGAAGGAATTATGGAAGCTTCAGTCCAATTTAGAAGAAGGAACTTAGAAGACCTACATCGAAGTAAGGCCAGAGCCTTTCTGAAACCAATACAGACCCTTATAGCCAGCCAACAGACTGCGTCCTGGGACCCCAATGGAAGAGTTTTGGAAAGTACTGAAAGAGTTGAAATTAGTTTGCATCCCCATTGAAAGAACAATAATACCAACCAGCCTGACTGTCCAGAGTTCCAAGGGAATAAACCACCAACCAAAAAGGAAATACGGACGAAGAAACCAAGGTTCCTGCTGCATGAAGCAGAGCATGAGCTCATTTATTGTTGATTTAAGGGGAAGATCTTGGTCCAGTATAGACTGGATTCCCTCGTGTAGGGGAAAATTAGGGTGGTGATGTAGAACTCTCATAGAAGCAATTGGATGTAGATGGAATGAAGGTTTGTGTAAGGGAAACCAGGAAAGAACGTATATATGAAAGATAAATAAATAAAATATCCAATTAAAAATGAAATTATGAAATGACTTTTTCTCTATATGTATGTCAAAAAAAAAGAATTTTTGGAAGGACTTACAGTTTGCAGTTGTTGCTAAACTCACAATGGCCAGCTGAGGATGAAAAGTCCAAAATTCTTGTAGTTTTGAGTACTGCAATACAGAGTGGTTCAGCTGGCCTAATCTAGAGCCTGGAATCTGGAAGAGCTGGTGCCAATACCAGTGTAGGGATAGACTTGTGTACAAGCTGAGGACAAGCTGACAAATAGACACTTCTTCCTACTTCCATGGACCTATATATGCCTCCAGGGGAAGGTGTATCCTGGATTAAAGTATGTCTTCCTGTCACGTGTTCTTGGTCACCAATCAATTAACAAAATTCAACCAGTCACTATTTCAGAGGTGTGTCCTTCTTGTGTAGATCATTTGGCTTTCTAGGTATATTCAAGTGGACAAAAAAGGGAACCTTGTTGTGGGAAATCACAACCTTGACCTCAGAAAAATGTGGTTTTAGCTTTCTAAAACACATTAACAGTAAGGTACAACATAGTGTATTATGATTACATTTGAGAAAATATTTATCAGATGGATGAATACCTCAGTATGACCAAGTGGACTTGCAAATGATCTCTTTCCTTTACTTACCTTCTCCATTTGTCAGGCTTCTTTAGAGTACCAACACTTACACAATGAATCTTTCTATATGTGTGTGTAGGCAGAGATTTATTATAGTGGCTTAAGGGTTGAGGTAGCTCAGCAACCCAAATCAAACAGATCATAACTCCAATCTCTAGAATACTCCAAGTATGATGAGAGTTTCCAGATATATATGAAAACAAGGACAGGATCTCTGGATTGTTTCCCCAACAAACCTGGTTACAAGCTCACCTTTTGCCTCAAAAGAGTCAATGCACTGGGTAGGAGATTTTAATTATATGATATTACTCCCAGCATCACCCAATAATGTTGAAGGCCACAGTAGTTTTCCGAGTACATGCTTGCACCCATCCATACTAATTGATGCTTTCTATAAAACATTACTCCAGTAGATATGTGGGGATACAGTACCATCAAAATAACCCTGCCTGACAATAGTAAATGTGGTGGTAAGATAGCTTGATGCTTTCTATAAGTGATTTCTGATAAGGCATGTGAGAACATAGTGCAAACAAATGTTTAAAAAGGAAGGAGGAATGAAAGAAAGAAACAACGAGAAAGGAAATAATACAAATGGAGAAATCACATCATCATCATGAGACACAACATGTAGTATTGAAACAAATGTGAAGTTGTTTTGCAGGATAGTTGCACTCTGAAATTAATAAAAAAGCTGTAACATAGGAGATTAAAACTTGGGCATTGCCAGTAAAATCTTGCATTTTTCACCAATTAGAAAACTCTTGAAATAATGCACTCTTTATTTGTGAAAGTATCATCCATAGGCATCTCTTTTTGAAACACTTGCAAGGTGTCCAGCTCAACATCCAGCATCTCTCCTCTCCCAGAGAAGTGGGGAATCATTAATGCCATGAATATTTACAGGAATTTACAGGACAACTCATTTGTACAGAAGACATTTATACTTCAATCTGGTCTCATAATCATTATCTTTTGTCTCTAACACTTCATTGCAGAAATTTAAAATCCTTCCATAATATTGGCCGAGGATTCTCTTTCTTTGTATTGTCATACGCATAGCTGCAGGCTACTTCCTAATTGATAACATTCCACATACCATATTCAGTTTTTAAATAAATTATATTATGATATTTATGATTTTCAACTAACAACATCTACAACAACAACAATTAGAATCCTAAGGTAAGACAATAAAATTGTTCACAGCAATCCTAGCTCTCTCTTAAGACTAATGCTCTTCTCATTCTGCTCCCTAAAGAAGAAACAAGGCGAATTATTAGAAAACAAAGTGGAGAAGAGGTTAAAACATGTAGGCACTGATAAAAGTTTTCTCAACAGAAAATTGTTGATTCTAAGATCAAGAATCAACAATTGGGACCTCATAAAATTGGAAAGTTTTTGCAAGACTAAAGATATTATGAAGAAGACAAAAAGTCCACTATCAAATTGAGGAATGATGTTTGCTACTCCTGCAACTGATAGAGGGCTAATATACAATATATACAAAGAACTCAAGAAGTTAGAATCCATTGAATCAAATATTAATATTTAAAAATGTTACTCAGAGCTCAACAAAGAATTCTCAACTGAGGAATTTGAAATAGCTATGAAGCTCCCAAAGGAATTATCAGCAAGGCTAGTTATCAGGAAATGCAAATAGAAGCAACCTTGAGATTCCACCTTCCATTAATTAGAATGGCTAAGGTCAAAAATCAGGTGAGAGCAGATGCTGGCAAGAATGTGAGGGAAAAAAGAAAACTCCTCCATTTTTGGTGGGATGCAAGCTGGTACAACCACTCTGTAAATCAGTCTGGTGGTTTCACAGAAAGTTGAACATAGTGCTACCTGAAAATCCAGCTATTCCACTCCTAGACATATAGCACAAAAGATGTTCCAACATATAACAAGCACGCATGCTCCACCATGTTCTAGCAGCCTTATTTATGATAGCCAGAAGGTTTAAAGAACCCAGATGTTTTAAAACAGAGGAAGGGATAAAGAATGAGTGGTACATTTATAAATTAAAAACAATGACTTTATAAAATTCCTACGCAAATGAATGGGTCGAGATAATATCATTGAGAGTAACCCAGTGACAAAAAGACACAGATGGTATGCACTCACTGAGAACCAAACACTAGCCAAAGAAAACTCTGGGTTCCCCAGAAACAATTGAGAGACCTTATGATATGCAATGAAGTAGGAAGACCAAAATGTCAATCCCTGGTCCTTCTTAGAAGAAAGAACAAAACACTTTAGAGAGGAAATACAAGGTAAAATAGAGGACCAGGGAATAAAGAAAAATCACTCAGAGACTTCTTTAATTGGGGATATACCCCATATGAAGCCACCAATCCATAGGACTATTGGTGAAGCCAGAAAGTACTTAGAGGCAGTAACAACATAGAGATGCCTCCTCAGGGGCTCTACCAGAGTTAAATGAATGCAGCTGTGCAAGTTTGCATCTAACCATCAAAGTGAACTTGGAGAACCCAATGAAGGTGCTAAAGTAAAGACTGAAAGAGCTGAAAGTGGTTGCAACTTCATTGGAAAACAATGTTCTCAACCAACCAATCTCTACACAACCCTCATGTACTATAACACTGACTATTGAGAACACATTGAGAAAACTATGATTTCAGTTGCATATGTAGAGGAACATAGCAGTGTATGGCATCAATGTGAGAAGAGGTCTTTGTTCCAGGAGGGACAAGTTTTCCCAATGTAGGGAAATGCCAAAGCACTGGTGTTCAGAGCGCTGGAATGTAGCAAGATGGAGGAAGAGCTTCCCATTATAAATATCAATACAAAGAGCATGTGATAAGAATGGAAAAGAATAACCAATAAGAAAGAAGAATTCCCTTGCCGGGTCAGGGTCTGGTCATTGGCACTTTGCTAAAAGTTCCAGTCATTCACCTCTATTCTGAGCAAATAGTGACAGAACTTTTAAAACCATCCCTTACTCAGACTATTAGACTCCACCAGAAACTGACTATCTCGGATTAAAAAATTTGCTCTCTGACACCAGAGGTCAACTCCAACTCTATATACTGCCCACAGGTGTGGCAAATCAACTCCACAAGGAACAATATTTTAAAATGGTGTATCGACACCTGGTTTCACAAATGTTTTCTCCTATAGTGCACAAGCATTGTACTAATCATTGTTGACTTAGCCTTGTGTAGACCCTTCCTTCTTCCCTGGGAATGATGGGACTCAGCGGAATATGTTCTTAAACATTCCAAGGACATGGCAAGGGGTGTCTTCGACTCAGTCTCTCAAGATACCAGAGTAATACCATAAAATCACTAATTATGGGGCTTAGAATTCCATACTAAACAATAAAAGGAAAGTCACACATAAACTTTACATAGATTTTTCTATGAACTTATAAATCCATTCCTATAGCATAAGTTAAGCTTGTGATCATTAAATAAATTTATAAAACCAAAATATAACTCACAGACAATATGGAGATCAAGAAGGAATTATGGAAGCTTCAGTCCAATTTAGAAGAAGGAACTTAGAAGACCTACATCGAAGTAAGGCCAGAGCCTTTCTGAAACCAATACAGACCCTTATAGCCAGCCAACAGACTGCGTCCTGGGACCCCAATGGAAGAGTTTTGGAAAGTACTGAAAGAGTTGAAATTAGTTTGCATCCCCATTGAAAGAACAATAATACCAACCAGCCTGACTGTCCAGAGTTCCAAGGGAATAAACCACCAACCAAAAAGGAAATACGGACGAAGAAACCAAGGTTCCTGCTGCATGAAGCAGAGCATGAGCTCATTTATTGTTGATTTAAGGGGAAGATCTTGGTCCAGTATAGACTGGATTCCCTCGTGTAGGGGAAAATTAGGGTGGTGATGTAGAACTCTCATAGAAGCAATTGGATGTAGATGGAATGAAGGTTTGTGTAAGGGAAACCAGGAAAGAACGTATATATGAAAGATAAATAAATAAAATATCCAATTAAAAATGAAATTATGAAATGACTTTTTCTCTATATGTATGTCAAAAAAAAAGAATTTTTGGAAGGACTTACAATTTGCAGTTGTTGCTAAACTCACAATGGCCAGCTGAGGATGAAAAGTCCAAAATTCTTGTAGTTTTGAGTACTGCAATACAGAGTGGTTCAGCTGGCCTAATCTAGAGCCTGGAATCTGGAAGAGCTGGTGCCAATACCAGTGTAGGGATAGACTTGTGTACAAGCTGAGGACAAGCTGACAAATAGACACTTCTTCCTACTTCCATGGACCTATATATGCCTCCAGGGGAAGGTGTATCCTGGATTAAAGTATGTCTTCCTGTCACGTGTTCTTGGTCACCAATCAATTAACAAAATTCAACCAGTCACTATTTCAGAGGTGTGTCCTTCTTGTGTAGATCATTTGGCTTTCTAGGTATATTCAAGTGGACAAAAAAGGGAACCTTGTTGTGGGAAATCACAACCTTGACCTCAGAAAAATGTGGTTTTAGCTTTCTAAAACACATTAACAGTAAGGTACAACATAGTGTATTATGATTACATTTGAGAAAATATTTATCAGATGGATGAATACCTCAGTATGACCAAGTGGACTTGCAAATGATCTCTTTCCTTTACTTACCTTCTCCATTTGTCAGGCTTCTTTAGAGTACCAACACTTACACAATGAATCTTTCTATATGTGTGTGTAGGCAGAGATTTATTATAGTGGCTTAAGGGTTGAGGTAGCTCAGCAACCCAAATCAAACAGATCATAACTCCAATCTCTAGAATACTCCAAGTATGATGAGAGTTTCCAGATATATATGAAAACAAGGACAGGATCTCTGGATTGTTTCCCCAACAAACCTGGTTACAAGCTCACCTTTTGCCTCAAAAGAGTCAATGCACTGGGTAGGAGATTTTAATTATATGATATTACTCCCAGCATCACCCAATAATGTTGAAGGCCACAGTAGTTTTCCGAGTACATGCTTGCACCCATCCATACTAATTGATGCTTTCTATAAAACATTACTCCAGTAGATATGTGGGGATACAGTACCATCAAAATAACCCTGCCTGACAATAGTAAATGTGGTGGTAAGATAGCTTGATGCTTTCTATAAGTGATTTCTGATAAGGCATGTGAGAACATAGTGCAAACAAATGTTTAAAAAGGAAGGAGGAATGAAAGAAAGAAACAACGAGAAAGGAAATAATACAAATGGAGAAATCACATCATCATCATGAGACACAACATGTAGTATTGAAACAAATGTGAAGTTGTTTTGCAGGATAGTTGCACTCTGAAATTAATAAAAAAGCTGTAACATAGGAGATTAAAACTTGGGCATTGCCAGTAAAATCTTGCATTTTTCACCAATTAGAAAACTCTTGAAATAATGCACTCTTTATTTGTGAAAGTATCATCCATAGGCATCTCTTATTGAAACACTTGCAAGGTGTCCAGCTCAACATCCAGCATCTCTCCTCTCCCAGAGAAGTGGGGAATCATTAATGCCATGAATATTTACAGGAATTTACAGGACAACTCATTTGTACAGAAGACATTTATACTTCAATCTGGTCTCATAATCATTATCTTTTGTCTCTAACACTTGATTGCAGAAATTTAAAATCCTTCCATAATATTGGCGGAGGATTCTCTTTCTTTGTATTGTCATATGCATAGCTGCAGGCTACTTCCTAATTGATAACATTCCACATACCATATTCAGTTTTTAAATAAATTATATTATGATATTTATGATTTTCAACTAACAACATCTACAACAACAACAATTAGAATCCTAAGGTAAGACAATAAAATTGTTCACAGCAATCCTAGCTCTCTCTTAAGACTAATGCTCTTCTCATTCTGCTCCCTAAAGAAGAAACAAGGCGAATTATTAGAAAACAAAGTGGAGAAGAGGTTAAAACATGTAGGCACTGATAAAAGTTTTCTCAACAGAAAATTGTTGATTCTAAGATCAAGAATCAACAATTGGGACCTCATAAAATTGGAAAGTTTTTGCAAGACTAAAGATATTATGAAGAAGACAAAAGTCCACTATCAAATTGAGGAATGATGTTTGCTACTCCTGCAACTGATAGAGGGCTAATATACAATATATACAAAGAACTCAAGAAGTTAGAATCCATTGAATCAAATATTAATATTTAAAAATGTTACTCAGAGCTCAACAAAGAATTCTCAACTGAGGAATTTGAAATAGCTATGAAGCTCCCAAAGGAATTATCAGCAAGGCTAGTTATCAGGAAATGCAAATCCAAACAACCTTGAGATTCCACCTTACATTAATTAGAATGGCTAAGGTCAAGAATCAGGTGAGAGCAGTTGCTGGCAAGAATGGGAGGGAAAAAAAGAAAACTCCTCCATTTTTTGTGGGATGTAAGCTGGTACAACCACTCTGTAAATCAGTCTGGTGGTTTCTCAGAAAGTTGAACATACTGCTACCTGAAAACCCAGCTACTCCACTCCTGGACATATAGCCCAAAAGATGTTCCAACATATAACAAGCACGCATGCTCCACCATGTTCTAGCAGCCTTATTTATGATAGCCAGAACGTTTAAAGAACCCAGATGTTTTAAAACAGAGGAAGGGATAAAGAATGAGTGGTACATTTATAAATTAAAAACAATGACTTTATAAAATTCCTACGCAAATGAATGGGTCGAGATAATATCATTGAGAGTAACCCAGTGACAAAAAGACACAGATGGTATGCACTCACTGAGAACCAAACACTAGCCAAAGAAAACTCTGGGTTCCCCAGAAACAATTGAGAGACCTTATGATATGCAAAGAAGTAGGTAGGCCAAAATATCAATCCCTGGTCCTTCTTAGAAGAAAGAACAAAACACTTTAGAGAGGAAATACAAGGTAAAATAGAGGACCAGGGAATAAAGAAAAATCACTCAGAGACTTCTTTAATTGGGGATCTACCCCATATGAAGCCACCAATCCATAGGACTATTGGTGAAGCCAGAAAGTACTTAGAGGCAGTAACAACATAGAGATGCCTCCTCAGGGGCTCTACCAGAGTTAAATGAACGCAGCTGAGCAAGTTTGCATCTAACCATCAAAGTGAACTTGGAGAACTCAATGAAGGTGCTAAAGTAAAGACTGAAAGAGCTGAAAGTGGTTGCAACTCCATTGGAAAACATTGTTCTCAACCAACCAATCTCTACACAACCCTCATGTACTATAACATTGACTATTGAGAACACATTGAGAAAACTATGGTTTCAGGTGCATATGTAGAGGAACATAGCAGTGTCTGGCATCAATGTAAGAAGAGGTCTTTGTTCCAGGAGGGACAAGTTTTCCAAATGTAGGGAAACGCCAAAGTACTGGTGTTCAGAGCGCTGGAATTTAGCAAGATGGAGGAAGAGCTTACCATTATAAATATCAATACAAAGAGCATGTGATAAGAATGGAAAAGAAGAACCAATAAGAAAGAAGAATTCCCTAGCCAGGTCAGGGTCTGGTCATTGGCACTTTGCTAAAAGTTCCAGTCATTCACCTCTATTCTGAGCAAATAGTGAAAGATCTTTTAAAACCATCCCTTACTCAGACTATTAGACTCCACCAGAAACTGACTATCTTGGATTAAAACATTTGCTCTCTGACACCAGAGGTCAACTCCAACTCTATATACTGCCCACAGGTGTGGCAAATCAACTCCACAAGGAACAATATTTTAAAATGGTGTATCGACACCTGGTTTCACAAATGTTTTTTCCTATAGTGCACAAGCATTGTACTAATCATTGTTGACTTAGCCTTGTGTAGACCCTTCCTCCTTCACTCTGAATGATGGGACTCAGAGGAATATGTTCTTAAACATTCCAAGGACAAGGCAAGGGGTGTCTTCGACTCAGTTTCTCAAGATACCAGAGAAATACCATAAAATCACTAATTATGGGGCTTAGAATTCCATTCCAAACAATTAAAGGAAAGTCACACATAAACTGTACATAGATTTTCTATGAACTTATAAATCAATTCCTATAGCATAAGTTAAGCTTGTGATCATTAAATAAACTTATAAAACCAAAATATAACTCACAGACAATATGGAGATCAAGAAGGAATTATGGAAGCTTCAGTCCAATTTAGAAGAAGGAACTTAGAAGACATACATCGAAGTAAGGCCAGAGCCTTTCTGAAACCAATACAGACGCTTATAGCCAGCCAACAGACTGCGTCCTGGGACCCCAATGGAAGAGTTTTGGAAAGTACTGAAAGAGTTGAAATTAGTTTGCAATCCCATTGAAAGAACAATAATACCAACCAGCCTGACTGTCCAGAGTTCCAAGGGAATAAACCACCAACCAAAAAGGAAATATGGACGAAGAACCCAAGGTTCCTGCTGCATGTAGCAGAGTATGAGCTCATTTATCGTTGATTTAAGGGGAAGACCTTGGTCCAGTATAGACTGGATATCCCTCGTGTAGGGGAAAATTAGGATGGTGATGTAGAACTCTCATAGAAGCAATTGGATGTAGATGGAATGAAGTTTTGTGTAAGGGAATCCAGGAAAGAATGTATATATGAAAGTATAATAAATAAAATATCCAATTAAAAATGAAATTATGAAATGAATTTTTTTCTATATGTATGTCAAAAAAAGGAATTTTTGGAAGGACTTACAGTTTGCAGTTGTTGCTAAACTCACAATGGCCAGCTGAGGTTGAAAAGTCCAAAATTCTTGTAGTTTTGAGTACTGCAATACAGAGTGGTTCAGCTGGCCTAATCTAGAGCCTGGAATCTGGAAGAGCTGGTGCCAATACCAGTGAAGGGATAGACTTGTGAACAAGATGAGGACAAGCTGACAAATAGACACTTCTTCCTACTTCCATGGACCTATATATGCCTCCAGGGGAAGGTGTATCCTGGATTAAAGTATGTCTTCCTGTCACGTGTTCTTGGTCACCAATCAATTAACAAAATTCAACCAGTCACTATCTCAGAGGTGTGTCCTTCTTGTGTAGATCATTTGGCTTTCTTGGTATATTCAAGTGGACAAAAAAGGGAACCTTGTTGTGGAAAATCACAACCTTGACCTCAGAAAAATGTGGTTTTAGCATTCTAAAACACATTAACAGTAAGGTCCAACATAGTGTCTTATGATTACATTTGAGAAAGTATTTATCAGATGGATGAATACCTCAGTATTACCAAGTGGACTTGCAGATGATCTCTTTCTTTTCCTTACCTCCCCCATTTTTCAGGCTTCTTTAGAGTACCAACACTTACACAATGAATCATTCTATATGTGTGTGTAGGCAGAGATTTATTATAGTGGCTTAAGGGTTGAGGTAGCTCAGCAACCCAAATCAAACAGATCATAACTCCAATCTCTAGAATACTCCAAGTATGTTGAGAGTTTCCAGATATATATGAAAACAAGGACAGGATCTCTGGATTGTTTCCCCAACAAACCTGGTTACAAGCTCACCTTTTGCCTCAAAAGAGTCAATGCACTGGGTAGGAGATTTTAATTACATGATATTACTCCCAGCATCACCCAATAATGTTGAAGGCCACAGTAGTTTTCCGAGTACATGCTTGCACCCATCCATACTAATTGATGCTTTCTATAAAACATTATTCCAGTAGATATGTGGGGATACAGTACCATCAAAATAACCCTGCCTGACAATAGTAAATGTGGTGGTAAGATAGCTTGATGCTTTTTATAAGTGATTTCTGATAAGGCATGTGAGAACATAGTGCAAACAAATGTTTAAAAAAGAAGGAGGAATGAAAGAAAGAAAAAACGAGAAAGGAAATAATACAAATGGAGAAATCACATCATCATCATGAGACACAACATATAGTATTGAAACAAATGTGAAGTTGCTTTGGAGGATAGTTGCAATCTGGAAATTATTAAAAAAGCTGTAATATAGGAGATTAAAACTTGGGCATTGCCAGTAAAATCTTGCATTTTTCACCAATTAGAATACTCTTGAAATAATGCACTCTTTATTTGTGAAAGTATCATCCATAGGCATCTCTTATTGAAACACTTGCAAGGTGTCCAGCTCAACATCCAGCCTCTCTTCTACCAGAGAAGTGGGGAATCATTAATGCCATGAATATTTACAGGAATTTACAGGACAACTCATTTGTACAGAAGACATTTATACTTCAATCTGGTCTCATAATCATTATCTTTTGTCTCTAACACTTGATTGTAGAAATTTAAAATCCTTTCATAACATTGGCCAAGGATTCTCTTTCTTTGTATTGTCATACGCATAGCTGCAGGCTACTTCCTAATTGATAACATTCCACATACCATATTCAGTTTTTAAATAAATTATATTCTGATATTTATGATTTTCAACTAACAACATCTACAACAACAACAATTAGAATCCTAAGGTAAGACAATAAAATTGTTCACAGCAATCCTAGCTCTCTCTTAAGACTAATGCACTTCTCATTCTGCTCCCTAAAGAAGAAACAAGACGAATTATTAGAAAACAGAGTGGAGAATAGCTTAAAACATGTAGGCACTGATGAAAGTTTATTAACAGAAAATTGTTGATTCTAAGATCAAGAATCAACAATTGGGACCTCATAAAATTGGAAAGTTTCTGTAAGACTAAATATATTATCAAGAAGACAAAAAGTCCACTATCAAATTGAGGAATGATGTTTGCTACTCCTGAGAATGATAGAGGGCTAATATACAATATATACAAAGAACTCAAGAAGTTAGAATCCATTGAATCAAATATTAATATTTAAAAATGTTACTCAGAGCTCAACAAAGAATTCTCAACTGAGGAATTTGAAATAGCTATGAAGCTCCCAAAGGAATTATCAGCAAAGCTAGTTATCAGGAAATGCAAATCCAAACAACCTTGAGATTCAACCTTCCATTAATTAGAATGGCTAAGGTCAAAAATCAGGTGAGAGCAGTTGCTGGCAAGAATGTGAGGGAAAAAAGAAAACTCCTCTATTTTTGGTGGGATGTAAGCTGGTACAACCGCTCTGTAAATCAGTCTGGTGGTTTCTCAGAAAGTTGAACATACTGCTACCTGAAAACCCAGCTACTCCACTCCTCGACATATAGCCCAAAAGATGTTCCAACATATAACAAGCACACATGCTCCACCATGTTCTAGCAGCCTTATTTATGATAGCCAGAAGGTTTAAAGAACCCAGATGTTTTAAAACAGAGGAAGGGGTAAAGAATGAGTGGTACATTTATAAATTAAAAACAATGACTTTATGAAATTCCTACGCAAATGAATGGGTGGAGATAATATCATTGAGAGTAACCCAGTGACAAAAAGACCCAGATGGTATGCACTCACTGAGAACCAAACACTAGCCACAGAAAATTCTGGGTTCCCCAGAAACAATTGAGAGACCTTATGATGTGCAAAGATGTAGGAAAGCCAAAATGTCAATCCCTGGTCCTTTTAAAAGACAGAACAAAACACTTTAGAGAGGAAATACAAGGTAAAATAGAGGACCAGGGAATAAAGAAAAATCACTCAGAGACTTCTTTAATTGGGGATCTACCCCATATGAAGCCACCAATCCATAGCACTATTGGTGAAGCCAGAAAGTACTTAGAGGCAGTAACAACATAGAGATGCCTCCTCAGGGGCTCTACCAGAGTTAAATGCATGCAGCTGAGCAAGTTTAGATCTAACCATCAAAGTGAACATGGGGAAATCAATGCGTGCTAAAGTAAAGACTGAAGGAGCTGAAAGTGGTTGCAACTTCATTAGAAAACAATGTTCTCAACCAAACAAACTCTACACAACCCTCATGTACTATAACACTGACCATTGAGAACACATTGAGAAAACTATGGTTTCAGTACCATATGTAGAGGAACATAGCAGTGTCTGGCATCAATGTGAGAAGAGGTCTTTGATCTAGGAGGGACACGTTTTCCCAATGTAGGGAAATGCCAAAGCACTGGTGTTCAGAGCGCTGGAATGCAGCAATATGGAGGAAGAGCATACCATTATAAATATCAATACAAAGAGCATGTGATAAGAATGGAAAAGAAGAACCAATAAGAAAAAAGAATTCCCATGCCGGGTCAGGGTCTGGTCATTGGCACTTTGATACATGTTTCAGTCTTCCACCTCCTTTCTGTGCAAATAGTGACATTTTTCTTTAAAACCTTCCCTTAGTCAGAATATTAGACTCCATCAGAATCTGACTATCTCGGATTAAAAATTTGCTCTCTGACAACAGTGGTCTACTCCAACTCTATATACTGCCCACAGATGTGGCAAATCAACTCCACAAGGAAAAGTATTTTAAAATGGTGTATTGACACCTGGTTTCACAAATGTTTTCTCCTATAGTGCACAAGCATTGTGCTAATCATTGTTGACTTAGCCTTGGGTAGACCCTTCCTTCTTCACTGGGAGTGAAGGGACTCAAAGGAATATGTTCTTAAGCATTCCAAGGATATGGCAAGGGGTGGCTTTGAATCAGTCTCTAAAGATACCAAAGAAATACAGTAAAAAGTGTAATCATGGGGATTAGAATTCCATTCCAAACAATTAAAAGTCACACATAAACTGTACATGTTTTTCTATAAACTTATAAATCCATTCTTGTAGCATAAGTTAAGCTTGTGATCATTAAATAAATTTATAAAACCAAACTATAACTCACAGACAATATGGAGATCAAGAAGGAATTATGAAAGCTTCAGACCAACTCTGAAGAAGGAACTTAGAAGACTTACTTAGAAGTAAGGCCAGAGTTTTTCTTAAACCAATACAGATGCGTAAAACCAACCATCACACTGAGTACTGGTACCCCATTTGAGGAGTTTTGGAAAGTCCTGAAAGATTTGAAATAGTTTGCAACCCCATTGAAAGAACAATAATACCAACCAGCCTGACTGTCCAGAGTTCCAAGGGAATAAACCACCAACCAAAAAGGAAATATGGACGAAGAGCCCAAGGTTCCTGCTGCATGTAGCAGAGCATGATCTCATTTATCGTTGATTTAAGGGGAAGACCTTGGTCCAGTATAGACTGGATTCCCTCGTGTAGGGGAACCTTAGGGTGGTGATGTAGAACTCTCATAGAAGCAATTGGATGTAGATGGAATGAAGGTTTGTGTAAGGGAAACCAGGAAAGAACATATGTATGAAAGATAAATAAATAAAATATCCAATTAAAAATAAAATTATGAAATGAATTTTTCTCTATATGTATGTCAAAAAAAGGAATTTTTGGAAGGACTTACAGTTTGCAGTTGTTGCTAAACTCACAAGGGCCAGGTGAGGATGAAAAGTCCAAAATTCTTGTAGTTTGGAGTACTGCAATACAGAGTGGTTCAGCTGGCCTAATCTAGAGCCTGGAATCTGGAAGAGCTGGTGCCAATACCAGTGTAGGGATAGACTTGTGAACAAGCTGAGGACAAGCTGACAAATAGACACTTCTTCCTACTTCCATGGACCTATATATGCCTCCAGGGGAAGGTGTATCCTGGATTAAAATATGTCTTCCCGTCACGTGTTCTTGGTCACCAATCAATTAACAAAATTCAACCAGTCACTATCTCAGAGGTGTGTCCTTCTCGTGTAGAACATTTGGCTTTCTAGGTATTTTCAAGTGGACAAAAAAGGGAACCCTGTTGTTCGAAATCACAACCTTGATCTCAGAAAAATGTGGTTTTAGCTTCCTAAAACACATTAAAGTAGGGTACAATATAGTGTATCATGATTTCATTTAGGAAGATATTTATCAGATGGATGAATACCTCAGTTTGACCAGGTGCACTTGCAGATGATCTCTTTCCTTTAATTACCTCCCCATTTGTCAGGCTTGTCTAGAGGACCAACACTTACACAATCGATCTTTCTCTATGTGTTTTGTAGGCAGAAATTTATTATAGTGGCTTTAGGGTTGAGGTAGCTCAGCAATCCAAATCAAACAGAGCATACCTCCAATCTCTAGACTACTCCAAATATGATGAGAGTTTCCAGGATATATATGAAATCAAGGCCAGCAGCTCAGGATTTTTTCTCCAACAAACCTGGTTACAAGCTCACCTTTTGCCTCGAAAGTGTCAATGCAATGGGGACCAGATATTAAGTTTATGATATGACTCCAAGCATCACTCAATAATGTTAAAGGCCAGAGTGTTTTTTAAGTAGATGTTTTTACCCATCCATCCTAATTGATGCTTTCTATAAAATATTATTCCAGTAGATATTTGGGGATACAGTACCATCAAAAAACCTTGCCTGACATTGGTAAATGTGGTGGTGAGATAGCTTGATTCTTTCTATAAGTGATTTCTGATAAGTCATGTGAGAACATAAAAAAAAAAAGTTGTGTTCCAGAATTAAATGAGTCTGTACCTAGCCCTGCAATGAAATTAATTATTTCTAAGTATCACAAAGGTGATATTGATTTTTAAGGCATTTATTGATCAAGGAGTTTGGATCCAACAATTCATGCAGAAATCCTACAAACACAGATCTCACTCAGACAAATATTTACTTTGAATGCACACCCAAATACTATTCACATCAATGATGTAGCTCATGTGTTTGAACATGCCTATATGCTAGAGAGTAGAAAGAGTGACTAGGGAGTGTGAATATTAGCTGTGACCATGTTGGAGTAGGTGTGGCTTTATTTAAGGGAGTGTTTCACTATCAGTGAGTGTGTGTTTTGATGATCCAATGCTGTGGCTCCACCCATTGCAGAATGAGACTGCTCTCTCGGCTCCCTTTGGAGCAAGAGGTAGAATGATCATCTCTGCCAACACCTTGTCTGTCATGCTACATGATCCCACGGTTCTTATCATGATGGAAATGGACTGCATCTCTGAGACTTTTAACCAGCTCTACTTAAATGTTTGCTTTTACAAGAAATGACTTGTACCTAGTATCTCTGCAGAGCAATAAAACCTTAACTAAAACACTTAATTAATAAAATGTCAGAGACTACTGAATGTTGGAATCATACAAAAAACATGAAAATATTTGAAATGTCTAAGGGACTATCTCATATAAAGCACTTTTGAAATAATACCATGGTTTTGTATCCTTGGTTCAATTTTATACTCTAAAACGAATTAGTAACTTTGGATTTAGTGCAACAAATTGTTGGAATTATTGTTAATAGAGTAGGTGTACTTTGGAGAGGCAAGCTTAGGTAGTAAAGAAGTGGGTAAACAAAAAGATAGTGATATGTATTAAAACAAGGGGTACATAATCTCCATCCTTCAGGCAGCAGTACATGCTCTGGCCAGATGATTCTAGAAATAGAGTGAAGAATAAAGGAACTATGGGGAAAATTTATGCTGTTATAATGGAGCAAAAAAATTAGAAATGATTAAGAAGAGACCATCTTAGAATCAGCTTAGAGTTCTACTAACTTCAGAGCTGGAAAATTGACATAAGCCCTTTGTCTGGGCACAGAAGATAATGTGTGAAGCCCAACCAAAGACACAAGGAATTGGGAGTAATTTCTTCCCCAGGGTATTTTGTTTCTCCTTCTAAGAAGGACTGAAGCATCTGCATTTATGTCTTCCTTCTTCTTGAGCTTCCTATGATCTGTGAATTATATTTTGGGTGTTCAAAACATTTGGGCTGATATCCCCTTATCAGTGAGTGCAAACCATGTGTTTTTTTTTTTTTTTTTTTTTTTTTTTTTTTTTTTTTTTTTTTTTTTTTTTGTGAAGAGGTTACCTCACCCAGGGGGATATTTTCTAGTACCTTCCATTTGCCTAAGAGTTTCATATAGTCAGTGTTTTGAGTAGCTATATAGTGCTCAATTGAGTAAATCTTTTATGTTTTTTTTTTTTTATCCATTCCTCTTTTGAAGGACATCTGGGTTCTTTCCAGCTCATGGCTTTTATACATAAGTCTGATATGAACAAATAGGGATCCATCCTGTATTGGTTTGCATATGCTTGTCCCAGGCAGTGACATTATGGAATGTATGGCTTTATTTGCTGAAGTGTTTCATTGTGGAGGTGGGCTTTGAGACCCTCCTCCTATCTACCAGAGGAGGCCAAGTCTGTTCTTGTCTACTTTTGGATGAAAATGTTGAACTCTCAGCTCCTCATGCACTTTGTATGCCTGGACCTGGCATGCTCCTGCCTTGATAATGAACTGAAACATTGAACCTATAAAGCAATCCCAACTAAATGTCATCTGTATACATGCCTTGGTCATGATGTCTGTTCACAGCAGTAAATCCTTAAGACAGAAGATGGCACCGTGAGTGGGGTATTGCTCTGAAAGGCCAGATCATTCAATTGTTTGGAAGAATGTGGATTTTGGTATTTTAGATTTTAAGAGTACTGGAATTCTTTAAATGGGGTTTAATAAACTATCATTGGAGGATTATGGAAGACTTTGTTGGTGAGGGTGATCTGAACAGTTCAGACCTGGCCTAAGATCATGTGGTCTACTTCAGCACAGAATTTCAGTATGTGGGCTAAAGATTGGTTTTCAGGTAGTTGGGTGGAAAAAAATCTTAAGCAGTGAAGGAGTTAGAAAATAGGCAACTAGTTATAATGTAATAGACCACGGCTCCAGGTTTCAGCTCCTGCATGCAGCATAACTCAGCAGCTTAAAGCCTGGGTCTCTGGTTTTATGACTATGAGAAGGAAGCTACTGGGAAACTTGATGAGGTTTAGCTGGAGCTAAAAAATTAGTGATGGTTAAGAACAGACCAGCATCACAGTGGTAAAATCTTCTGAAAATATTTTTGATAGCAGAAAGAATCTGTGTTCCTGAGACATAGAAAGTTGCTCTTCAAACTGCAGCTATACTTAGTAATATGTAAGAAATTCCCATGTGGTTGTGGTTTTGAAGGGGCCATGAAGAGCTGTTGAGGTTTGTTACTATGAGAGGCCACTGAAAGCAAAATGGATTGGGGATAGTAGAGCTTATCAGCTGTAAAAGGTTTCTAGTGGAATTCTTTGTGTCACATAAATATACTATCATATCATCAACAAACAGTGATATTTGACTTCTTGCTTTCTAATTTACATCCCTTTGACTGCATTTGTGGTATGATTGCTCTGGTTAAGACTTACAGTACTCCAGTGCAGAAGAATAGTAGGATCAGTGTGTGCAGACTTGTCTAGTCCCTGATTTTAGTGTGATGGCTTCAATGTTCTCCCTATTTAGTTTAATATTGGCTGCTCCTTTGCTGGATATTGCATTTACTATCTTTAAGGATGTGCCTAAAGTTCCAGATATTTCCAAGAGTTTTAACATGAAGTGGTGTTTTATTTTCTCAAATGCCTTCAAAGCATCTAAAGAGATATTCATGTGGTTTATTTCTTTGAGTTTTTATTATGGTGGATTACTTTGATGGATTTTCATATATTGAACCCTCCCTGTATCCCTGGCATGAACCACTACTTGATTATGGTGAAGGACCATTTGTTGTGTTCTAGTGTTCAGTTTACATGAATTTGATTAAATACTTTCATTGATGTTCAATATGGAATATGGTCTGACACATTCTTTCTTTGTAGGGTCTATGTGTGATTTAAGTATGAGAGTATTTGTGGCTTCAAGAATGAGTTGTGTAGTGTTCCTTCTCTTTCTATTTCATGAAGAGTTTAGACAGTATTGGTATCAGTTCTTCTCTGAATATCTGATAGAATACAGCACTGAAACCATTGGCATTTTTTTAAATTTTTATTTTGGGATTGGAAGCTTTTGATGAGTGCTTGTGTTTATGGATAGATTATGGGACTGTTGTGATGATTTACCTGATTTAGACTAAAATTTGATCTTTTGTACTGTGGAGAATATGGGACATTTTCTCAAGATTTCCAGTTTGGTTGAGTATGCACTTTTGTTGTAGGATCTGATGATTGTTTTAAATTTCCTCAGTTTCTGTTTTTATATCTTCATTTTCATTTCTGATTTTGTTCATTAGGATACTCTGTGTGTCCTCTAGTTAGTCTGGCTATGGTTTTATCAATTTTGTTGATTTTATCAAAGACCTAGCTCCTGGTTTTTTTGATTCTTTGTATAGTTCCTTTTTGTTTCTACTTGGTTAATTTCAGCCCTGAGTTTGATTATTTCCTGATGTCTATTCAACTTAGATGTATCTTCTTCTTCTTGTTCTATAACTTTTAGTTCTTCTGTCAAGCTGGTGGTGTACAATCTCTCCAGTTTCTTTTGGAACTACTCAGTGCAATGAGTTTTCTTCTTAGTACTGCTTTCATTGCATCCCATAGTTTTGGTGTGCTGTCTTTTTCATTAAATTCTAACAATCCTAAAGTTTTTTATTTATTTCTTCCTTGAACATAGTATTGTTGAGTAGTACATTGTTTAGATTCCATGTGTATGTGATGTTTTTGATTTGTTTTTGTTTTTGAAGACTAGCCTTAGTCCATGGTTATTTGATAGGGTGCATGAAATCATGTCAATATATATATTTTTTTTACCTGTTGATATCTGCTTTGTGACAGACAGTGTGTTCATTTTGGTGAAGGTACCATGAGCTGATATTTTAGAAAGATATGTCCTATAGTACAAATCATTTTGATTCATAATTTCTGTTTTTTTCAATATGCTTCTGTTCAGTATCTGCTCTCTGGACTTGTCCATGGATGAGAGTAGGGTGTAGAAGCCCCCTTTATGATTGTATGTGATGTAATATATTCTTTGAGCTTTAGTAGAAATTTTTATATAAAATGTAGGTGGCATTGTATCGAGCATACTTGTTCATCTTGATAGATTTTTTTCCTGTGATTAGTCAAAATTTTCCTTCCTTATCATCTTTGGTAACTTTTGGTTGAAAATCTGTCTCATTTGATAGTATAATAGCCACTCCAGATTGTTTCTTAGGACCATTTTCCTGGAAATTTATTTCTAGCTTTTTACTCTGAGGTACTATTTGTGTTTGTTCCTGAGATGAGTTTCCTGTATGAAGCAACATGTTGGACTCTGATTGTGTATACATTCTGATTGTCTATGTCTCTTTGTTGGGGAAATGAATCGATTGATGCTAAGAGATATCAAGGAACCATAGTTGTCCTTCCCTGTTATTTCTATTTTTAGAGGTAGAATTATGTTTTTGTGGTTTTCTTCTTTTGTGTTTTTCACAAGAGATAGAAAAATACAAGGTTTTGGGGGGGGGTCTCTGAGACTTTTGCAAAATGCCTCATTTGTAGAATGTCTAAAGACACAGAAATGGTTAAGGTAAGACTCATAGACTTTCCAGTCATGAAAAAGTTCTGAGATTCAGCCTGTGCCTGACAAATAAAAACAGTGGCCTAGAATAAATCTCACAAAAGCCTGAATATACTGACTGATGGCCACCTATCTAGAAAGACCTTCTTAGGTTCCTGATGCATGGCATAGTTAGCTCATGCTCCAATAACACAATTCTGAGAAACAAAACAGAAAAAAAACACATAAAGATTTGGAATATATAAACAAAGTTCTAAAAATGTAAAAGCACAGATTTTGTAGACAGGTTAACCTATACAGTTCAGGCTGAGTATAGGTCTTTTGTAATACTTTCTTTGTTTTGAACATTTGGTATTTTGACTATTATATGTCAGAGGAAATTTTATTTATCTGGTCTAAGACATTTGGAGTTCTGTAGGCTTTTTTTATGTTCCTAGTCATGTCTTCTTTTACGTTAGTGAATTAGCTTCTATAAAATGTATAAGATATTTAGTCATACTTTTATTTGGGAGTCTTTATATTCCTCAACTGATATTATTCTTTGGTTGGCTCTTCTCATTGAGTCCTGGATTTACTAGATTCTTTAGGTTAAAGATTTGAGATTTTTCTATTATCTCTGACTGATGTGCCAATGTTTTCTGTGGTATCTTTTGCCCCTGAGATTCACTCTTCCAACTTTTGCATTCTGTTTCTTATGCTTGTGTCAATGACTTCTAATCTCTTTCTTAGGTTTTCTATCTCCAGGGTTGTTTCTTTTTGTGATTATTGTTTTTATTTCTGTTTTTCATTCTTTCACCTGTGTGTTTGTGTTTTCCTGTAGCTCTTAAACTGATTTTTCTGTTGCCTCTTTAAGGTCTTCTACTTGTTTGCTGGTTCTCATGTATTTTTTCAACTTGTTTACTGGTTCTCATATAATTCATGTTCCTCTGGAGGACCTTCATCATCCTCATCATGCAGTTTGTTTTAAGTCCAAATCTTGCTTTTCTGGTGTACTGGGCCATCTCCTACTTCTTTCTGATGTTGTCAGGTTGTGCTTGCAACCCTTGCTTAATTACTTGCACTTCCTCTTAACAGTTTGTTATCTGTGAAGCCAGGTCATCTTATTGTCTCTGAATTTTGAATGTTTATGTGTGTGTTTGTTTGTGTGTGTGTGTGTGTTTGAATGTGATTGTTCCCTTCAAAGTACTCCACATTAGAGAGGAAATCAGCTTAGAAGCACCAAATGTATATAGTCCTATTGATTCAAATTTTATCACTACACATTGATTAGCTTTCATTATCTTATGTATATATCAACTAGTCAGTAATATTTATGAGTGTCAAATTTATTTCATATGCTTTTCTTTAATATTTTTTCCTTACAACTTTATTTGAAAAAGAGAGAGACATGTACCAATTTTGAACACAAGTGTGGCATAAAACTATATAAATATATTTTTGTCAGTACCTGATTGTTTTAGAAGTTTGATAGTATGCATTGATTCTTTTTTAAGATAGATGTACAGATTTTTAAGCATTTTTGCATAAAAGTATACGAATACATTTTTATTAGGTTTTAATTAAGTATTTGTGGGTACATATAAATACACATATGGATATATGAAAAAATAATATAGGAAAAGAAGTTACTAATTTTAGGAGATAGAGGAGAAAGTGGGAGGGGCTGTAGGAAGAAAAGGGTGATGTGATACAATTCTTTTTTTAAAACTTTATTTTAAAAGACACAGAAAAAAGAAAAATATTTAAATATTTTTTATAAGTTTATACGGATACATTTTTGTCAGTGCTTGGGTTTATTTATTCCTATTTAAAGGTTTGATACTCTGCATTAAGGTCTTACTAGTTAAAATGAGCAAAGAGTACATGTAAAACAGGATGTAACCCGGAATTAGTCAAAGTTCTCTTGGTGTTTAAGGATTGAGCATAATTTTTTTTGTTTTGTTTTCTTTTCTCTTTTTCTTGAGCTTCACACAGTCTGGAAGTTGTTTCTGGTGAAGTCCAAGCCAATGGGGTTAGCATCCCACTATCAGTTACTGCATATTATGTCTGTTCTTTTGTGACTGGGTTATCTCACTCAAGATCATATTCTCTAGGTACAACCATTTTCTTAAGAATTTGGTTAAGTCATTGTTTCTGATAGCTGAGTAGTACTCCATTGTGTAAATGTACCACAAATTTTGTATCTATTCATCTAATGGAAAACATCTGGGTTCTTTCCAGCTTCTGGCTATTATAAATAGAGCTGCTATGAACATTGTGATACATATATCTTTGTTGTATATTGGAGTGTCTCTGGGGTATATTCTGAGAAGTGGAATAGCTGGATCTTCAGGTAGTACTATGTCCAATTTTCTGAGGAATCCCATGACAGATTTCCAGAGTTGTTGTATCAGTTTACAACCCATCAACAGTGAAGTGTTACTCTTGCTCCACAACCTCTCCAGCATCTGCTGTCATCTGAGTTTTTGGATCTTGGGCAACCTGATTGGTGTGAGGTAGAATCTCAGGTTTGTTTTGATTTGCATTTCCCTGATGGCTAAGGATGTTGAGCACTTCTTTAGATGTTTCTCAAACATTTCATATTCCTCAATTGAGAACGTTTTGTTTAGCACAGCAACAAATTTTTTACTAGGGTTGTTTGATTCTCTGGTGTCTAGATTTTTGAATGTTTTGTATACCTTGGATATTAGGCCTCTATCTGATGTGGAGTTGGGAAAGATCTTTTCCCATTCTTTTGGCTGCTGTTTATTTTTTCTTGACAATGTCCCTAGCCTTACAGAAATTTAGCATTCTCATTTAGCCCCATTTGTTAATCTTTAACATTAGAGCTTGAGCAATTGATGTTTTGTTCAGAAAATTTTCTCCTATGCCTATGTGTTCTAAGGTTTTCCCTATTTTCTCATCTACTAGTTTCCGAGTATCTGATTTAATGTGGAGATCTTCGATCCACTCACAATTGAGCTTTGTACTAGGAGATAAGAAAGGGTCTATTTTCATTCTTCTGCATGCTGAGTGCCAGTTGGACCAACACCATTTGTTGAATAGGCTGTCCATTTTCCATTGAATGTTACAGCTCCTTTTTCAAAAATCAGGTGACCATATACTTGAGGACTCATTTCAGCGAGTTGAACCCTTTAGTATCTTTTCCTTTTTCTTTTCATTTCCTTTTTCTTTTCCTTTTCATTTCAGTTATTTGAAAAGCACTGGAAGGAGACATGAGGTTATCTGTATATTGTCCAAGAACTTGATTTTCCGATTTTAGCTTCAGATTTACTTCATTAACTGCATCTAGTCGTGCAGAAAGATCTTCAAGTTTGTGTTGGAGTTCTAACACCTGATTGAGAAGTCGAGTCTTTCTTCCCGTTCCACACGATTTTCACCATAAACTGCCTCCACATCAACATTTATCATCTTGGGAAAATATATTGAGCTCTTGAATGCAAAATCCTTAAGAAAGGGTCTTGCAGTGTAGAACAGGTAGGAGGTGGGACAGGTAGCAAACTTACATTAATTAAAGATGAAAACTTCAGTATACAGTACATGGAACTTAGATTAAAAATTTTTTATTGAAAAGGGATAAGTTGAGATTTCCCTAGGCAAAAAAGTAGATGTAAGGATCACATGGTTCACTTTCTAATTCTAAATGTTAGTTGGTTCATTCATTTGTTTGTAATCTTGAGGTGTAGGTAGAAACAATAAACCAATTTCAGGGAAGATATTGTTTGAACAGTCAGGTTGTTGTGGTGAATGTGGCTTGAGAATGAGATTTCAGATGCTGCTTGAGGTAACTCGATCTGGAATAGTTTCTGTTGCAGAGGTGACAAGCATGGGGCCTCTCACCACTGTGCTTTTTTTTGTGTCTGTTGAGATCTGTTGAACGGTAGAATGTCCATTTGCAGCCAGGCACATTGCACTCATAACTCTTCTTTCCAGTGTGTTTCTTCATGTGGTCTTTGAGGTGGTGAGCCTTTGTGTAAGATTTCCCACAATCTGGGTAGGTACATGAGTAGCGCTTCAAAGGTTGAGATTGGATTAGAGAGACAGGGCTCAGTGTCTGCAGGTCTGAGTTCAACTCTGGACCCTTTCCTTGAACCAAATCAGAAGCTGAAGAGCTTGCCTGAGATTGCCTTTGAAAAGAACGGTAACTTGAAAGATTTGAGGATTCACCAACATATGGGTCTTGTTTACTAAGTGAAGTCACATGAGGATCAAGGCTTTGCACTACAATTGGTGTTCCATTGCTATTTGGGTAGACATTAGGATCAAGAGAGATCCTCAAATGATTCAAAAAGAATTGCTCTTCAGAACTTGGACTTTTCACTGGATGCCAAGCTAAGTGATCTTCTTTAGGACGTGAAGTCACCTGAGGATCAAATCTTTCTTCCACTTCAGGTGTTCCAGTCACACATCGGGAAGCATCAGAATCAAGAAAGGCATTTATGTCATCCAAGAAGAAAGACTCTTCAGAAAGGGGACTTGTGTCTGGGTGCCAAGCAAGGTTGACTTGGTTACTAAGTGATTTCACTTGAGGATCAAGGTTTTCTTCAACATTGGGGGATCCCTTCAAACTTGAGGAAGCATCAGAATCAAGAAAGGCTTCTATCTCATCCAAGAAGAAAGACTCTTCAGAACTGGGACTTGTCTCTTGGTGACAAGCTAGGTTGGCTGGGTTACTAACTGAAGTCACCTGAGGATCAGGGCTTTCTTTAACTGTGGGTGTTCCATTCAAACTTGGGGAAGATTCAGATTCAAGAGAGGCAATTATGTCATCGAAGAAGAAAGACTCTTCATAACTGGTACTTGTCTCTGGGTGCCAAGCTAGGTTGTCTTTGTTATTAGGTGAAGTCACCTGAGGATCAAGGTTTTCTTCAACATTATGTGTTCCATTCAAACTTGAGGAAGCATCAGAATCAGGAAAGGCTAATATCTCATCCAAGAAAAAAGACTCTTCAGATCGGGGACTTGTCTCTGGGTGACAAGCTTGGTTGGCTGGGTTACTAAGTGAAGTCACCTGAGGATATTGGTTTTCTTCAACACTGGTAATTCCATTCAGCTTTGGGGAAGCACTAGAATCAAGAGAGGCTATTATCTCATCCAAGGAGAATGACTCTTCAGAACTGGGACTTGTCTCTGGGTGACAAGCTAGGTGGTCTTCTTTGCTAAGTGAAGTCACCTGAGGATCAATGCTTTTTTCAACATTGGGTTTTCCATTCAGACTTGGTTGGATATTTGGATCCACAGAGGTTCTCATCCCATCCCTGGAGAACAAAACTGCAGAACTGGGGCTTGTCTCTGGAATCCAAGCTAGGTGGTCTTGACTTATATGTGAAATCACTTGAGATTCAAGGCTTTTTTCAACATTTGGTGTTCCATTCAGACATGGGTAGACATTTGAATCAGAGGACCTCATCTGATGCAAGTAGAATGACACTTTAGAACTGGAATATTTCTGTGGATTCCAAGTCATATTCTCTTCTGCATTGGATGTTACCCTCTTAGACCCATGAGGATTTGGGCCAAAACTGGTGTTTGTCATCTGAAAAGTATAGAAAGTCTGGCCACCAATTGGATTTGTCACCGAGTGGTTGACCATCAAATCCTGATCACATCTGTATCCTGATAACTGATACCCAGAGAGATAGTGCTCACCACTGATGAGGTTCTCCTGACCTCTGCAGACATTCTGACCACTGAAGGATGACTTCTGATAGTAGAGCTTCATCTGGTCATAGTTATATCTCACCTGAGGCTCGTCAAAAGCCTGATGTCCATTAGAAGGTATCATCAGATCTGCATTGAATCTATTATTAGCTACTATATACCTCTGCTGATACTGAATAAAACTCTGTTCAGAAAAGGAGGTCAGGGAGTGATCTACATTTGAATTCTGGCCTGCATGGATTCCAGAGAGAGAGGCATAATGATTACCAAAGGGAATCCTCTGACACTCATTCAGGCCTGTATTTTGGATCAGACGAGTCTTGTCAAAGATCACTGTCCTCATCGAGTATCCCTCATTGTAGAGAGTTTCCCTAGCTTCAAGGACTGCTTTATTCTGGGCATGAGGTTGGCATATCATTGGCGTGTTGTTGAGCTCCTTAAGCTGAGAGTCTTCAGGGCATTTTTTCTGCTGAGGAGACACAACTATCTGGTTCACAGAGGCAGTCTCACTTGGCTCTCCAGTTGTTCCTGAATTCACAGTACAGGTTATCTCAGGTGTGCTAGAGTATGCAGATGCCATCACTGGTGGTTTCCAGGCAAGCATCTCTGAGCTCTGACCTGAGACAGGCTGGCTGGACTCCACAGGGAAAGGCTGGCTATTACACCTCCCTGGCTGGAATGCACCTTTGGATTCTTCCAGCTCGATGCAGACTTCACAAAAGGCCTGGGAACTCTTCAAGTTCCTGCACTGTTAAGAGAAAAATAAACATCTGGCTGAACTAAGTATTCAGTGAAAGAGCTTAAAGTTCTTGAGAATACTCAAACCCAGGGGACAGGCAGAACTTAAATGGTAGGCACAAGCAGGCATAAAATATGCTCTGGATATCAGGGATTCACAACATTAAGGGCTCAGATTAAGGTGGGATGGGCAAACAAAAGCTTCATTACTCTGGGTTCTTATTTTATAAAGCTAGGCCATATATGTTCAGAATTTCTGGGTCTATGATTTCATAAGTCATACCTTTCAAAGTGTAGATCTTCATACTGAGAAGACATGTTTAAACATCTCATCCCAGGCTTTTAGAGTTTAGAAGATGATCCCATTAAGTAAACTCTTAGGAACTTTGTATGTTAACTTTCCTCTGATTTACTTTAAAAACAATATACTCTAACATGGTTGCATTCATCAACATTAGAAGGGAATGTGGAACAGGATTTGTTGGTGGGACTGGTGGGTTAGTTCAGGAGCAGTAGGTCATGTGTGGTTTGTTTTAAATGAAGAGAGTGAGTGAATAGAAACTTGTGTGATGTTGAAACCTCTTGCAGTGGAGACTTATAGATTACAGGAGGTTAATCTTAGTAATGTTGGATACAGAATCTGGTGTGATTATTTTTTGCAATGTTACAATATGTTGTGTCCTTTTGAAATGGGATCCCATCCATTTTCTTAAATATCATAGATTAATGCTGAGAGAGGTTTTCACTCAGCACACTGACAAAAGGATCCAATTACCTACTAAGGTATCAACAGAGTTCATGGATCGTGGAGAGTTCATGATGGTGGTAAAGGTTAATGAAATGTGAAAAAACCTTATTTTAAATTTAAAAAAGCTAATAGTGCAAACAAATGTTTAAAAAGGAAGGTGGAATGAAAGAAAGAAACAATGAGAAAGGAAATAATACAAATGGAGAAATCACATCATCATCATGAGACACAACATGTAGTATTGGAACAAATGTGAAGTTGTTATGCAGGATAGTTGCACTCTGGAAATTAATAAAAAAGCTGTAACATAGGAGATTAAAACTTGGGCATTGCCAGTAAAATCTTGCATTTTTCACCAATTAGAAAACTCTTGAAATAATGCACTCTTTATTTGTGAAAGTATCATCCATAGGCATCTCTTATTGAAACACTTGCAAGGTGTCCAGCTCAACATCCAGCCTCTCTTCTACCAGAGAAGTGGGGAATCATTCCTGCCATGAATATTTACAGGAATTTACAGGACAACTCATTTGTACAGAAGACTTTATACTTCAATCTGGTCTCATAATCATTATCTTTTGTCTCTAACACTTGATTAAAGAAATTTAAAATACTTGCCATAATATTGGACAAGGATTCTCTTTTTTTGTATTGTCATACACATAGCTGCAGGCTACTTCCTAATTGATAACATTCCACATACAATATTCAGTTTTTAGATAAATTATATTATGATATTTATGATTTTCAAATAACATCATCTACAACAACAACAATTAGAATCCTAAGGTAAGACAATAAAATTGTTCACAGCAATTCTAGCTCTCTGTTAAGACTAATGCTCTTCCCATTCTGCTCCCTAAAGAAGTAACAAGGCGAATTATTAGAAAACAAAGTGGAGAAGAGCTTAAAACATGTAGGCACTAATGAAAGTTTTCTCAACAGAAAATTGTTGATTCTAAGATCAAGAATCAACAATTGGGACTTCATATAATTGGAAAGTTTCTGTAAGAATAAGGATATTATTAAGAAGACAAAAAGTCCACTATCAAATTGAGGAATGATGTTTGCTACTCCTGCAACTGATAGAGGGCTAATATACAATATATACAAAGAACTCAAGAAGTTAGAATCCATTGAATCAAATATTAATATTTAAAAATGTTACTCAGAGCTCAACAAAGAATTCTCAACTGAGGAATTTGAAATAGCTATGAAGCTCCCAAAGGAATTATCAGCAAGGCTAGTTATCAGGAAATGCAAATAGAAGCAACCTTGAGATTCCACCTTCCATTAATTAGAATGGCTAAGGTCAAAAATCAGGTGAGAGCAGATGCTGGCAAGAATGTGAGGGAAAAAAGAAAACTCCTCCATTTTTGGTGGGATGCAAGCTGGTACAACCACTCTGTAAATCAGTCTGGTGGTTTCACAGAAAGTTGAACATAGTGCTACCTGAAAATCCAGCTATTCCACTCCTAGACATATAGCACAAAAGATGTTCCAACATATAACAAGCACGCATGCTCCACCATGTTCTAGCAGCCTTATTTATGATAGCCAGAAGGTTTAAAGAACCCAGATGTTTTAAAACAGAGGAAGGGATAAAGAATGAGTGGTACATTTATAAATTAAAAACAATGACTTTATGAACTTCCTAGGCAAATGAATGGGTCTAGATAATATCATTGAGAGTAACCCAGTGACAAAAAGACACAGATGGTATGCACTCACTGAGAACCAAACACTAGCCAAAGAAAACTCTGGGTTCCCCAGAAACAATTGAGAGACCTTATGATATGCAATGAAGTAGGAAGGCCAAAATGTCAATCCCTGGTCCTTCTTAGAAGAAAGAACAAAACACTTTAGAGAGGAAATACAAGGTAAAATAGAGGACCAGGGAATAAAGAAAAATCACTCAGAGACTTCTTTAATTGGGGATATACCCCATATGAAGCCACCAATCCATAGGACTATTGGTGAAGCCAGAAAGTACTTAGAGGCAGTAACAACATAGAGATGCCTCCTCAGGGGCTCTACCAGAGTTAAATGAATGCAGCTGTGCAAGTTTGCATCTAACCATCAAAGTGAACTTGGAGAACCCAATGAAGGTGCTAAAGTAAAGACTGAAAGAGCTGAAAGTGGTTGCAACTTCATTGGAAAACAATGTTCTCAACCAACCAATCTCTACACAACCCTCATGTACTATAACACTGACTATTGAGAACACATTGAGAAAACTATGATTTCAGTTGCATATGTAGAGGAACATAGCAGTGTATGGCATCAATGTGAGAAGAGGTCTTTGTTCCAGGAGGGACAAGTTTTCCCAATGTAGGGAAATGCCAAAGCACTGGTGTTCAGAGCGCTGGAATGTAGCAAGATGGAGGAAGAGCTTCCCATTATAAATATCAATACAAAGAGCATGTGATAAGAATGGAAAAGAATAACCAATAAGAAAGAAGAATTCCCTTGCCGGGTCAGGGTCTGGTCATTGGCACTTTGCTAAAAGTTCCAGTCATTCACCTCTATTCTGAGCAAATAGTGACAGATCTTTTAAAACCATCCCTTACTCAGACTATTAGACTCCACCAGAAACTGACTATCTCGGATTAAAAAATTTGCTCTCTGACACCAGAGGTCAACTCCAACTCTATATACTGCCCACAGGTGTGGCAAATCAACTCCACAAGGAACAATATTTTAAAATGGTGTATCGACACCTGGTTTCACAAATGTTTTCTCCTATAGTGCACAAGCATTGTACTAATCATTGTTGACTTAGCCTTGTGTAGACCCTTCCTTCTTCCCTGGGAATGATGGGACTCAGCGGAATATGTTCTTAAACATTCCAAGGACATGGCAAGGGGTGTCTTCGACTCAGTCTCTCAAGATACCAGAGAAATACCATAAAATCACTAATTATGGGGCTTAGAATTCCATACTAAACAATAAAAGGAAAGTCACACATAAACTTTACATAGATTTTCTATGAACTTATAAATCCATTCCTATAGCATAAGTTAAGCTTGTGATCATTAAATAAATTTATAAAACCAAAATATAACTCACAGACAATATGGAGATCAAGAAGGAATTATGGAAGCTTCAGTCCAATTTAGAAGAAGGAACTTAGAAGACCTACATCGAAGTAAGGTCAGAGCCTTTCTGAAACCAATACAGACCCTTATAGCCAGCCAACAGACTGCGTCCTGGGACCCCAATGGAAGAGTTTTGGAAAGTACTGAAAGAGTTGAAATTAGTTTGCATCCCCATTGAAAGAACAATAATACCAACCAGCCTGACTGTCCAGAGTTCCAAGGGAATAAACCACCAACCAAAAAGGAAATACGGACGAAGAAACCAAGGTTCCTGCTGCATGAAGCAGAGCATGAGCTCATTTATTGTTGATTTAAGGGGAAGATCTTGGTCCAGTATAGACTGGATTCCCTCGTGTAGGGGAAAATTAGGGTGGTGATGTAGAACTCTCATAGAAGCAATTGGATGTAGATGGAATGAAGGTTTGTGTAAGGGAAACCAGGAAAGAACGTATATATGAAAGATAAATAAATAAAATATCCAATTAAAAATGAAATTATGAAATGACTTTTTCTCTATATGTATGTCAAAAAAAAAGAATTTTTGGAAGGACTTACAGTTTGCAGTTGTTGCTAAACTCACAATGGCCAGCTGAGGATGAAAAGTCCAAAATTCTTGTAGTTTTGAGTACTGCAATACAGAGTGGTTCAGCTGGCCTAATCTAGAGCCTGGAATCTGGAAGAGCTGGTGCCAATACCAGTGTAGGGATAGACTTGTGTACAAGCTGAGGACAAGCTGACAAATAGACATTTCTTCCTACTTCCATGGACCTATATATGCCTCCAGGGGAAGGTGTATCCTGGATTAAAGTATGTCTTTCTGTCACGTGTTCTTGGTCACCAATCAATTAACAAAATTCAACCAGTCACTATTTCAGAGGTGTGTCCTTCTTGTGTAGATCATTTGGCTTTCTAGGTATATTCAAGTGGACAAAAAAGGGAACCTTGTTGTGGGAAATCACAACCTTGACCTCAGAAAAATGTGGTTTTAGCTTTCTAAAACACATTAACAGTAAGGTACAACATAGTGTATTATGATTACATTTGAGAAAATATTTATCAGATGGATGAATACCTCAGTATGACCAAGTGGACTTGCAAATGATCTCTTTCCTTTACTTACCTTCTCCATTTGTCAGGCTTCTTTAGAGTACCAACACTTACACAATGAATCTTTCTATATGTGTGTGTAGGCAGAGATTTATTATAGTGGCTTAAGGGTTGAGGTAGCTCAGCAACCCAAATCAAACAGATCATAACTCCAATCTCTAGAATACTCCAAGTATGATGAGAGTTTCCAGATATATATGAAAACAAGGACAGGATCTCTGGATTGTTTCCCCAACAAACCTGGTTACAAGCTCACCTTTTGCCTCAAAAGAGTCAATGCACTGGGTAGGAGATTTTAATTATATGATATTACTCCCAGCATCACCCAATAATGTTGAAGGCCACAGTAGTTTTCCGAGTACATGCTTGCACCCATCCATACTAATTGATGCTTTCTATAAAACATTACTCCAGTAGATATGTGGGGATACAGTACCATCAAAATAACCCTGCCTGACAATAGTAAATGTGGTGGTAAGATAGCTTGATGCTTTCTATAAGTGATTTCTGATAAGGCATGTGAGAACATAGTGCAAACAAATGTTTAAAAAGGAAGGAGGAATGAAAGAAAGAAACAACGAGAAAGGAAATAATACAAATGGAGAAATCACATCATCATCATGAGACACAACATGTAGTATTGAAACAAATGTGAAGTTGTTTTGCAGGATAGTTGCACTCTGAAATTAATAAAAAAGCTGTAACATAGGAGATTAAAACTTGGGCATTGCCAGTAAAATCTTGCATTTTTCACCAATTAGAAAACTCTTGAAATAATGCACTCTTTATTTGTGAAAGTATCATCCATAGGCATCTCTTATTGAAACACTTGCAAGGTGTCCAGCTCAACATCCAGCATCTCTCCTCTCCCAGAGAAGTGGGGAATCATTAATGCCATGAATATTTACAGGAATTTACAGGACAACTCATTTGTACAGAAGACATTTATACTTCAATCTGGTCTCATAATCATTATCTTTTGTCTCTAACACTTGATTGCAGAAATTTAAAATCCTTCCATAATATTGGCCGAGGATTCTCTTTCTTTGTATTGTCATACGCATAGCTGCAGGCTACTTCCTAATTGATAACATTCCACATACCATATTCAGTTTTTAAATAAATTATATTATGATATTTATGATTTTCAACTAACAACATCTACAACAACAACAATTAGAATCCTAAGGTAAGACAATAAAATTGTTCACAGCAATCCTAGCTCTCTCTTAAGACTAATGCTCTTCTCATTCTGCTCCCTAAAGAAGAAACAAGGCGAATTATTAGAAAACAAAGTGGAGAAGAGGTTAAAACATGTAGGCACTGATAAAAGTTTTCTCAACAGAAAATTGTTGATTCTAAGATCAAGAATCAACAATTGGGACCTCATAAAATTGGAAAGTTTTTGCAAGACTAAAGATATTATGAAGAAGACATAAAGTCCACTATCAAATTGAGGAATGATGTTTGCTACTCCTGCAACTGATAGAGGGCTAATATACAATATATACAAAGAACTCAAGAAGGTAGAATCCATTGAATCAAATATTAATATTTAAAAATGTTACTCAGAGCTCAACAAAGAATTCTCAACTGAGGAATTTGAAATAGCTATGAAGCTCCCAAAGGAATTATCAGCAAGGCTAGTTATCATGAAATGCAAATTCAAACAACCTTGAGATTCCACCTTCCATTAATTAGAATGGCTAAGGTCAAAAATCAGGTGAGAGCAATTGCTGGCAGGAATGTGAGGGAAAAAAGAAAACTCCTCCATTTTTGGTGGGATGTAAGCTGGTACAACCACTCTGTAAATCAGTCTGGTGGTTTCTCAGAAAGTTGAACATAGTGCTACCTGAAAATCCAGCTATTCCACTCCTAGACATATAGCACTAACGATGTTCCAACATATAACAAGCACACATGCTCCACCATGTTCTAGCAGCCTTATTTATGATAGCCAGAAGGTTTAAAGAACGCAGATGTTTTAAAACAGAGGAAGGGATAAAGAATGAGTGGTACATTTATAAATTAAAAACAATGACTTTATAAAATTCATACGCAAATGAATGGGTCGAGATAATATCATTGAGAGTAACCCAGTGACAAAAAGACACAGATGGTATGCACTCACTGAGAACCAAACACTTGCCAAAGAAAACTCTGGGTTCCCCTGAAACAATTGAGAGACCTTATGATATGCAAAGAAGTAGGAAGGCCAAAATGTCAATCCCTGGTCCTTCTTAGAAGAAAGAACAAAACACTTTAGAGAGGAAATACAAGGTAAAATAGAGGACCAGGGAATAAAGAAAAATCACTCAGAGACTTCTTTAATTGGGGATATACCCGATATGAAGCCACCAATCCATAGGACTATTTGTGAAGCCAGAAAGTACTTAGAGGCAGTAACAACATAGAGATGCCTCCTCGGGGGCTCTACCAGAGTTAAATGAATGCAGCTGAGCAAGTTTGCATCTAACCATCAAAGTGAACTTGGAGAACCCAATGAAGGTGCTAAAGGAAAGACTGAAAGAGCTGAAAGTGGTTGCAACTTCATTGGAAACCAATGTTCTCAACAACCAATCTCTACACAACCCTCATGTACTATAACACTGACTATTGAGAACACATTGAGAAAACTATGGTTTCAGTTGCATATGTAGAGGAACATAGCAGTGTCTGGCATCAATGTAAGAAGAGGTCTTTGTTCCAGGAGGGACAAGTTTTCCAAATGTTGTGAAATGCCAAAGTACTGGTGTTCAGAGCGCTGGAATGTAGCAAGATGGAGGAAGAGCTTACCATTATAAATATCAATACAAAGAGCATGTGATAAGAATGGAAAAGAAGAACCAATAAGAAAGAAGAATTCCCTAGCCAGGTCAGGGTCTGGTCATTGGCACTTTGCTAAAAGTTCCAGTCATTCACCTCTATTCTGAGCAAATAGTGATAGATCTTTTAAAACCATCCCTTACTCAGACTATTAGACTCCACCAGAAACTGACTATCTTGGATTAAAACATTTGCTCTCTGACACCAGAGGTCAACTCCAACTCTATATACTGCCCACAGGTGTGCCAAATCAACTCCACAAAGAACAATATTTTAAAATGGTGTATAGACACCTGGTTTCACAAATGTTTTTTCCTATAGTGCACAAGCATTGTACTAATCATTGTTGACTTAGCCTTGTGTAGACCCTTCCTCCTTCACTCTGAATGATGGGACTCAGAGGAATATGTTCTTAAACATTCCAAGGACAAGGCAAGGGGTGTCTTCGACTCAGTTTCTCAAGATACCAGAGAAATACCATAAAATCACTAATTATGGGGCTTAGAATTCCATTCCAAACAATTAAAGGAAAGTCACACATAAACTGTACATAGATTTTCTATGAACTTATAAATCCATTCCTATAGCATAAGTTAAGCTTGTGATCATTAAATAAACTTATAAAACCAAAATATAACTCACAGACAATATGGAGATCAAGAAGGAATTATGGAAGCTTCAGTCCAATTTAGAAGAAGGAACTTAGAAGACATACATCGAAGTATGGCCAGAGCCTTTCTGAAACCAATACAGACGCTTATAGCCAGCCAACAGACTGCGTCCTGGGACCCCAATGGAAGAGTTTTGGAAAGTACTGAAAGAGTTGAAATTAGTTTGCAATCCCATTGAAAGAACAATAATACCAACCAGCCTGACTGTCCAGAGTTCCAAGGGAATAAACCACCAACCAAAAAGGAAATATGGACGAAGAACCCAAGGTTCCTGCTGCATGTAGCAGAGTATGAGCTCATTTATCGTTGATTTAAGGGGAAGACCTTGGTCCAGTATAGACTGGATATCCCTCGTGTAGGGGAAAATTAGGATGGTGATGTAGAACTCTCATAGAAGCAATTGGATGTAGATGGAATGAAGTTTTGTGTAAGGGAATCCAGGAAAGAATGTATATATGAAAGTATAATAAATAAAATATCCAATTAAAAATGAAATTATGAAATGAATTTTTTTCTATATGTATGTCAAAAAAAGGAATTTTTGGAAGGACTTACAGTTTGCAGTTGTTGCTAAACTCACAATGGCCAGCTGAGGTTGAAAAGTCCAAAATTCTTGTAGTTTTGAGTACTGCAATACAGAGTGGTTCAGCTAGCCTAATCTAGAGCCTGGAATCTGGAAGAGCTGGTGCCAATACCAGTGAAGGGATAGACTTGTGAACAAGATGAGGACAAGCTGACAAATAGACACTTCTTCCTACTTCCATGGACCTATATATGCCTCCAGGGGAAGGTGTTTCCTGGATTAAAGTATGTCTTCCTGTCACGTGTTCTAGGTCACCAATCAATTAACAAAATTCAACCAGTCACTATCTCAGAGGTGTGTTGTTCTTGTGTAGATCATTTGGCTTTCTTGGTATATTCAAGTGGAAGAAAAAGGGAACCTTGTTGTGGAAAATCACAACCTTGACCTCAGAAAAATGTGGTTTTAGCATTCTAAAACACATTAACAGTAAGGTCCAACATAGTGTCTTATGATTACATTTGAGAAAGTATTTATCAGATGGATGAATACCTCAGTATTACCAAGTGGACTTGCAGATGATCTCTTTCTTTTCCTTACCTCCCCCATTTTTCAGGCTTCTTTAGAGTACCAACACTTACACAATGAATCATTCTATATGTGGTGTAGGCAGAGATTTATTATAGTGGCTTAAGGGTTGAGGTAGCTCAGCAACCCAAATCAAACAGATCATAACTCCAATCTCTAGAATACTCCAAGTATGTTGAGAGTTTCCAGATATATATGAAAACAAGGACAGGATCTCTGGATTGTTTCCCCAACAAACCTGGTTACAAGCTCACCTTTTGCCTCAAAAGAGTCAATGCACTGGGTAGGAGATTTTAATTACATGATACTACTCCCAGCATCACCCAATAATGTTGAAGGCCACAGTAGTTTTCCGAGTACATGCTTGCACCCATCCATACTAATTGATGCTTTCTATAAAACATTATTCCAGTAGATATGTGGGGATACAGTACCATCAAAATAACCCTGCCTGACAATAGTAAATGATGTGGTAAGATAGCTTGATGCTTTTTATAAGTGATTTTTGATAAGGCATGTGAGAACATAGTGCAAACAAATGTTTAAAAAAGAAGGAGGAATGAAAGAAAGAAACAACGAGAAAGGAAATAATACAAATGAAGAAATCACATCATCATCATGAGACACAACATATAGTATTGAAACAAATGTGAAGTTGTTTTGGAGGATAGTTGCAATCTGGAAATTATTAAAAAAGCTGTAATATAGGAGATTAAAACTTGGGCATTGCCAGTAAAATCTTGCATTTTTCACCAATTAGAATACTCTTGAAATAATGTACTCTTTATTTGTGAAAGTATCATCCATAGGCATCTCTTATTGAAACACTTGCAAGGTGTCCAGCTCAACATCCAGCCTCTCTTCTACCAGAGAAGTGGGGAATCATTAATGCCATGAATATTTACAGGAATTTACAGGACAACTCATTTGTACAGAAGACATTTATACTTCAATCTGGTCTCATAATTATTATCTTTTGTCTCTAACACTTGATTGTAGAAATTTAAAATCCTTTCATAACATTGGCCAAGGATTCTCTTTCTTTGTATTGTCATACGCATAGCTGCAGGCTACTTCCTAATTGATAACATTCCACATACCATATTCAGTTTTTAAATAAATTATATTCTGATATTTATGATTTTCAACTAACAACATCTACAACAACAACAATTAGAATCCTAAGGTAAGACAATAAAATTGTTCACAGCAATCCTAGCTCTCTCTTAAGACTAATGCTCTTCTCATTCTGCTCCCTAAAGAAGAAACAAGCCGAATTATTAGAAAACAGAGTGGAGAAGAGGTTAAAACATGTAGGCACTGATGAAAGTTTATTAACAGAAAATTGTTGATTCTAAGATCAAGAATCAACAATTGGGACCTCATAAAATTGGAAAGTTTCTGTAAGACTAAAGATATTATCAAGAAGACAAAAAGTCCACTATCAAATTGAGGAATGATGTTTGCTACTCCTGCAACTGATAGAGGGCTAATATACAATATATACAAAGAACTCAAGAAGTTAGAATCCATCGAATCAAATATTAATATTTAAAAATGTTACTCAGAGCTCAACAAAGAATTCTCAACTGAGGAATTTGAAATAGCTATGAAGCTCCCAAAGGAATTATCAGCAAAGCTAGTTATCAGGAAATGCAAATCCAAACAACCTTGAGATTCCACCTTCCATTAATTAGAATGGCTAAGGTCAAAAATCAGGTGAGAGCAATTGCTGGCAAGAATGTGAGGGAAAAAAGAAAACTCCTCCATTTTTGGTGGGATGTAAGCTGGTACAACCGCTCTGTAAATCAGTCTGGTGGTTTCTCAGAAAGTTGAACATACTGCTACCTGAAAACCCAGCTACTCCACTCCTAGACATATAGCCCAAAAGATGTTCCAACATATAACAAGCACGCATGCTCCACCATGTTCTAGCAGCCTTATTTATGATAGCCAGAAGGTTTAAAGAACGCAGATGTTTTAAAACAGAGGAAGGGGTAAAGAATGAGTGGTACATTTATAAATTAAAAACAATGACTTTATGAAATTCCTACGCAAATGAATGGGTGGAGATAATATCATTGAGAGTAACCCAGTGACAAAAAGACCCAGATGGTATGCACTCACTGAGAACCAAACACTAGCCACAGAAAATTCTGGGTTCCCCAGAAACAATTGAGAGACCTTATGATGTGCAAAGATGTAGGAAAGCCAAAATGTCAATCCCTGGTCCTTTTAAAAGAAAGAACAAAACACTTTAGAGAGGAAATACAAGGTAAAATAGAGGACCAGGGAATAAAGAAAAATCACTCAGAAACTTCTTTAATTGGGGATCTACCCCATATGAAGCCACCAATCCATAGGACTATTGGTGAAGCCAGAAAGTACTTAGAGGCAGTAACAACATAGAGATGCCTCCTCAGGGGCTCTACCAGAGTTAAATGCATGCAGCTGAGCAAGTTTAGATCTAACCATCAAAGTGAACATGGGGAAATCAATGCGTGCTAAAGTAAAGACTGAAGGAGCTGAAAGTGGTTGCAACTTCATTAGAAAACAATGTTCTCAACAAAACAAACTCTACACAACCCTCATGTACTATAACACTGACCATTGAGAACACATTGAGAAAACTATGGTTTCAGTACCATATGTAGAGGAACATAGCAGTGTCTGGCATCAATGTGAGAAGAGGTCTTTGATCTAGGAGGGACACGTTTTCCCAATGTAGGGAAATGCCAAAGCACTGGTGTTCAGAGCGCTGGAATGCAGCAAGATGGAGGAAGAGCATACCATTATAAATATCAATACAAAGAGCATGTGATAAGAATGGAAAAGAAGAACCAATAAGAAAAAAGAATTCCCATGCCGGGTCAGGGTCTGGTCATTGGCACTTTGATACATGTTTCAGTCTTCCACCTCCTTTCTGTGCAAATAGTGACAATTTTTTTTAAAATCTTCCCTTAGTCAGAATATTAGACTCCATCAGAATCTGACTATCTCGGATTAAAAATTTGCTCTCTGACAACAGTGGTCTACTCCAACTCTATATACTGCCCACAGATGTGGCAAATCAACTCCACAAGGAAAAGTATTTTAAAATGGTGTATTGACACCTGGTTTCACAAATGTTTTCTCCTATAGTGCACAAGCATTGTGCTAATCATTGTTGACTTAGCCTTGGGTAGACCCTTCCTTCTTCACTGGGAGTGAAGGGACTCAAAGGAATATGTTCTTAAGCATTCCAAGGATATGGCAAGGGGTGGCTTTGAATCAGTCTCTAAAGATACCAAAGAAATACAGTAAAAAGAGTAATCATGGGGCTTAGAATTCCATTCCAAACAATTAAAAGTCACACATAAACTGTACATGTTTTTCTATAAACTTATAAATCCATTCTTGTAGCATAAGTTAAGCTTGTGATCATTAAATAAATTTATAAAACCAAACTATAACTCACAGACAATATGGAGATCAAGAAGGAATTATGAAAGCTTCAGACCAACTCTGAAGAAGGAACTTAGAAGACTTACTTAGAAGTAAGGCCAGAGTTTTTCTTAAACCAATACAGATGCGTAAAACCAACCATCACACTGAGTACTGGTACCCCATTTGAGGAGTTTTGGAAAGTCCTGAAAGATTTGAAATAGTTTGCAACCCCATTGAAAGAACAATAATACCAACCAGCCTGACTGTCCAGAGTTCCAAGGGAATAAACCACCAACCAAAAAGGAAATACGGACGAAGAGCCCAAGGTTCCTGCTGCATGTAGCAGAGCATGATCTCATTTATCGTTGATTTAAGGGGAAGACCTTGGTCCAGTATAGACTGGATTCCCTCGTGTAGGGGAACCTTAGGGTGGTGATGTAGAACTCTCATAGAAGCAATTGGATGTAGATGGAATGAAGGTTTGTGTAAGGGAAACCAGGAAAGAACATATGTATGAAAGATAAATAAATAAAATATCCAATTAAAAATAAAATTATGAAATGAATTTTTCTCTATATGTATGTCAAAAAAAGGAATTTTTGGAAGGACTTACAGTTTGCAGTTGTTGCTAAACTCACAAGGGCCAGGTGAGGATGAAAAGTCCAAAATTCTTGTAGTTTTGAGTACTGCAATACAGAGTGGTTCAGCTGGCCTAATCTAGAGCCTGGAATCTGGAAGAGCTGGTGCCAATACCAGTGTAGGGATAGACTTGTGAACAAGCTGAGGACAAGCTGACAAATAGACACTTCTTCCTACTTCCATGGACCTATATATGCCTCCAGGGGAAGGTGTATCCTGGATTAAAATATGTCTTCCCGTCACGTGTTCTTGGTCACCAATCAATTAACAAAATTCAACCAGTCACTATCTCAGAGGTGTGTCCTTCTTGTGTAGAACATTTGGCTTTCTAGGTATTTTCAAGTGGACAAAAAAGGGAACCCTGTTGTTCGAAATCACAACCTTGATCTCAGAAAAATGTGGTTTTAGCTTCCTAAAACACATTAAAGTAGGGTACAACATAGTGTATCATGATTTCATTTAGGAAGATATTTATCAGATGGATGAATACCTCAGTTTGACCAAGTGGACTTGCAGATGATCTCTTTCCTTTAATTACCTCCCCATTTGTCAGGCTTGTCTAGAGGACCAACACTTACACAATCGATCTTTCTCTATGTGTTTTGTAGGCAGAAATTTATTATAGTGGCTTTAGGGTTGAGGTAGCTCAGCAATCCAAATCAAACAGAGCATACCTCCAATCTCTAGACTACTCCAAATATGATGAGAGTTTCCAGGATATATATGAAAACAAGGCCAGCAGCTCAGGATTATTTCTCCAACAAACCTGGTTACAAGCTCACCTTTTGCCTCGAAAGTGTCAATGCAATGGGGACCAGATATTAAGTTTATGATATGACTCCAAGCATCACTCAATAATGTTAAAGGCCAGAGTGTTTTTTAAGTAGATGTTTTTACCCATCCATCCTAATTGATGCTTTCTATAAAATATTATTCCAGTAGATATTTGGGGATACAGTACCATCAAAAAACCTTGCCTGACATTGGTAAATGTGGTGGTGAGATAGCTTGATTCTTTCTATAAGTGATTTCTGATAAGTCATGTGAGAACATAAAAAAAAGGTGTGTTCCAGAATTAAATGAGTCTGTACCTACCCCTGCAATGAAATTAATTATTTCTAAGTATCACAAAGGTGATATTGATTTTTAAGGCATTTATTGATCAAGGAGTTTGGATCCAACAATTCATGCAGAAATCCTACAAACACAGATCTCACTCAGAAAAATATTTACTTTGAATGCACACCCAAATACTATTCACATCAATGATGTAGCTCATGTGTTTGAACATGCCTATATGCTAGAGAGTAGAAAGAGTGACTAGGGAGTGTGAATATTAGCTGTGACCATGTTGGAGTAGGTGTGGCTTTATTTAAGGGAGTGTTTCACTATCAGTGAGTGTGTGTTTTGATGATCCAATGCTGTGGCTCCACCTATTGCAGAATGAGAGTGTTCTCTCGGCTCCCTTTGGAGCAAGAGGTAGAATGATCATCTCTGCCAACACCTTGTCTGTCATGCTACATGATCCCACGGTTCTTATCATGATGGAAATGGACTGCATCTCTGAGACTTTTAACCAGCTCTACTTAAATGTTTGCTTTTACAAGAAATGACTTGTACATAGTATCTCTGCAGAGCAATAAAACCTTAACTAAAACACTTAATTAATAAAATGTCAGAGACTACTGAATGTTGGAATCATACAAAAAACATGAAAATATTTGAAATGTCTAAGGGACTATCTCATATAAAGCACTTTTGAAATAATACCATGGTTTTGTATCCTTGGTTCAATTTTATACTCTAAAACGAATTAGTAACTTTGGATTTAGTGCAACAAAATGTTGGAATTATTGTTAATAGAGTAGGTGTACTTTGGAGAGGCAAGCTTAGGTAGTAAAGAAGTGGGTAAACAAAAAGATAGTGATATGTATTAAAACAAGGGGTACATAATCTCCATCCTTCAGGCAGCAGTACATGCTCTGGCCAGATGATTCTAGAAATAGAGTGAAGAATAAAGCAACTCTGGGGAAAATTTATGCTGTTATGCTGGAGCAAAAAAATTAGAAATGATTAAGAAGAGACCAGCTTAGAATCAGCTTAGAGTTAAACTAACTTCAGAGCTGGAAAATTGACATAAGCCCTTTGTCTGGGCACAGAAGATAATGTGTGAAGCCCAACCAAAGACACAAGGAATTGGGAGTAATTTCTTCCCCAGGGTATTTTGTTTCTCCTTCTAAGAAGGACTGAAGCATCTGCATTTATGTCTTCCTTCTTCTTGAGCTTCCTATGATCTGTGAATTATATTTTGGGTGTTCAAAACATTTGGGCTGATATCCCCTTATCAGTGAGTGAAAACCATGTGTTTTTTGTTGGTTTTTTTTTTTTTTTTTTTTTTTTTTTTTTTTTTTTTTGAAGAGGATACCTCACCCAGGGGGATATTTTCTAGTACCTTCCATTTGCCTAAGAGTTTCATATAGTCAGTGTTTTGAGTAGCTATATAGTGCTCAATTGAGTAAATCTTCTATGTTTTTTTTTTTATCCATTCCTCTTTTGAAGGACATCTGGGTTCTTTCCAGCTCATGGCTTTTATACATAAGTCTGATATGAACAAATAACGATCCATCCTGTATTGGTTTGCATATACTTGTCCCAGGCAGTGACATTATGGAATGTATGGCTTTATTTGAGGAAGTGTTTCATTGTGGAGGTGGGCTTTGAGACCCTCCTCCTATCTACCAGAGGAGGCCAAGTCTGTTCTTGTCTACTTTTGGATGAAAATGTTGAACTCTCAGCTCCTCATGCACTTTGTATGCCTGGACCTGGCATGCTCCTGCCTTGATAATGAACTGAAACATTGAACCTATAAAGCAATCCCAACTAAATGTCATCTGTATACATGCCTTGGTCATGATGTCTGTTCACAGCAGTAAATCCTTAAGACAGAAGATGGCACCGTGAGTGGGGTATTGCTCTGAAAGGCCAGATCATTCAATTGTTTGGAAGAATGTGGATTTTGGTATTTTAGATTTTAAGAGTACTGGAATTCTTTAAATGGGGTTTAATAAACTATCATTGGAGGATTATGGAAGACTTTGTTGGTGAGGGTGATCTGAACAGTTCAGACCTGGCCTAAGATCATGTGGTCTACTTCAGCACAGAATTTCAGTATGTGGGCTAAAGATTGGTTTTCAGGTAGTTGGGTGGAAAAAAATCTTAAGCAGTGAAGGAGTTAGAAAATAGGCAACTAGTTATAATGTAATAGACCACGGCTCCAGGTTTCAGCTCCTGCATGCAGCATAACTCAGCAGCTTAAAGCCTGGGTCTCTGGTTTTATGACTATGAGAAGGAAGCTACTGGGAAACTTGATGAGGTTTAGCTGGAGCTAAAAAATTAGTGATGGTTAAGAACAGACCAGCATCACAGTGGTAAAATCTTCTGAAAATATTTTTGATAGCAGAAAGAATCTGTGTTCCTGAGACATAGAAAGTTGTTCTTCACACTGCATTTATACTTAGTAATATGTAAGAAATTCCCATGTGGTTGTGGTTTTGAAGGGGCCATGAAGAGCTGTTGAGGTTTGTTACTATGAGAGGCCACTGAAAGCAAAATGGATTGGGGATAGTAGAGCATATCAGCTGTAAAAGGTTTCTAGTGGAATTCTTTGTGTCACATAAATATACTATCATATCATCAACAAATAGTGATATTTGACTTCTTGCTTTCTAATTTACATCCCTTTTACTGCATTTGTGGTATGATTGCTCTGGTTAAGACTTACAGTACTCCAGTGCAGAAGAATAGTAGGATCAGTGTGTGCAGACTTGTCTAGTCCCTGATTTTAGTGTGATGGCTTCAATGTTCTCCCTATTTAGTTTAATATTGGCTGCTCCTTTGCTGGATATTGCATTTACTATCTTTAAGGATGTGCCTAAAGTTCCAGATATTTCCAAGAGTTTTAACATGAAGTGGTGTTTTATTTTCTCAAATGCCTTCAAAGCATCTAAAGAGATATTCATGTGGTTTATTTCTTTGAGTTTTTATTATGGTGGATTACTTTGATGGATTTTCTTATATTGAACCCTCTCTGTATCCCTGGCATGAACCACTACTTGATTATGGTGAAGGACCATTTGTTGTGTTCTAGTGTTCAGTTTACATGAATTTGATTAAATACTTTCATTGATGTTCAATATGGAATATGGTCTGACACATTCTTTCTTTGTAGGGTCTATGTGTGATTTAAGTATGAGAGTAATTGTGGCTTCAAGAATGAGTTGTGTAGTGTTCCTTCTCTTTCTATTTCATGAAGAGTTTAGACAGTATTGGTATCAGTTCTTCTCTGAATATCTGATAGAATACAGCACTGAAATCATTGGCTTTTTTTAAAATTTTTATTTTGGGATTGGAAGCTTTTGATGAGTGCTTGTGTTTATGGATAGATTATGGGACTGTTGTGATGATTTACCTGATTTAGACTAAAATTTGATGTTTTGTACTGTGGAGAATATGGGACATTTTCTCAAGATTTCCAGTTTGGTTGAGTATGCACTTTTGTTGTAGGATCTGATGATTGTTTTAAATTTCCTAAGTTTCTGTTTTTATATCTTCATTTTCATTTCTGATTTTGTTCATTAGGATACTCTGTGTGTCCTCTAGTTAGTCTGGCTATGGTTTTATCAATTTTGTTCATTTTATCAAAGACCTAGCTCCTGGTTTTTTTGATTCTTTGTATAGTTCCTTTTTGTTTCTACTTGGTTAATTTCAGCCCTGAGTTTGATTATTTCCTGATGTCTATTCAACTTAGATGTATCTTCTTCTTCTTGTTCTATAACTTTTAGTTCTTCTGTCAAGCTGGTGGTGTATAATCTCTCCAGTTTCTTTTGGAACTACTCAGTGCAATGAGTTTTCTTCTTAGTACTGCTTTCATTGCATCCCATAGTTTTGGTGTGCTGTCTTTTTCATTAAATTCTAACAATCCTAAAGTTTTTTATTTATTTCTTCCTTGAACATAGTATTGTTGAGTAGTACATTGTTTAGATTCCATGTGTATGTGGTGTTTTTGATTTGTTTTTGTTTTTGAAGACTAGCCTTAGTCCATGGTTATTTGATAGGGTGCATGAAATCATGTCAATATATATATATTTTTTTACCTGTTGATATCTGCTTTGTGACAGACAGTGTGTTCATTTTGGTGAAGGTACCATGAGCTGATATTTTAGAAAGATATGTCCTATAGTACAAATCATTTTGATTCATAATTTCTGTTAGTTTCAATATGCTTCTGTTCAGTATCTGCTCTCTGGACATGTCCATGGATGAGAGTAGGGTGTAGAAGCCCCCTTTATGATTGTATGTGATGTAATATATTCTTTGAGCTTTAGTAGAGATTTTTATATAAAATGTAGGTGGCATTGTATCGAGCATACTTGTTCATCTTGATAGATTTTTTCCTGTGATTAGTCAAAATTTTCCTTCCTTATCATCTTTGGTAACTTTTGGTTGAAAATCTGTCTCATTTGATAGTATAATAGCCACTCCAGATTGTTTCTTAGGACCATTTTCCTGGAAATTTATTTCTAGCTTTTTACTCTGAGGTACTATTTGTGTTTGTTCCTGAGATGAGTTTCCTGTATGAGGCAACATGTTGGACTCTGATTGTGTATACATTCTGATTGTCTATGTCTCTTTGTTGGGGAAATGAATCGATTGATGCTAAGAGATATCAAGGAACCATAGTTGTCCTTCCCTGTTATTTCTATTTTTAGAGGTAGAATTATGTTTTTGTGGTTTTCTTCTTTTGTGTTTTTCACAAGAGATAGAAAAATACAAGGATTTGGGGGGGGTCTCTGAGACTTTTGCAAAATGCCTCATTTGTAGAATGTCTAAAGACACAGAAATGGTTAAGGTAAGACTCATAGACTTTCCAGTCATGAAAAAGTTCTGAGATTCAGCCTGTGCCTGACAAATAAAAACAGTGGCCTAGAATAAATCTCACAAAAGCCTGAATATACTGACTGATGGCCACCTATCTAGAAAGACCTTCTTAGGTTCCTGATGCATGGCATAGTTAGCTCATGCTCTAATAACACAATTCTGAGAAACAAAACAGAAAAAAAACACATAAAGATTTGGAATATATAAACAAAGTTCTAAAAATGTAAAAGCACAGATTTTGTAGAAAGGTTAACCTATACAGTTCAGGCTGAGTATAGGTCTTTTGCAATACTTTCTTTGTTTTGAACATTTGGTATTTTGACTATTATATGTCAGAGGAAATTTTATTTATCTGGTCTAAGACATTTGGAGTTCTGTAGGCTTTTTTTATGTTCCTAGTCATGTCTTCTTTTACGTTAGTGAATTAGCTTCTATAAAATGTATAAGATATTTAGTCATACTTTTATTTGGGAGTCTTTATATTCCTCAACTGATATTATTCTTTGGTTGGCTCTTCTCATTGAGTCCTGGATTTACTAGATTCTTTAGGTTAAAGATTTGAGATTTTTCTATTATCTCTGACTGATGTGCCAATGTTTTCTGTGGTATCTTTTGCCCCTGAGATTCACTCTTCCAACTTTTGCATTCTGTTTCTTATGCTTGTGTCAATGACTTCTAATCTCTTTCTTAGGTTTTCTATCTCCAGGGTTGTTTCTTTTTGTGATTATTGTTTTTATTTCTGTTTTTCATTCTTTCACCTGTGTGTTTGTGTTTTCCTGTAGCTCTTAAACTGATTTTTCTGTTGCCTCTTTAAGGTCTTCTACTTGTTTGCTGGTTCTCATGTATTTTTTCAACTTGTTTACTGGTTCTCATATAATTCATGTTCCTCTGGAGGACCTTCATCATCCTCATCATGCAGTTTGTTTTAAGTCCAAATCTTGCTTTTCTGGTGTACTGGGCCATCTCCTACTTCTTTCTGATGTTGTCAGGTTGTGCTTGCAACCCTTGCTTAATTACTTGCACTTCCTCTTAACAGTTTGTTATCTGTGAAGCCAGGTCATCTTATTGTCTCTGAATTTTGAATGTTTATGTGTGTGTTTGTTTGTGTGTGTGTGTGTGTTTGAATGTGATTGTTCCCTTCAAAGTACTCCACATTAGAGAGGAAATCAGCTTAGAAGCACCAAATGTATATAGTCCTATTGATTCAAATTTTATCACTACACATTGATTAGCTTTCATTATCTTATGTATATATCAACTAGTCAGTAATATTTATGAGTGTCAAATTTATTTCATATGCTTTTCTTTAATATTTTTTCCTTACAACTTTATTTGAAAAAGAGAGAGACATGTACCAATTTTGAACACAAGTGTGGCATAAAACTATATAAATATATTTTTGTCAGTACCTGATTGTTTTAGAAGTTTGATAGTATGCATTGATTCTTTTTTAAGATAGATGTACAGATTTTTAAGCATTTTTGCATAAAAGTATACGAATACATTTTTATTAGGTTTTAATTAAGTATTTGTGGGTACATATAAATACACATATGGATATATGAAAAAATAATATAGGAAAAGAAGTTACTAATTTTAGGAGATAGAGGAGAAAGTGGGAGGGGCTGTAGGAAGAAAAGGGTGATGTGATACAATTCTTTTTTTAAAACTTTATTTTAAAAGACACAGAAAAAAGAAAAATATTTAAATATTTTTTATAAGTTTATACGGATACATTTTTGTCAGTGCTTGGGTTTATTTATTCCTATTTAAAGGTTTGATACTCTGCATTAAGGTCTTACTAGTTAAAATGAGCAAAGAGTACATGTAAAACAGGATGTAACCCGGAATTAGTCAAAGTTCTCTTGGTGTTTAAGGATTGAGCATAATTTTTTTTGTTTTGTTTTCTTTTCTCTTTTTCTTGAGCTTCACACAGTCTGGAAGTTGTTTCTGGTGAAGTCCAAGCCAATGGGGTTAGCATCCCACTATCAGTTACTGCATATTATGTCTGTTCTTTTGTGACTGGGTTATCTCACTCAAGATCATATTCTCTAGGTACAACCATTTTCTTAAGAATTTGGTTAAGTCATTGTTTCTGATAGCTGAGTAGTACTCCATTGTGTAAATGTACCACAAATTTTGTATCTATTCATCTAATGGAAAACATCTGGGTTCTTTCCAGCTTCTGGCTATTATAAATAGAGCTGCTATGAACATTGTGATACATATATCTTTGTTGTATATTGGAGTGTCTCTGGGGTATATTCTGAGAAGTGGAATAGCTGGATCTTCAGGTAGTACTATGTCCAATTTTCTGAGGAATCCCATGACAGATTTCCAGAGTTGTTGTATCAGTTTACAACCCATCAACAGTGAAGTGTTACTCTTGCTCCACAACCTCTCCAGCATCTGCTGTCATCTGAGTTTTTGGATCTTGGGCAACCTGATTGGTGTGAGGTAGAATCTCAGGTTTGTTTTGATTTGCATTTCCCTGATGGCTAAGGATGTTGAGCACTTCTTTAGATGTTTCTCAAACATTTCATATTCCTCAATTGAGAACGTTTTGTTTAGCACAGCAACAAATTTTTTACTAGGGTTGTTTGATTCTCTGGTGTCTAGATTTTTGAATGTTTTGTATACCTTGGATATTAGGCCTCTATCTGATGTGGAGTTGGGAAAGATCTTTTCCCATTCTTTTGGCTGCTGTTTATTTTTTCTTGACAATGTCCCTAGCCTTACAGAAATTTAGCATTCTCATTTAGCCCCATTTGTTAATCTTTAACATTAGAGCTTGAGCAATTGATGTTTTGTTCAGAAAATTTTCTCCTATGCCTATGTGTTCTAAGGTTTTCCCTATTTTCTCATCTACTAGTTTCCGAGTATCTGATTTAATGTGGAGATCTTCGATCCACTCACAATTGAGCTTTGTACTAGGAGATAAGAAAGGGTCTATTTTCATTCTTCTGCATGCTGAGTGCCAGTTGGACCAACACCATTTGTTGAATAGGCTGTCCATTTTCCATTGAATGTTACAGCTCCTTTTTCAAAAATCAGGTGACCATATACTTGAGGACTCATTTCAGCGAGTTGAACCCTTTAGTATCTTTTCCTTTTTCTTTTCATTTCCTTTTTCTTTTCCTTTTCATTTCAGTTATTTGAAAAGCACTGGAAGGAGACATGAGGTTATCTGTATATTGTCCAAGAACTTGATTTTCCGATTTTAGCTTCAGATTTACTTCATTAACTGCATCTAGTCGTGCAGAAAGATCTTCAAGTTTGTGTTGGAGTTCTAACACCTGATTGAGAAGTCGAGTCTTTCTTCCCGTTCCACACGATTTTCACCATAAACTGCCTCCACATCAACATTTATCATCTTGGGAAAATATATTGAGCTCTTGAATGCAAAATCCTTAAGAAAGGGTCTTGCAGTGTAGAACAGGTAGGAGGTGGGACAGGTAGCAAACTTACATTAATTAAAGATGAAAACTTCAGTATACAGTACATGGAACTTAGATTAAAAATTTTTTATTGAAAAGGGATAAGTTGAGATTTCCCTAGGCAAAAAAGTAGATGTAAGGATCACATGGTTCACTTTCTAATTCTAAATGTTAGTTGGTTCATTCATTTGTTTGTAATCTTGAGGTGTAGGTAGAAACAATAAACCAATTTCAGGGAAGATATTGTTTGAACAGTCAGGTTGTTGTGGTGAATGTGGCTTGAGAATGAGATTTCAGATGCTGCTTGAGGTAACTCGATCTGGAATAGTTTCTGTTGCAGAGGTGACAAGCATGGGGCCTCTCACCACTGTGCTTTTTTTTGTGTCTGTTGAGATCTGTTGAACGGTAGAATGTCCATTTGCAGCCAGGCACATTGCACTCATAACTCTTCTTTCCAGTGTGTTTCTTCATGTGGTCTTTGAGGTGGTGAGCCTTTGTGTAAGATTTCCCACAATCTGGGTAGGTACATGAGTAGCGCTTCAAAGGTTGAGATTGGATTAGAGAGACAGGGCTCAGTGTCTGCAGGTCTGAGTTCAACTCTGGACCCTTTCCTTGAACCAAATCAGAAGCTGAAGAGCTTGCCTGAGATTGCCTTTGAAAAGAACGGTAACTTGAAAGATTTGAGGATTCACCAACATATGGGTCTTGTTTACTAAGTGAAGTCACATGAGGATCAAGGCTTTGCACTACAATTGGTGTTCCATTGCTATTTGGGTAGACATTAGGATCAAGAGAGATCCTCAAATGATTCAAAAAGAATTGCTCTTCAGAACTTGGACTTTTCACTGGATGCCAAGCTAAGTGATCTTCTTTAGGACGTGAAGTCACCTGAGGATCAAATCTTTCTTCCACTTCAGGTGTTCCAGTCACACATCGGGAAGCATCAGAATCAAGAAAGGCATTTATGTCATCCAAGAAGAAAGACTCTTCAGAAAGGGGACTTGTGTCTGGGTGCCAAGCAAGGTTGACTTGGTTACTAAGTGATTTCACTTGAGGATCAAGGTTTTCTTCAACATTGGGGGATCCCTTCAAACTTGAGGAAGCATCAGAATCAAGAAAGGCTTCTATCTCATCCAAGAAGAAAGACTCTTCAGAACTGGGACTTGTCTCTTGGTGACAAGCTAGGTTGGCTGGGTTACTAACTGAAGTCACCTGAGGATCAGGGCTTTCTTTAACTGTGGGTGTTCCATTCAAACTTGGGGAAGATTCAGATTCAAGAGAGGCAATTATGTCATCGAAGAAGAAAGACTCTTCATAACTGGTACTTGTCTCTGGGTGCCAAGCTAGGTTGTCTTTGTTATTAGGTGAAGTCACCTGAGGATCAAGGTTTTCTTCAACATTATGTGTTCCATTCAAACTTGAGGAAGCATCAGAATCAGGAAAGGCTAATATCTCATCCAAGAAAAAAGACTCTTCAGATCGGGGACTTGTCTCTGGGTGACAAGCTTGGTTGGCTGGGTTACTAAGTGAAGTCACCTGAGGATATTGGTTTTCTTCAACACTGGTAATTCCATTCAGCTTTGGGGAAGCACTAGAATCAAGAGAGGCTATTATCTCATCCAAGGAGAATGACTCTTCAGAACTGGGACTTGTCTCTGGGTGACAAGCTAGGTGGTCTTCTTTGCTAAGTGAAGTCACCTGAGGATCAATGCTTTTTTCAACATTGGGTTTTCCATTCAGACTTGGTTGGATATTTGGATCCACAGAGGTTCTCATCCCATCCCTGGAGAACAAAACTGCAGAACTGGGGCTTGTCTCTGGAATCCAAGCTAGGTGGTCTTGACTTATATGTGAAATCACTTGAGATTCAAGGCTTTTTTCAACATTTGGTGTTCCATTCAGACATGGGTAGACATTTGAATCAGAGGACCTCATCTGATGCAAGTAGAATGACACTTTAGAACTGGAATATTTCTGTGGATTCCAAGTCATATTCTCTTCTGCATTGGATGTTACCCTCTTAGACCCATGAGGATTTGGGCCAAAACTGGTGTTTGTCATCTGAAAAGTATAGAAAGTCTGGCCACCAATTGGATTTGTCACCGAGTGGTTGACCATCAAATCCTGATCACATCTGTATCCTGATAACTGATACCCAGAGAGATAGTGCTCACCACTGATGAGGTTCTCCTGACCTCTGCAGACATTCTGACCACTGAAGGATGACTTCTGATAGTAGAGCTTCATCTGGTCATAGTTATATCTCACCTGAGGCTCGTCAAAAGCCTGATGTCCATTAGAAGGTATCATCAGATCTGCATTGAATCTATTATTAGCTACTATATACCTCTGCTGATACTGAATAAAACTCTGTTCAGAAAAGGAGGTCAGGGAGTGATCTACATTTGAATTCTGGCCTGCATGGATTCCAGAGAGAGAGGCATAATGATTACCAAAGGGAATCCTCTGACACTCATTCAGGCCTGTATTTTGGATCAGACGAGTCTTGTCAAAGATCACTGTCCTCATCGAGTATCCCTCATTGTAGAGAGTTTCCCTAGCTTCAAGGACTGCTTTATTCTGGGCATGAGGTTGGCATATCATTGGCGTGTTGTTGAGCTCCTTAAGCTGAGAGTCTTCAGGGCATTTTTTCTGCTGAGGAGACACAACTATCTGGTTCACAGAGGCAGTCTCACTTGGCTCTCCAGTTGTTCCTGAATTCACAGTACAGGTTATCTCAGGTGTGCTAGAGTATGCAGATGCCATCACTGGTGGTTTCCAGGCAAGCATCTCTGAGCTCTGACCTGAGACAGGCTGGCTGGACTCCACAGGGAAAGGCTGGCTATTACACCTCCCTGGCTGGAATGCACCTTTGGATTCTTCCAGCTCGATGCAGACTTCACAAAAGGCCTGGGAACTCTTCAAGTTCCTGCACTGTTAAGAGAAAAATAAACATCTGGCTGAACTAAGTATTCAGTGAAAGAGCTTAAAGTTCTTGAGAATACTCAAACCCAGGGGACAGGCAGAACTTAAATGGTAGGCACAAGCAGGCATAAAATATGCTCTGGATATCAGGGATTCACAACATTAAGGGCTCAGATTAAGGTGGGATGGGCAAACAAAAGCTTCATTACTCTGGGTTCTTATTTTATAAAGCTAGGCCATATATGTTCAGAATTTCTGGGTCTATGATTTCATAAGTCATACCTTTCAAAGTGTAGATCTTCATACTGAGAAGACATGTTTAAACATCTCATCCCAGGCTTTTAGAGTTTAGAAGATGATCCCATTAAGTAAACTCTTAGGAACTTTGTATGTTAACTTTCCTCTGATTTACTTTAAAAACAATATACTCTAACATGGTTGCATTCATCAACATTAGAAGGGAATGTGGAACAGGATTTGTTGGTGGGACTGGTGGGTTAGTTCAGGAGCAGTAGGTCATGTGTGGTTTGTTTTAAATGAAGAGAGTGAGTGAATAGAAACTTGTGTGATGTTGAAACCTCTTGCAGTGGAGACTTATAGATTACAGGAGGTTAATCTTAGTAATGTTGGATACAGAATCTGGTGTGATTATTTTTTGCAATGTTACAATATGTTGTGTCCTTTTGAAATGGGATCCCATCCATTTTCTTAAATATCATAGATTAATGCTGAGAGAGGTTTTCACTCAGCACACTGACAAAAGGATCCAATTACCTACTAAGGTATCAACAGAGTTCATGGATCGTGGAGAGTTCATGATGGTGGTAAAGGTTAATGAAATGTGAAAAAACCTTATTTTAAATTTAAAAAAGCTAATAGTGCAAACAAATGTTTAAAAAGGAAGGTGGAATGAAAGAAAGAAACAATGAGAAAGGAAATAATACAAATGGAGAAATCACATCATCATCATGAGACACAACATGTAGTATTGGAACAAATGTGAAGTTGTTATGCAGGATAGTTGCACTCTGGAAATTAATAAAAAAGCTGTAACATAGGAGATTAAAACTTGGGCATTGCCAGTAAAATCTTGCATTTTTCACCAATTAGAAAACTCTTGAAATAATGCACTCTTTATTTGTGAAAGTATCATCCATAGGCATCTCTTATTGAAACACTTGCAAGGTGTCCAGCTCAACATCCAGCCTCTCTTCTACCAGAGAAGTGGGGAATCATTCCTGCCATGAATATTTACAGGAATTTACAGGACAACTCATTTGTACAGAAGACTTTATACTTCAATCTGGTCTCATAATCATTATCTTTTGTCTCTAACACTTGATTAAAGAAATTTAAAATACTTGCCATAATATTGGACAAGGATTCTCTTTTTTTGTATTGTCATACACATAGCTGCAGGCTACTTCCTAATTGATAACATTCCACATACAATATTCAGTTTTTAGATAAATTATATTATGATATTTATGATTTTCAAATAACATCATCTACAACAACAACAATTAGAATCCTAAGGTAAGACAATAAAATTGTTCACAGCAATTCTAGCTCTCTGTTAAGACTAATGCTCTTCCCATTCTGCTCCCTAAAGAAGTAACAAGGCGAATTATTAGAAAACAAAGTGGAGAAGAGCTTAAAACATGTAGGCACTAATGAAAGTTTTCTCAACAGAAAATTGTTGATTCTAAGATCAAGAATCAACAATTGGGACTTCATATAATTGGAAAGTTTCTGTAAGAATAAGGATATTATTAAGAAGACAAAAAGTCCACTATCAAATTGAGGAATGATGTTTGCTACTCCTGCAACTGATAGAGGGCTAATATACAATATATACAAAGAACTCAAGAAGTTAGAATCCATTGAATCAAATATTAATATTTAAAAATGTTACTCAGAGCTCAACAAAGAATTCTCAACTGAGGAATTTGAAATAGCTATGAAGCTCCCAAAGGAATTATCAGCAAGGCTAGTTATCAGGAAATGCAAATAGAAGCAACCTTGAGATTCCACCTTCCATTAATTAGAATGGCTAAGGTCAAAAATCAGGTGAGAGCAGATGCTGGCAAGAATGTGAGGGAAAAAAGAAAACTCCTCCATTTTTGGTGGGATGCAAGCTGGTACAACCACTCTGTAAATCAGTCTGGTGGTTTCACAGAAAGTTGAACATAGTGCTACCTGAAAATCCAGCTATTCCACTCCTAGACATATAGCACAAAAGATGTTCCAACATATAACAAGCACGCATGCTCCACCATGTTCTAGCAGCCTTATTTATGATAGCCAGAAGGTTTAAAGAACCCAGATGTTTTAAAACAGAGGAAGGGATAAAGAATGAGTGGTACATTTATAAATTAAAAACAATGACTTTATGAACTTCCTAGGCAAATGAATGGGTCTAGATAATATCATTGAGAGTAACCCAGTGACAAAAAGACACAGATGGTATGCACTCACTGAGAACCAAACACTAGCCAAAGAAAACTCTGGGTTCCCCAGAAACAATTGAGAGACCTTATGATATGCAATGAAGTAGGAAGGCCAAAATGTCAATCCCTGGTCCTTCTTAGAAGAAAGAACAAAACACTTTAGAGAGGAAATACAAGGTAAAATAGAGGACCAGGGAATAAAGAAAAATCACTCAGAGACTTCTTTAATTGGGGATATACCCCATATGAAGCCACCAATCCATAGGACTATTGGTGAAGCCAGAAAGTACTTAGAGGCAGTAACAACATAGAGATGCCTCCTCAGGGGCTCTACCAGAGTTAAATGAATGCAGCTGTGCAAGTTTGCATCTAACCATCAAAGTGAACTTGGAGAACCCAATGAAGGTGCTAAAGTAAAGACTGAAAGAGCTGAAAGTGGTTGCAACTTCATTGGAAAACAATGTTCTCAACCAACCAATCTCTACACAACCCTCATGTACTATAACACTGACTATTGAGAACACATTGAGAAAACTATGATTTCAGTTGCATATGTAGAGGAACATAGCAGTGTATGGCATCAATGTGAGAAGAGGTCTTTGTTCCAGGAGGGACAAGTTTTCCCAATGTAGGGAAATGCCAAAGCACTGGTGTTCAGAGCGCTGGAATGTAGCAAGATGGAGGAAGAGCTTCCCATTATAAATATCAATACAAAGAGCATGTGATAAGAATGGAAAAGAATAACCAATAAGAAAGAAGAATTCCCTTGCCGGGTCAGGGTCTGGTCATTGGCACTTTGCTAAAAGTTCCAGTCATTCACCTCTATTCTGAGCAAATAGTGACAGATCTTTTAAAACCATCCCTTACTCAGACTATTAGACTCCACCAGAAACTGACTATCTCGGATTAAAAAATTTGCTCTCTGACACCAGAGGTCAACTCCAACTCTATATACTGCCCACAGGTGTGGCAAATCAACTCCACAAGGAACAATATTTTAAAATGGTGTATCGACACCTGGTTTCACAAATGTTTTCTCCTATAGTGCACAAGCATTGTACTAATCATTGTTGACTTAGCCTTGTGTAGACCCTTCCTTCTTCCCTGGGAATGATGGGACTCAGCGGAATATGTTCTTAAACATTCCAAGGACATGGCAAGGGGTGTCTTCGACTCAGTCTCTCAAGATACCAGAGAAATACCATAAAATCACTAATTATGGGGCTTAGAATTCCATACTAAACAATAAAAGGAAAGTCACACATAAACTTTACATAGATTTTCTATGAACTTATAAATCCATTCCTATAGCATAAGTTAAGCTTGTGATCATTAAATAAATTTATAAAACCAAAATATAACTCACAGACAATATGGAGATCAAGAAGGAATTATGGAAGCTTCAGTCCAATTTAGAAGAAGGAACTTAGAAGACCTACATCGAAGTAAGGTCAGAGCCTTTCTGAAACCAATACAGACCCTTATAGCCAGCCAACAGACTGCGTCCTGGGACCCCAATGGAAGAGTTTTGGAAAGTACTGAAAGAGTTGAAATTAGTTTGCATCCCCATTGAAAGAACAATAATACCAACCAGCCTGACTGTCCAGAGTTCCAAGGGAATAAACCACCAACCAAAAAGGAAATACGGACGAAGAAACCAAGGTTCCTGCTGCATGAAGCAGAGCATGAGCTCATTTATTGTTGATTTAAGGGGAAGATCTTGGTCCAGTATAGACTGGATTCCCTCGTGTAGGGGAAAATTAGGGTGGTGATGTAGAACTCTCATAGAAGCAATTGGATGTAGATGGAATGAAGGTTTGTGTAAGGGAAACCAGGAAAGAACGTATATATGAAAGATAAATAAATAAAATATCCAATTAAAAATGAAATTATGAAATGACTTTTTCTCTATATGTATGTCAAAAAAAAAGAATTTTTGGAAGGACTTACAGTTTGCAGTTGTTGCTAAACTCACAATGGCCAGCTGAGGATGAAAAGACCAAAATTCTTGTAGTTTTGAGTACTGCAATACAGAGTGGTTCAGCTGGCCTAATCTAGAGCCTGGAATCTGGAAGAGCTGGTGCCAATACCAGTGTAGGGATAGACTTGTGTACAAGCTGAGGACAAGCTGACAAATAGACATTTCTTCCTACTTCCATGGACCTATATATGCCTCCAGGGGAAGGTGTATCCTGGATTAAAGTATGTCTTTCTGTCACGTGTTCTTGGTCACCAATCAATTAACAAAATTCAACCAGTCACTATTTCAGAGGTGTGTCCTTCTTGTGTAGATCATTTGGCTTTCTAGGTATATTCAAGTGGACAAAAAAGGGAACCTTGTTGTGGGAAATCACAACCTTGACCTCAGAAAAATGTGGTTTTAGCTTTCTAAAACACATTAACAGTAAGGTACAACATAGTGTATTATGATTACATTTGAGAAAATATTTATCAGATGGATGAATACCTCAGTATGACCAAGTGGACTTGCAAATGATCTCTTTCCTTTACTTACCTTCTCCATTTGTCAGGCTTCTTTAGAGTACCAACACTTACACAATGAATCTTTCTATATGTGTGTGTAGGCAGAGATTTATTATAGTGGCTTAAGGGTTGAGGTAGCTCAGCAACCCAAATCAAACAGATCATAACTCCAATCTCTAGAATACTCCAAGTATGATGAGAGTTTCCAGATATATATGAAAACAAGGACAGGATCTCTGGATTGTTTCCCCAACAAACCTGGTTACAAGCTCACCTTTTGCCTCAAAAGAGTCAATGCACTGGGTAGGAGATTTTAATTATATGATATTACTCCCAGCATCACCCAATAATGTTGAAGGCCACAGTAGTTTTCCGAGTACATGCTTGCACCCATCCATACTAATTGATGCTTTCTATAAAACATTACTCCAGTAGATATGTGGGGATACAGTACCATCAAAATAACCCTGCCTGACAATAGTAAATGTGGTGGTAAGATAGCTTGATGCTTTCTATAAGTGATTTCTGATAAGGCATGTGAGAACATAGTGCAAACAAATGTTTAAAAAGGAAGGAGGAATGAAAGAAAGAAACAACGAGAAAGGAAATAATACAAATGGAGAAATCACATCATCATCATGAGACACAACATGTAGTATTGAAATAAATGTGAAGTTGTTTTGCAGGATAGTTGCACTCTGAAATTAATAAAAAAGCTGTAACATAGGAGATTAAAACTTGGGCATTGCCAGTAAAATCTTGCATTTTTCACCAATTAGAAAACTCTTGAAATAATGCACTCTTTATTTGTGAAAGTATCATCCATAGGCATCTCTTATTGAAACACTTGCAAGGTGTCCAGCTCAACATCCAGCATCTCTCCTCTCCCAGAGAAGTGGGGAATCATTAATGCCATGAATATTTACAGGAATTTACAGGACAACTCATTTGTACAGAAGACATTTATACTTCAATCTGGTCTCATAATCATTATCTTTTGTCTCTAACACTTGATTGCAGAAATTTAAAATCCTTCCATAATATTGGCCGAGGATTCTCTTTCTTTGTATTGTCATACGCATAGCTGCAGGCTACTTCCTAATTGATAACATTCCACATACCATATTCAGTTTTTAAATAAATTATATTATGATATTTATGATTTTCAACTAACAACATCTACAACAACAACAATTAGAATCCTAAGGTAAGACAATAAAATTGTTCACAGCAATCCTAGCTCTCTCTTAAGACTAATGCTCTTCTCATTCTGCTCCCTAAAGAAGAAACAAGGCGAATTATTAGAAAACAAAGTGGAGAAGAGGTTAAAACATGTAGGCACTGATAAAAGTTTTCTCAACAGAAAATTGTTGATTCTAAGATCAAGAATCAACAATTGGGACCTCATAAAATTGGAAAGTTTTTGCAAGACTAAAGATATTATGAAGAAGACAAAAAGTCCACTATCAAATTGAGGAATGATGTTTGCTACTCCTGCAACTGATAGAGGGCTAATATACAATATATACAAAGAACTCAAGAAGGTAGAATCCATTGAATCAAATATTAATATTTAAAAATGTTACTCAGAGCTCAACAAAGAATTCTCAACTGAGGAATTTGAAATAGCTATGAAGCTCCCAAAGGAATTATCAGCAAGGCTAGTTATCATGAAATGCAAATTCAAACAACCTTGAGATTCCACCTTCCATTAATTAGAATGGCTAAGGTCAAAAATCAGGTGAGAGCAATTGCTGGCAGGAATGTGAGGGAAAAAAGAAAACTCCTCCATTTTTGGTGGGATGTAAGCTGGTACAACCACTCTGTAAATCAGTCTGGTGGTTTCTCAGAAAGTTGAACATAGTGCTACCTGAAAATCCAGCTATTCCACTCCTAGACATATAGCACTAACGATGTTCCAACATATAACAAGCACACATGCTCCACCATGTTCTAGCAGCCTTATTTATGATAGCCAGAAGGTTTAAAGAACGCAGATGTTTTAAAACAGAGGAAGGGATAAAGAATGAGTGGTACATTTATAAATTAAAAACAATGACTTTATAAAATTCATACGCAAATGAATGGGTCGAGATAATATCATTGAGAGTAACCCAGTGACAAAAAGACACAGATGGTATGCACTCACTGAGAACCAAACACTTGCCAAAGAAAACTCTGGGTTCCCCTGAAACAATTGAGAGACCTTATGATATGCAAAGAAGTAGGAAGGCCAAAATGTCAATCCCTGGTCCTTCTTAGAAGAAAGAACAAAACACTTTAGAGAGGAAATACAAGGTAAAATAGAGGACCAGGGAATAAAGAAAAATCACTCAGAGACTTCTTTAATTGGGGATATACCCGATATGAAGCCACCAATCCATAGGACTATTTGTGAAGCCAGAAAGTACTTAGAGGCAGTAACAACATAGAGATGCCTCCTCGGGGGCTCTACCAGAGTTAAATGAATGCAGCTGAGCAAGTTTGCATCTAACCATCAAAGTGAACTTGGAGAACCCAATGAAGGTGCTAAAGGAAAGACTGAAAGAGCTGAAAGTGGTTGCAACTTCATTGGAAACCAATGTTCTCAACAACCAATCTCTACACAACCCTCATGTACTATAACACTGACTATTGAGAACACATTGAGAAAACTATGGTTTCAGTTGCATATGTAGAGGAACATAGCAGTGTCTGGCATCAATGTAAGAAGAGGTCTTTGTTCCAGGAGGGACAAGTTTTCCAAATGTTGTGAAATGCCAAAGTACTGGTGTTCAGAGCGCTGGAATGTAGCAAGATGGAGGAAGAGCTTACCATTATAAATATCAATACAAAGAGCATGTGATAAGAATGGAAAAGAAGAACCAATAAGAAAGAAGAATTCCCTAGCCAGGTCAGGGTCTGGTCATTGGCACTTTGCTAAAAGTTCCAGTCATTCACCTCTATTCTGAGCAAATAGTGATAGATCTTTTAAAACCATCCCTTACTCAGACTATTAGACTCCACCAGAAACTGACTATCTTGGATTAAAACATTTGCTCTCTGACACCAGAGGTCAACTCCAACTCTATATACTGCCCACAGGTGTGCCAAATCAACTCCACAAAGAACAATATTTTAAAATGGTGTATAGACACCTGGTTTCACAAATGTTTTTTCCTATAGTGCACAAGCATTGTACTAATCATTGTTGACTTAGCCTTGTGTAGACCCTTCCTCCTTCACTCTGAATGATGGGACTCAGAGGAATATGTTCTTAAACATTCCAAGGACAAGGCAAGGGGTGTCTTCGACTCAGTTTCTCAAGATACCAGAGAAATACCATAAAATCACTAATTATGGGGCTTAGAATTCCATTCCAAACAATTAAAGGAAAGTCACACATAAACTGTACATAGATTTTCTATGAACTTATAAATCCATTCCTATAGCATAAGTTAAGCTTGTGATCATTAAATAAACTTATAAAACCAAAATATAACTCACAGACAATATGGAGATCAAGAAGGAATTATGGAAGCTTCAGTCCAATTTAGAAGAAGGAACTTAGAAGACATACATCGAAGTATGGCCAGAGCCTTTCTGAAACCAATACAGACGCTTATAGCCAGCCAACAGACTGCGTCCTGGGACCCCAATGGAAGAGTTTTGGAAAGTACTGAAAGAGTTGAAATTAGTTTGCAATCCCATTGAAAGAACAATAATACCAACCAGCCTGACTGTCCAGAGTTCCAAGGGAATAAACCACCAACCAAAAAGGAAATATGGACGAAGAACCCAAGGTTCCTGCTGCATGTAGCAGAGTATGAGCTCATTTATCGTTGATTTAAGGGGAAGACCTTGGTCCAGTATAGACTGGATATCCCTCGTGTAGGGGAAAATTAGGATGGTGATGTAGAACTCTCATAGAAGCAATTGGATGTAGATGGAATGAAGTTTTGTGTAAGGGAATCCAGGAAAGAATGTATATATGAAAGTATAATAAATAAAATATCCAATTAAAAATGAAATTATGAAATGAATTTTTTTCTATATGTATGTCAAAAAAAGGAATTTTTGGAAGGACTTACAGTTTGCAGTTGTTGCTAAACTCACAATGGCCAGCTGAGGTTGAAAAGTCCAAAATTCTTGTAGTTTTGAGTACTGCAATACAGAGTGGTTCAGCTAGCCTAATCTAGAGCCTGGAATCTGGAAGAGCTGGTGCCAATACCAGTGAAGGGATAGACTTGTGAACAAGATGAGGACAAGCTGACAAATAGACACTTCTTCCTACTTCCATGGACCTATATATGCCTCCAGGGGAAGGTGTTTCCTGGATTAAAGTATGTCTTCCTGTCACGTGTTCTAGGTCACCAATCAATTAACAAAATTCAACCAGTCACTATCTCAGAGGTGTGTTGTTCTTGTGTAGATCATTTGGCTTTCTTGGTATATTCAAGTGGAAGAAAAAGGGAACCTTGTTGTGGAAAATCACAACCTTGACCTCAGAAAAATGTGGTTTTAGCATTCTAAAACACATTAACAGTAAGGTCCAACATAGTGTCTTATGATTACATTTGAGAAAGTATTTATCAGATGGATGAATACCTCAGTATTACCAAGTGGACTTGCAGATGATCTCTTTCTTTTCCTTACCTCCCCCATTTTTCAGGCTTCTTTAGAGTACCAACACTTACACAATGAATCATTCTATATGTGGTGTAGGCAGAGATTTATTATAGTGGCTTAAGGGTTGAGGTAGCTCAGCAACCCAAATCAAACAGATCATAACTCCAATCTCTAGAATACTCCAAGTATGTTGAGAGTTTCCAAATATATATGAAAACAAGGACAGGAGCTCTGGATTGTTTCCCCAACAAACCTGGTTACAAGCTCACCTTTTGCCTCAAAAGAGTCAATGCACTGGGTAGGAGATTTTAATTACATGATACTACTCCCAGCATCACCCAATAATGTTGAAGGCCACAGTAGTTTTCCGAGTACATGCTTGCACCCATCCATACTAATTGATGCTTTCTATAAAACATTATTCCAGTAGATATGTGGGGATACAGTACCATCAAAATAACCCTGCCTGACAATAGTAAATGATGTGGTAAGATAGCTTGATGCTTTTTATAAGTGATTTTTGATAAGGCATGTGAGAACATAGTGCAAACAAATGTTTAAAAAAGAAGGAGGAATGAAAGAAAGAAACAACGAGAAAGGAAATAATACAAATGAAGAAATCACATCATCATCATGAGACACAACATATAGTATTGAAACAAATGTGAAGTTGTTTTGGAGGATAGTTGCAATCTGGAAATTATTAAAAAAGCTGTAATATAGGAGATTAAAACTTGGGCATTGCCAGTAAAATCTTGCATTTTTCACCAATTAGAATACTCTTGAAATAATGTACTCTTTATTTGTGAAAGTATCATCCATAGGCATCTCTTATTGAAACACTTGCAAGGTGTCCAGCTCAACATCCAGCCTCTCTTCTACCAGAGAAGTGGGGAATCATTAATGCCATGAATATTTACAGGAATTTACAGGACAACTCATTTGTACAGAAGACATTTATACTTCAATCTGGTCTCATAATTATTATCTTTTGTCTCTAACACTTGATTGTAGAAATTTAAAATCCTTTCATAACATTGGCCAAGGATTCTCTTTCTTTGTATTGTCATACGCATAGCTGCAGGCTACTTCCTAATTGATAACATTCCACATACCATATTCAGTTTTTAAATAAATTATATTCTGATATTTATGATTTTCAACTAACAACATCTACAACAACAACAATTAGAATCCTAAGGTAAGACAATAAAATTGTTCACAGCAATCCTAGCTCTCTCTTAAGACTAATGCTCTTCTCATTCTGCTCCCTAAAGAAGAAACAAGCCGAATTATTAGAAAACAGAGTGGAGAAGAGGTTAAAACATGTAGGCACTGATGAAAGTTTATTAACAGAAAATTGTTGATTCTAAGATCAAGAATCAACAATTGGGACCTCATAAAATTGGAAAGTTTCTGTAAGACTAAAGATATTATCAAGAAGACAAAAAGTCCACTATCAAATTGAGGAATGATGTTTGCTACTCCTGCAACTGATAGAGGGCTAATATACAATATATACAAAGAACTCAAGAAGTTAGAATCCATCGAATCAAATATTAATATTTAAAAATGTTACTCAGAGCTCAACAAAGAATTCTCAACTGAGGAATTTGAAATAGCTATGAAGCTCCCAAAGGAATTATCAGCAAAGCTAGTTATCAGGAAATGCAAATCCAAACAACCTTGAGATTCCACCTTCCATTAATTAGAATGGCTAAGGTCAAAAATCAGGTGAGAGCAATTGCTGGCAAGAATGTGAGGGAAAAAAGAAAACTCCTCCATTTTTGGTGGGATGTAAGCTGGTACAACCGCTCTGTAAATCAGTCTGGTGGTTTCTCAGAAAGTTGAACATACTGCTACCTGAAAACCCAGCTACTCCACTCCTAGACATATAGCCCAAAAGATGTTCCAACATATAACAAGCACGCATGCTCCACCATGTTCTAGCAGCCTTATTTATGATAGCCAGAAGGTTTAAAGAACGCAGATGTTTTAAAACAGAGGAAGGGGTAAAGAATGAGTGGTACATTTATAAATTAAAAACAATGACTTTATGAAATTCCTACGCAAATGAATGGGTGGAGATAATATCATTGAGAGTAACCCAGTGACAAAAAGACCCAGATGGTATGCACTCACTGAGAACCAAACACTAGCCACAGAAAATTCTGGGTTCCCCAGAAACAATTGAGAGACCTTATGATGTGCAAAGATGTAGGAAAGCCAAAATGTCAATCCCTGGTCCTTTTAAAAGAAAGAACAAAACACTTTAGAGAGGAAATACAAGGTAAAATAGAGGACCAGGGAATAAAGAAAAATCACTCAGAAACTTCTTTAATTGGGGATCTACCCCATATGAAGCCACCAATCCATAGGACTATTGGTGAAGCCAGAAAGTACTTAGAGGCAGTAACAACATAGAGATGCCTCCTCAGGGGCTCTACCAGAGTTAAATGCATGCAGCTGAGCAAGTTTAGATCTAACCATCAAAGTGAACATGGGGAAATCAATGCGTGCTAAAGTAAAGACTGAAGGAGCTGAAAGTGGTTGCAACTTCATTAGAAAACAATGTTCTCAACAAAACAAACTCTACACAACCCTCATGTACTATAACACTGACCATTGAGAACACATTGAGAAAACTATGGTTTCAGTACCATATGTAGAGGAACATAGCAGTGTCTGGCATCAATGTGAGAAGAGGTCTTTGATCTAGGAGGGACACGTTTTCCCAATGTAGGGAAATGCCAAAGCACTGGTGTTCAGAGCGCTGGAATGCAGCAAGATGGAGGAAGAGCATACCATTATAAATATCAATACAAAGAGCATGTGATAAGAATGGAAAAGAAGAACCAATAAGAAAAAAGAATTCCCATGCCGGGTCAGGGTCTGGTCATTGGCACTTTGATACATGTTTCAGTCTTCCACCTCCTTTCTGTGCAAATAGTGACAATTTTTTTTAAAATCTTCCCTTAGTCAGAATATTAGACTCCATCAGAATCTGACTATCTCGGATTAAAAATTTGCTCTCTGACAACAGTGGTCTACTCCAACTCTATATACTGCCCACAGATGTGGCAAATCAACTCCACAAGGAAAAGTATTTTAAAATGGTGTATTGACACCTGGTTTCACAAATGTTTTCTCCTATAGTGCACAAGCATTGTGCTAATCATTGTTGACTTAGCCTTGGGTAGACCCTTCCTTCTTCACTGGGAGTGAAGGGACTCAAAGGAATATGTTCTTAAGCATTCCAAGGATATGGCAAGGGGTGGCTTTGAATCAGTCTCTAAAGATACCAAAGAAATACAGTAAAAAGAGTAATCATGGGGCTTAGAATTCCATTCCAAACAATTAAAAGTCACACATAAACTGTACATGTTTTTCTATAAACTTATAAATCCATTCTTGTAGCATAAGTTAAGCTTGTGATCATTAAATAAATTTATAAAACCAAACTATAACTCACAGACAATATGGAGATCAAGAAGGAATTATGAAAGCTTCAGACCAACTCTGAAGAAGGAACTTAGAAGACTTACTTAGAAGTAAGGCCAGAGTTTTTCTTAAACCAATACAGATGCGTAAAACCAACCATCACACTGAGTACTGGTACCCCATTTGAGGAGTTTTGGAAAGTCCTGAAAGATTTGAAATAGTTTGCAACCCCATTGAAAGAACAATAATACCAACCAGCCTGACTGTCCAGAGTTCCAAGGGAATAAACCACCAACCAAAAAGGAAATACGGACGAAGAGCCCAAGGTTCCTGCTGCATGTAGCAGAGCATGATCTCATTTATCGTTGATTTAAGGGGAAGACCTTGGTCCAGTATAGACTGGATTCCCTCGTGTAGGGGAACCTTAGGGTGGTGATGTAGAACTCTCATAGAAGCAATTGGATGTAGATGGAATGAAGGTTTGTGTAAGGGAAACCAGGAAAGAACATATGTATGAAAGATAAATAAATAAAATATCCAATTAAAAATAAAATTATGAAATGAATTTTTCTCTATATGTATGTCAAAAAAAGGAATTTTTGGAAGGACTTACAGTTTGCAGTTGTTGCTAAACTCACAAGGGCCAGGTGAGGATGAAAAGTCCAAAATTCTTGTAGTTTTGAGTACTGCAATACAGAGTGGTTCAGCTGGCCTAATCTAGAGCCTGGAATCTGGAAGAGCTGGTGCCAATACCAGTGTAGGGATAGACTTGTGAACAAGCTGAGGACAAGCTGACAAATAGACACTTCTTCCTACTTCCATGGACCTATATATGCCTCCAGGGGAAGGTGTATCCTGGATTAAAATATGTCTTCCCGTCACGTGTTCTTGGTCACCAATCAATTAACAAAATTCAACCAGTCACTATCTCAGAGGTGTGTCCTTCTTGTGTAGAACATTTGGCTTTCTAGGTATTTTCAAGTGGACAAAAAAGGGAACCCTGTTGTTCGAAATCACAACCTTGATCTCAGAAAAATGTGGTTTTAGCTTCCTAAAACACATTAAAGTAGGGTACAACATAGTGTATCATGATTTCATTTAGGAAGATATTTATCAGATGGATGAATACCTCAGTTTGACCAAGTGGACTTGCAGATGATCTCTTTCCTTTAATTACCTCCCCATTTGTCAGGCTTGTCTAGAGGACCAACACTTACACAATCGATCTTTCTCTATGTGTTTTGTAGGCAGAAATTTATTATAGTGGCTTTAGGGTTGAGGTAGCTCAGCAATCCAAATCAAACAGAGCATACCTCCAATCTCTAGACTACTCCAAATATGATGAGAGTTTCCAGGATATATATGAAAACAAGGCCAGCAGCTCAGGATTATTTCTCCAACAAACCTGGTTACAAGCTCACCTTTTGCCTCGAAAGTGTCAATGCAATGGGGACCAGATATTAAGTTTATGATATGACTCCAAGCATCACTCAATAATGTTAAAGGCCAGAGTGTTTTTTAAGTAGATGTTTTTACCCATCCATCCTAATTGATGCTTTCTATAAAATATTATTCCAGTAGATATTTGGGGATACAGTACCATCAAAAAACCTTGCCTGACATTGGTAAATGTGGTGGTGAGATAGCTTGATTCTTTCTATAAGTGATTTCTGATAAGTCATGTGAGAACATAAAAAAAAGGTGTGTTCCAGAATTAAATGAGTCTGTACCTACCCCTGCAATGAAATTAATTATTTCTAAGTATCACAAAGGTGATATTGATTTTTAAGGCATTTATTGATCAAGGAGTTTGGATCCAACAATTCATGCAGAAATCCTACAAACACAGATCTCACTCAGAAAAATATTTACTTTGAATGCACACCCAAATACTATTCACATCAATGATGTAGCTCATGTGTTTGAACATGCCTATATGCTAGAGAGTAGAAAGAGTGACTAGGGAGTGTGAATATTAGCTGTGACCATGTTGGAGTAGGTGTGGCTTTATTTAAGGGAGTGTTTCACTATCAGTGAGTGTGTGTTTTGATGATCCAATGCTGTGGCTCCACCTATTGCAGAATGAGAGTGTTCTCTCGGCTCCCTTTGGAGCAAGAGGTAGAATGATCATCTCTGCCAACACCTTGTCTGTCATGCTACATGATCCCACGGTTCTTATCATGATGGAAATGGACTGCATCTCTGAGACTTTTAACCAGCTCTACTTAAATGTTTGCTTTTACAAGAAATGACTTGTACCTAGTATCTCTGCAGAGCAATAAAACCTTAACTAAAACACTTAATTAATAAAATGTCAGAGACTACTGAATGTTGGAATCATACAAAAAACATGAAAATATTTGAAATGTCTAAGGGACTATCTCATATAAAGCACTTTTGAAATAATACCATGGTTTTGTATCCTTGGTTCAATTTTATACTCTAAAACGAATTAGTAACTTTGGATTTAGTGCAACAAAATGTTGGAATTATTGTTAATAGAGTAGGTGTACTTTGGAGAGGCAAGCTTAGGTAGTAAAGAAGTGGGTAAACAAAAAGATAGTGATATGTATTAAAACAAGGGGTACATAATCTCCATCCTTCAGGCAGCAGTACATGCTCTGGCCAGATGATTCTAGAAATAGAGTGAAGAATAAAGCAACTCTGGGGAAAATTTATGCTGTTATGCTGGAGCAAAAAAATTAGAAATGATTAAGAAGAGACCAGCTTAGAATCAGCTTAGAGTTAAACTAACTTCAGAGCTGGAAAATTGACATAAGCCCTTTGTCTGGGCACAGAAGATAATGTGTGAAGCCCAACCAAAGACACAAGGAATTGGGAGTAATTTCTTCCCCAGGGTATTTTGTTTCTCCTTCTAAGAAGGACTGAAGCATCTGCATTTATGTCTTCCTTCTTCTTGAGCTTCCTATGATCTGTGAATTATATTTTGGGTGTTCAAAACATTTGGGCTGATATCCCCTTATCAGTGAGTGAAAACCATGTGTTTTTTGTTGGTTTTTTTTTTTTTTTTTTTTTTTTTTTTTTTTTTTTGAAGAGGATACCTCACCCAGGGGGATATTTTCTAGTACCTTCCATTTGCCTAAGAGTTTCATATAGTCAGTGTTTTGAGTAGCTATATAGTGCTCAATTGAGTAAATCTTCTATGTTTTTTTTTTTATCCATTCTTCTTTTGAAGGACATCTGGGTTCTTTCCAGCTCATGGCTTTTATACATAAGTCTGATATGAACAAATAACGATCCATCCTGTATTGGTTTGCATATACTTGTCCCAGGCAGTGACATTATGGAATGTATGGCTTTATTTGAGGAAGTGTTTCATTGTGGAGGTGGGCTTTGAGACCCTCCTCCTATCTACCAGAGGAGGCCAAGTCTGTTCTTGTCTACTTTTGGATGAAAATGTTGAACTCTCAGCTCCTCATGCACTTTGTATGCCTGGACCTGGCATGCTCCTGCCTTGATAATGAACTGAAACATTGAACCTATAAAGCAATCCCAACTAAATGTCATCTGTATACATGCCTTGGTCATGATGTCTGTTCACAGCAGTAAATCCTTAAGACAGAAGATGGCACCGTGAGTGGGGTATTGCTCTGAAAGGCCAGATCATTCAATTGTTTGGAAGAATGTGGATTTTGGTATTTTAGATTTTAAGAGTACTGGAATTCTTTAAATGGGGTTTAATAAACTATCATTGGAGGATTATGGAAGACTTTGTTGGTGAGGGTGATCTGAACAGTTCAGACCTGGCCTAAGATCATGTGGTCTACTTCAGCACAGAATTTCAGTATGTGGGCTAAAGATTGGTTTTCAGGTAGTTGGGTGGAAAAAAATCTTAAGCAGTGAAGGAGTTAGAAAATAGGCAACTAGTTATAATGTAATAGACCACGGCTCCAGGTTTCAGCTCCTGCATGCAGCATAACTCAGCAGCTTAAAGCCTGGGTCTCTGGTTTTATGACTATGAGAAGGAAGCTACTGGGAAACTTGATGAGGTTTAGCTGGAGCTAAAAAATTAGTGATGGTTAAGAACAGACCAGCATCACAGTGGTAAAATCTTCTGAAAATATTTTTGATAGCAGAAAGAATCTGTGTTCCTGAGACATAGAAAGTTGTTCTTCACACTGCATTTATACTTAGTAATATGTAAGAAATTCCCATGTGGTTGTGGTTTTGAAGGGGCCATGAAGAGCTGTTGAGGTTTGTTACTATGAGAGGCCACTGAAAGCAAAATGGATTGGGGATAGTAGAGCATATCAGCTGTAAAAGGTTTCTAGTGGAATTCTTTGTGTCACATAAATATACTATCATATCATCAACAAATAGTGATATTTGACTTCTTGCTTTCTAATTTACATCCCTTTTACTGCATTTGTGGTATGATTGCTCTGGTTAAGACTTACAGTACTCCAGTGCAGAAGAATAGTAGGATCAGTGTGTGCAGACTTGTCTAGTCCCTGATTTTAGTGTGATGGCTTCAATGTTCTCCCTATTTAGTTTAATATTGGCTGCTCCTTTGCTGGATATTGCATTTACTATCTTTAAGGATGTGCCTAAAGTTCCAGATATTTCCAAGAGTTTTAACATGAAGTGGTGTTTTATTTTCTCAAATGCCTTCAAAGCATCTAAAGAGATATTCATGTGGTTTATTTCTTTGAGTTTTTATTATGGTGGATTACTTTGATGGATTTTCTTATATTGAACCCTCTCTGTATCCCTGGCATGAACCACTACTTGATTATGGTGAAGGACCATTTGTTGTGTTCTAGTGTTCAGTTTACATGAATTTGATTAAATACTTTCATTGATGTTCAATATGGAATATGGTCTGACACATTCTTTCTTTGTAGGGTCTATGTGTGATTTAAGTATGAGAGTAATTGTGGCTTCAAGAATGAGTTGTGTAGTGTTCCTTCTCTTTCTATTTCATGAAGAGTTTAGACAGTATTGGTATCAGTTCTTCTCTGAATATCTGATAGAATACAGCACTGAAATCATTGGCTTTTTTTAAAATTTTTATTTTGGGATTGGAAGCTTTTGATGAGTGCTTGTGTTTATGGATAGATTATGGGACTGTTGTGATGATTTACCTGATTTAGACTAAAATTTGATGTTTTGTACTGTGGAGAATATGGGACATTTTCTCAAGATTTCCAGTTTGGTTGAGTATGCACTTTTGTTGTAGGATCTGATGATTGTTTTAAATTTCCTAAGTTTCTGTTTTTATATCTTCATTTTCATTTCTGATTTTGTTCATTAGGATACTCTGTGTGTCCTCTAGTTAGTCTGGCTATGGTTTTATCAATTTTGTTCATTTTATCAAAGACCTAGCTCCTGGTTTTTTTGATTCTTTGTATAGTTCCTTTTTGTTTCTACTTGGTTAATTTCAGCCCTGAGTTTGATTATTTCCTGATGTCTATTCAACTTAGATGTATCTTCTTCTTCTTGTTCTATAACTTTTAGTTCTTCTGTCAAGCTGGTGGTGTATAATCTCTCCAGTTTCTTTTGGAACTACTCAGTGCAATGAGTTTTCTTCTTAGTACTGCTTTCATTGCATCCCATAGTTTTGGTGTGCTGTCTTTTTCATTAAATTCTAACAATCCTAAAGTTTTTTATTTATTTCTTCCTTGAACATAGTATTGTTGAGTAGTACATTGTTTAGATTCCATGTGTATGTGGTGTTTTTGATTTGTTTTTGTTTTTGAAGACTAGCCTTAGTCCATGGTTATTTGATAGGGTGCATGAAATCATGTCAATATATATATATTTTTTTACCTGTTGATATCTGCTTTGTGACAGACAGTGTGTTCATTTTGGTGAAGGTACCATGAGCTGATATTTTAGAAAGATATGTCCTATAGTACAAATCATTTTGATTCATAATTTCTGTTAGTTTCAATATGCTTCTGTTCAGTATCTGCTCTCTGGACATGTCCATGGATGAGAGTAGGGTGTAGAAGCCCCCTTTATGATTGTATGTGATGTAATATATTCTTTGAGCTTTAGTAGAGATTTTTATATAAAATGTAGGTGGCATTGTATCGAGCATACTTGTTCATCTTGATAGATTTTTTCCTGTGATTAGTCAAAATTTTCCTTCCTTATCATCTTTGGTAACTTTTGGTTGAAAATCTGTCTCATTTGATAGTATAATAGCCACTCCAGATTGTTTCTTAGGACCATTTTCCTGGAAATTTATTTCTAGCTTTTTACTCTGAGGTACTATTTGTGTTTGTTCCTGAGATGAGTTTCCTGTATGAGGCAACATGTTGGACTCTGATTGTGTATACATTCTGATTGTCTATGTCTCTTTGTTGGGGAAATGAATCGATTGATGCTAAGAGATATCAAGGAACCATAGTTGTCCTTCCCTGTTATTTCTATTTTTAGAGGTAGAATTATGTTTTTGTGGTTTTCTTCTTTTGTGTTTTTCACAAGAGATAGAAAAATACAAGGATTTGGGGGGGGTCTCTGAGACTTTTGCAAAATGCCTCATTTGTAGAATGTCTAAAGACACAGAAATGGTTAAGGTAAGACTCATAGACTTTCCAGTCATGAAAAAGTTCTGAGATTCAGCCTGTGCCTGACAAATAAAAACAGTGGCCTAGAATAAATCTCACAAAAGCCTGAATATACTGACTGATGGCCACCTATCTAGAAAGACCTTCTTAGGTTCCTGATGCATGGCATAGTTAGCTCATGCTCTAATAACACAATTCTGAGAAACAAAACAGAAAAAAAACACATAAAGATTTGGAATATATAAACAAAGTTCTAAAAATGTAAAAGCACAGATTTTGTAGAAAGGTTAACCTATACAGTTCAGGCTGAGTATAGGTCTTTTGCAATACTTTCTTTGTTTTGAACATTTGGTATTTTGACTATTATATGTCAGAGGAAATTTTATTTATCTGGTCTAAGACATTTGGAGTTCTGTAGGCTTTTTTTATGTTCCTAGTCATGTCTTCTTTTACGTTAGTGAATTAGCTTCTATAAAATGTATAAGATATTTAGTCATACTTTTATTTGGGAGTCTTTATATTCCTCAACTGATATTATTCTTTGGTTGGCTCTTCTCATTGAGTCCTGGATTTACTAGATTCTTTAGGTTAAAGATTTGAGATTTTTCTATTATCTCTGACTGATGTGCCAATGTTTTCTGTGGTATCTTTTGCCCCTGAGATTCACTCTTCCAACTTTTGCATTCTGTTTCTTATGCTTGTGTCAATGACTTCTAATCTCTTTCTTAGGTTTTCTATCTCCAGGGTTGTTTCTTTTTGTGATTATTGTTTTTATTTCTGTTTTTCATTCTTTCACCTGTGTGTTTGTGTTTTCCTGTAGCTCTTAAACTGATTTTTCTGTTGCCTCTTTAAGGTCTTCTACTTGTTTGCTGGTTCTCATGTATTTTTTCAACTTGTTTACTGGTTCTCATATAATTCATGTTCCTCTGGAGGACCTTCATCATCCTCATCATGCAGTTTGTTTTAAGTCCAAATCTTGCTTTTCTGGTGTACTGGGCCATCTCCTACTTCTTTCTGATGTTGTCAGGTTGTGCTTGCAACCCTTGCTTAATTACTTGCACTTCCTCTTAACAGTTTGTTATCTGTGAAGCCAGGTCATCTTATTGTCTCTGAATTTTGAATGTTTATGTGTGTGTTTGTTTGTGTGTGTGTGTGTGTTTGAATGTGATTGTTCCCTTCAAAGTACTCCACATTAGAGAGGAAATCAGCTTAGAAGCACCAAATGTATATAGTCCTATTGATTCAAATTTTATCACTACACATTGATTAGCTTTCATTATCTTATGTATATATCAACTAGTCAGTAATATTTATGAGTGTCAAATTTATTTCATATGCTTTTCTTTAATATTTTTTCCTTACAACTTTATTTGAAAAAGAGAGAGACATGTACCAATTTTGAACACAAGTGTGGCATAAAACTATATAAATATATTTTTGTCAGTACCTGATTGTTTTAGAAGTTTGATAGTATGCATTGATTCTTTTTTAAGATAGATGTACAGATTTTTAAGCATTTTTGCATAAAAGTATACGAATACATTTTTATTAGGTTTTAATTAAGTATTTGTGGGTACATATAAATACACATATGGATATATGAAAAAATAATATAGGAAAAGAAGTTACTAATTTTAGGAGATAGAGGAGAAAGTGGGAGGGGCTGTAGGAAGAAAAGGGTGATGTGATACAATTCTTTTTTTAAAACTTTATTTTAAAAGACACAGAAAAAAGAAAAATATTTAAATATTTTTTATAAGTTTATACGGATACATTTTTGTCAGTGCTTGGGTTTATTTATTCCTATTTAAAGGTTTGATACTCTGCATTAAGGTCTTACTAGTTACAATGAGCAAAGAGTACATGTAAAACAGGATGTAACCCGGAATTAGTCAAAGTTCTCTTGGTATTTAAGGATTGAGCATAATTTTTTTTGTTTTGTTTTCTTTTCTCTTTTTCTTGAGCTTCACACAGTCTGGAAGTTGTTTCTGGTGAAGTCCAAGCCAATGGGGTTAGCATCCCACTATCAGTTACTGCATATTATGTCTGTTCTTTTGTGACTGGGTTATCTCACTCAAGATCATATTCTCTAGGTACAACCATTTTCTTAAGAATTTGGTTAAGTCATTGTTTCTGATAGCTGAGTAGTACTCCATTGTGTAAATGTACCACAAATTTTGTATCTATTCATCTAATGGAAAACATCTGGGTTCTTTCCAGCTTCTGGCTATTATAAATAGAGCTGCTATGAACATTGTGATACATATATCTTTGTTGTATATTGGAGTGTCTCTGGGGTATATTCTGAGAAGTGGAATAGCTGGATCTTCAGGTAGTACTATGTCCAATTTTCTGAGGAATCCCATGACAGATTTCCAGAGTTGTTGTATCAGTTTACAACCCATCAACAGTGAAGTGTTACTCTTGCTCCACAACCTCTCCAGCATCTGCTGTCATCTGAGTTTTTGGATCTTGGGCAACCTGATTGGTGTGAGGTAGAATCTCAGGTTTGTTTTGATTTGCATTTCCCTGATGGCTAAGGATGTTGAGCACTTCTTTAGATGTTTCTCAAACATTTCATATTCCTCAATTGAGAACGTTTTGTTTAGCACAGCAACAAATTTTTTACTAGGGTTGTTTGATTCTCTGGTGTCTAGATTTTTGAATGTTTTGTATACCTTGGATATTAGGCCTCTATCTGATGTGGAGTTGGGAAAGATCTTTTCCCATTCTTTTGGCTGCTGTTTATTTTTTCTTGACAATGTCCCTAGCCTTACAGAAATTTAGCATTCTCATTTAGCCCCATTTGTTAATCTTTAACATTAGAGCTTGAGCAATTGGTGTTTTGTTCAGAAAATTTTCTCCTATGCCTATGTGTTCTAAGGTTTTCCCTATTTTCTCATCTACTAGTTTCCGAGTATCTGATTTAATGTGGAGATCTTCGATCCACTCACAATTGAGCTTTGTACAAGGAGATAAGAAAGGGTCTATTTTCATTCTTCTGCATGCTGAGTGCCAGTTGGACCAACACCATTTGTTGAATAGGCTGTCCATTTTCCATTGAATGTTACAGCTCCTTTTTCAAAAATCAGGTGACCATATACTTGAGGACTCATTTCAGCGAGTTGAACCCTTTAGTATCTTTTCCTTTTTCTTTTCATTTCCTTTTTCTTTTCCTTTTCATTTCAGTTATTTGAAAAGCACTGGAAGGAGACATGAGGTTATCTGTATATTGTCCAAGAACTTGATTTTCCGATTTTAGCTTCAGATTTACTTCATTAACTGCATCTAGTCGTGCAGAAAGATCTTCAAGTTTGTGTTGGAGTTCTAACACCTGATTGAGAAGTCGAGTCTTTCTTCCCGTTCCACACGATTTTCACCATAAACTGCCTCCACATCAACATTTATCATCTTGGGAAAATATATTGAGCTCTTGAATGCAAAATCCTTAAGGAAGGGTCTTGCAGTGTAGCACAGGTAGGAGGTGGGACAGGTAGCAAACTTACATTAATTAAAGATGAAATCTTCACTATACAGTACATGGAACTTAGATTAAAAATTTTGTATTGAAAAGTGATAAGTTCAGATTTCCCTAGGCAAAAAAGTAGATGTAAGGATCACATGGTTCACTTTCTAATTCTAAATGTTAGTTTGTTCATTCATTTGTTTGTAATCTTGAGGTGTAGGTAGAAACAATAAACCAATTTCAGGGAAGATATTGTTTGAACAGTCAGGTTGTTGTGGTGAATGTGGCTTGAGAATGAGATTTCAGATGCTGCTTGAGGTAACTCGATCTGGAATAGTTTCTGTTGCAGAGGTGACAAGCATGGGGCCTCTCCCCACTGTGCTTTTTTTTGTGTCTGTTGAGATCTGTTGAACGGTAGAATGTCCATTTGCAGCCAGGCACATTGCACTCATAACTCCTCTTTCCAGTGTGTTTCTTCATGTGGTCTTTGAGGTGGTGAGCCTTTGTGTAAGATTTCCCACAATCTGGGTAGGTACATGAGTAGCGCTTCAAAGGTTGAGATTGGATTAGAGAGACAGGGCTCAGTGTCTGCAGGTCTGAGTTCAACTCTGGACCCTTTCCTTGAACCAAATAATTAGCTGAAGAGCTTGCCTGAGATTGCCTTTGAAAAGAACGGTAACTTGAAAGATTTGAGGATTCACCAACACATGGGTCTTGTTTACTAAGTGAAGTCACATGAGGATCAAGGCTTTGCACTACAATTGGTGTTCCATTGCTACTTGGGTAGACATTAGAATCAAGAGAGATCCTCAAATGATTCAAAAAGAATTGCTCTTCAGAACTTGGACTTTTCTCTGGTTGCCAAGCTAAGTGATCTTCTTTAGGACGTGAAGTCACCTGAGGATCAAATCTTTCTTCCACTTCAGGTGTTCCAGTCACACATCGGGAAGCATCAGAATCAAGAAAGGCATTTATGTCATCCAAGAAGAAAGACTCTTCAGAAAGGGGACTTGTGTCCGGGTGCCAAGCAAGGTTGACTTGGTTACTAAGTGATTTCACTTGAGGATCAAGGTTTTCTTCAACATTGGGGGATCCCTTCAAACTTGAGGAAGCATCAGAATCAAGAAAGACTTCTATATCATCCAAGAAGAAAGACTCTTCAGAACTGGGACTTGTCTCTTGGTGACAAGCTAGGTTGGCTGGGTTACTAACTGAAGTCACCTGAGGATCAGGGCTTTCTTTAACTGTGGGTGTTCCATTCAAACTTGGGGTAGATTCAGATTCAAGAGAGGCAATTATGTCATCCAAGAAGAAAGACTCTTCATAACTGGTACTTGTCTCTGGGTGCCAAGCTAGGTTGTCTTTGTTACTAAGTGAAGTCACCTGAGGATCAAGGTTTTCTTCAACATTGTGTGTTCCATTCAAACTTGAGGAAGCATCAGAATCAGGAAAGGCTAATATCTCATCCAAGAAGAAAGACTCTTCAGATCGGGGACTTGTCTCTGGGTGACAAGCTTGGTTGGCTGGGTTACTAAGTGAAGTCACCTGAGGATATTGGTTTTCTTCAACACTGGTAATTCCATTCAGCTTTGGGGAAGCACTAGAATCAAGAGAGGCTATTATCTCATCCAAGGAGAATGACTCTTCAGAACTGGGACTTGTCTCTGGGTGACAAGCTAGGTGGTCTTCTTTGCTAAGTGAAGTCACCTGAGGATCAATGCTTTTTTCAACATTGGGTTTTCCATTCAGACTTGGTTGGATATTTGGATCCACAGAGGTTCTCATCCCATCCCTGGGAAACAAAACTGCAGAACTGGGGCTTGTCTCTGGAATCCAAGCTAGGTGGTCTTGACTTATATGTGAAATCACTTGAGATTCAAGGCTTTTTTCAACATTTGGTGTTCCATTCAGACATGGGTAGACATTTGAATCAGAGGACCTCATCTGATGCAAGTAGAATGACACTTTAGAACTGGAATATTTCTGTGGATTCCAAGTCATATTCTCTTCTGCATTGGATGTTACCCTCTTAGACCCATGAGGATTTGGGCCAAAACTGGTGTTTGTCATCTGAAAAGCATAGAAAGTCTGGCCACCAATTGGATTTGTCACCGAGTGGTTGACCATCAAATCCTGATCACATCTGTATCCTGATAACTGATACCCAGAGAGATAGTGCTCACCACTGATGAGGTTCTCCTGACCTCTGCAGACATTCTGACCACTGAAGGATGACTTCTGATAGTAGAGCTTCATCTGGTCATAGTTATATCTCACCTGAGGCTCGTCAAAAGCCTGATGTCCATTAGAAGGTATCATCAGATCTGCATTGAATCTATTATTAGCCACTATATCCCTCTGCTGATACTGAATAAAACTCTGTTCAGAAAAGGAGATCAGGGAGTGATCTACATTTGAATTCTGGCCTGCATGGATTCCAGAGAGAGAGGCATAATGATTACCAAAGGGAATCCTCTGACACTCATTCAGGCCTGTATTTTGGATCAGACGAGTCTTGTCAAAGATCACTGTCCTCATCGAGTATCCCTCATTGTAGAGAGTTTCCCTAGCTTCAAGGACTGCTTTATTCTGGGCATGAGGTTGGCATATCATTGGCGTGTTGTTGAGCTCCTTAAGCTGAGAGTCTTCAGGGCATTTTTTCTGCTGAGGAGACACAACTATCTGGTTCACAGAGGCAGTCTCACTTGGCTCTCCAGTTGTTCCTGAATTCACAGTACAGGTTATCTCAGGTGTGTTAGAGTATGCAGATGCCATCACTGGTGGTTTCCAGGCAAGCATCTCTGAGCTCTGACCTGAGACAGGCTGGCTGGACTCCACAGGGAAAGGCTGGCTATTACACCTCCCTGGCTGGAATGCACCTTTGGATTCTTCCAGGATGATGCAGACTTCACAAAAGGCCTGGGAACTCTTCAAGTTCCTGCACTGTTAGGAGAAAAATAAACATCTGGCTGAACTAAGTATTCAGTGAAAGAGCTTAAAGTTCTTGAGAATACTCAAACCCAGGGCACAGGCAGAACTTAAATGGTAGGCAAGAGAAGGCATAAAATATGCTCTGACGATCATGGATTCACAACATTAAGGGCTCGGATGAAGGTGGGATGGGCAAACAAAAGCTTCGTTACTCTGGGTTCTTATTTTATAAAGCTAGGCCATATATGTTCAGAATTTCTGGGTCTATGATTTCATAAGTCATACCTTTCAACGTGTAGATCCTCATACTTAGAAGACATGTTTAAACATCTCATCCCAGGCTCTAAGAGTTTAGAAGATGATCCCATTAAGTAAACTCTTAGGAACTTTGTATGTTAAATTGCCTCTGATTTACTTTAAAAACAACATACTCTAACATGGTTACATTCATCAACATTAGAAGGGAATGTGGAACAGGATTTGTTGGTGGGACTGGTGGGTTAGTTCAGGAGCAGTAGGTCATGTGGGGTTTGTTTTAAATGAAGAGAGTGAGTAAATAGAAACTTGTGTGATGTTGAAACCTCTTGCAGTGGAGACTTATAGATTACAGGAGGTTAATCTTAGTAATGGTGGATACAGAATCTGGTGTGATTATTTTTGCAATGTTACAATATGTTGTGTCCTTTTGGAATGGGATCCCATCCATTTTCTTAAATATCATAGATTAATGCTGAGAGAGGTTTTCACTCTCAGCACACTGACAAAAGGATCCAATTACCTACTAAGGTATCAACAGAGTTCATGGATCCTGGAGAATACGTGATGGTGGTAAAGGTTAATGAAATGTGACAAAAACCTTATTTTAAATTTAAAAAAGCTAATAGTGCAAACAAATGTTTAAAAAGGAAGGTGGAATGAAAGAAAGAAACAATGAGAAAGGAAATAATACAAATGGAGAAATCACATCATCATCATGAGACACAACATATAGTATTGGAACAAATGTGAAGTTGTTATGCAGGATAGTTGCACTCTGGAAATTAATAAAAAAGCTGTAACATAGGAGATTAAAACTTGGGCATTGCCAGTAAAATCTTGCATTTTTCACCAATTAGAAAACTCTTGAAATAATGCACTCTTTATTTGTGAAAGTATCATCCATAGGCATCTCTTATTGAAACACTTGCAAGGTGTCCAGCTCAACATCCAGCATCTCTCCTCTCCCAGAGAAGTGGGGAATCATTAATGCCATGAATATTTACAGGAATTTACAGGACAACTCATTTGTACAGAAGACATTTATACTTCAATCTGGTCTCATAATCATTATCTTTTGTCTCTAACACTTGATTGCAGAAATTTAAAATCCTTCCATAATATTGGCCGAGGATTCTCTTTCTTTGTATTGTCATACGCATAGCTGCAGGCTACTTCCTAATTGATAACATTCCACATACCATATTCAGTTTTTAAATAAATTATATTATGATATTTATGATTTTCAACTAACAACATCTACAACAACAACAATTAGAATCCTAAGGTAAGACAATAAAATTGTTCACAGCAATCCTAGCTCTCTCTTAAGACTAATGCTCTTCTCATTCTGCTCCCTAAAGAAGAAACAAGGCGAATTATTAGAAAACAAAGTGGAGAAGAGGTTAAAACATGTAGGCACTGATAAAAGTTTTCTCAACAGAAAATTGTTGATTCTAAGATCAAGAATCAACAATTGGGACCTCATAAAATTGGAAAGTTTTTGCAAGACTAAAGATATTATGAAGAAGACAAAAAGTCCACTATCAAATTGAGGAATGATGTTTGCTACTCCTGCAACTGATAGAGGGCTAATATACAATATATACAAAGAACTCAAGAAGTTAGAATCCATTGAATCAAATATTAATATTTAAAAATGTTACTCAGAGCTCAACAAAGAATTCTCAACTGAGGAATTTGAAATAGCTATGAAGCTCCCAAAGGAATTATCAGCAAGGCTAGTTATCAGGAAATGCAAATCCAAACAACCTTGAGATTCCACCTTCCATTAATTAGAATGGCTAAGGTCAAAAATCAGGTGAGAGCAATTGCTGGCAGGAATGTGAGGGAAAAAAGAAAACTCCTCCATTTTTGGTGGGATGTAAGCTGGTACAACCACTCTGTAAATCAGTCTGGTGGTTTCTCAGAAAGTTGAACATACTGCTACCTGAAAACCCAGCTACTCCACTCCTAGACATATAGCCCAAAAGATGTTCCAACATATAACAAGCACGCATGCTCCACCATGTTCTAGCAGCCTTGTTTATGATAGCTAGAAGGTTTAAAGAACCCACATGTTTTAAAACAGAGGAAGGGATAAAGAATGAGTGGTACATTTATAAATCAGAAACAATGACTTTATCAAATTCCTACGCAAATGAATGGGTCGAGATAATATCATTGAGAGTAACCCAGTGACAAAAAGACACAGATGGTATGCACTCACTGAGAACCAAACACTAGCCAAAGAAAACTCTGGGTTCCCCAGAAACAATTGAGAGACCTTATGATATGCAAAGCAGTAGAAAGGCCAAAATGTCAATCCCTGGTCCTTCTTAGAAGAAAGAACAAAACACTTTAGAGAGGAAATACAAGGTAAAATAGAGGACCAGGGAATAAAGAAAAATCACTCAGAGACTTCTTTAATTGGGGATCTACCCCATATGAAGCCACCAATCCATAGGACTATTGGTGAAGCCAGAAAGTACTTAGAGGCAGTAACAACATAGAGATGCCTCCTCAGGGGCTCTGCCAGAGTTAAATGCATGCAGCTGAGCAAGTTTGCATCTAACCATCAAAGTGAACTTGGAGAACCCAATGAAGGTGCTAAAGTAAAGACTGAAGGAGCTGAAAGTGGTTGCAACTTCATTGGAAAACAATGTTCTCAACCAACCAATCTCTACACAACCCTCATGTAGTATAACACTGACCATTGAGAACACATTGAGAAAACTATGGTTTCAGTTGCATATGTAGAGGAACATAGCAGTGTCTGGCATCAATGTAAGAAGAGGTCTTTGTTCCAGGAGGGACAAGTTTTCCAAATGTAGTGAAATGCCAAAGTACTGGTGTTCAGAGCGCTGGAATGTAGCAAGATGGAGGAAGAGCTTACCATTATAAATATCAATACAAAGAGCATGTGATAAGAATGGAAAAGAAGAACCAATAAGAAAGAAGAATTCCCTAGCCAGGTCAGGGTCTGGTCATTGGCACTTTGCTAAAAGTTCCAGTCATTCACATCTATTCTGAGCAAATAGTGACAGATCTTTTAAAACCATCCCTTACTCAGACTATTAGACTCCACCAGAAACTGACTATCTCGGATTAAAAAATTTGCTCTCTGACACCAGAGGTCAACTCCAACTCTATATACTGCCCACAGGTGTGGCAAATCAACTCCACAAGGAACAATATTTTAAAATGGTGTATCGACACCTGGTTTCACAAATGTTTTCTCCTATAGTGCACAAGCATTGTGCTAATCATTGTTGACTTAGCCTTGTGTAGACCCTTCCTTCTTCACTGGGAGTGATGGGACTCACAGGAATATGATCTTAAGCATTTCAAGGATATGGCAAGGGGTAGCTTTGACTCAGTCTCTTAAGATACCAAAAAAATACCGTAAAAACACTAATCATGGGGCAAAGAATTCCATTCCAAACAATTAAAGGAAACTCACACATAAACTGTACATGTTTTTCTATGAACTTATAAATCCATTCCTGTAGCATAAGTTAAGCTTGTGATCATTAAATAAATTTATAAAACCAAACTATAACTCACAGACAATATGGAGATCAAGAAGGAATTATGGAAGCTTCACTCCAACTCTGAAGAAGGAACTGAGAAAACCTACTTAGAAGTAAGGCGAGAGTCTTTCTGAAACCAATACAGATGCTTAAAGCCAGCCATCACACTGAGTACTGGTACCCCAATTGAGGAGTTTTGGAAAGTCCTGAAAGAGTTGAAATTAATTTGCAACCCCATTGAAAGAACAATAATACCAACCAGCCGGACTGTCCAGAGTTCCAAGGGAATAAACCACCAACCAAAAAGGAAATATGGACGAAGAAACCAAGGTTCCTGCTGCATGTAGCAGAGCATGATCTCATTTATGGTTGATTTAAGGGGCAGATCTTGGTCCAGAATAGACTGGATTCCCTCGTGTATGGGAAAATTAGGATGGTGATGTAGAACTCTCATAGAAGCAATTGGATGTAGATGGAATAAAGGTTTGTATAAGGGAAACCAGGAAAGAACGTATATATGAAAGATAAATAAATAAAATATTCAATTAAAAATAAAATTATGAAATGAATTTTTCTCTATATGTATGTCAAAAAAAGGAATTTTTGGAAGGACTTACAGTTTGCAGTTGTTGCTAAACACTCAAGGGCCAGCTGAGGATGAAAAGTCCAAAATTCTTGTAGTTTTGAGTACTGCAATACAGAGTGGTTCAGCTAGCTTAATCTAGAGCCTGGAATCTGGAACAGCTGGTGCCAATACCAGTGTAGGGATAGACTTGTGAACAAGCTGAGGACAAGCTGACAAATAAGTACTCCTTCCTGCTTCCATGTACCTATATATGCCTCCAGGGGAAGGTGTATCCTGGATTAAAGTATGTCTTCCTGTCACGTGTTCTTGGTCACCAATCAATTAACAAAATTCAACCAGTCACTATCTCAGAGGTGTGTCCTTATAGTGTAGATCTTTTGGCTTTCTAGGTATATTCAAGTGGACAAAAAATGGAACCTTGTTGTTGGAAATCACAACCTTGACCTCAGAAAAATGTGGTTTTAGCTTTCTAAAACACATTAACAGTAAGGTACAACAGAGTGTATTATGAATTCATTTGAGAAAATATTTATCAGATGGATAAATACCTCAGTTTGACCAAGTGGACTTGCAGATGATCTCTTACTTTTACTTGCCTCCTGCATTTGTCAGGCTTCTCTAGAGGACCAACACTTACACAATGGATCTTTCTAAATGTGTTTTGTAGGCAGAAATTTATTATAGTGGCTTAAGGGTTGAGGTAGCTCAGCAACCCAAATCAAACAGAGCATACCTCCAATCTCTAGACTACTCCAAATATGATGAGAGTTTCCAGGATATATATGAAAACAAGGCCAGCAGCTCAGGATTATTTCTCCAACAAACCTGGTTACAAGCTCACCTTTTGCCTCGAAAGTGTCAATGCAATGGGGACCAGATATTAAGTTTATGATATGACTCCAAGCATCACTCAATAATGTTAAAGGCCAGAGTGTTTTTTAAGTAGATGTTTTTACCCATCCATCCTAATTGATGCTTTCTATAAAATATTATTCCAGTAGATATTTGGGGATACAGTACCATCAAAAAACCTTGCCTGACATTGGTAAATGTGGTGGTGAGATAGCTTGATTCTTTCTATAAGTGATTTCTGATAAGTCATGTGAGAACATAAAAAAAAAAGTTGTGTTCCAGAATTAAATGAGTCTGTACCTAGCCCTGCAATGAAATTAATTATTTCTAAGTATCACAAAGGTGATATTGATTTTTAAGGCATTTATTGATCAAGGAGTTTGGATCCAACAATTCATGCAGAAATCCTACAAACACAGATCTCACTCAGACAAATATTTACTTTGAATGCACACCCAAATACTATTCACATCAATGATGTAGCTCATGTGTTTGAACATGCCTATATGCTAGAGAGTAGAAAGAGTGACTAGGGAGTGTGAATATTAGCTGTGACCATGTTGGAGTAGGTGTGGCTTTATTTAAGGGAGTGTTTCACTATCAGTGAGTGTGTGTTTTGATGATCCAATGCTGTGGCTCCACCCATTGCAGAATGAGAGTGCTCTCTCGGCTCCCTTTGGAGCAAGAGGTAGAATGATCATCTCTGCCAACACCTTGTCTGTCATGCTACATGATCCCACGGTTCTTATCATGATGGAAATGGACTGCATCTCTGAGACTTTAACCAGCTCTACTTAAATGTTTGCTTTTACAAGAAATGACTTGTACCTAGTATCTCTGCAGAGCAATAAAACCTTAACTAAAACACTTAATTAATAAAATGTCAGAGACTACTGAATGTTGGAATCATACAAAAAACATGAAAATATTTGAAATGTCTAAGGGACTATCTCATATAAAGCACTTTTGAAATAATACCATGGTTTTGTATCCTTGGTTCAATTTTATACTCTAAAACGAATTAGTAACTTTGGATTTAGTGCAACAAATTGTTGGAATTATTGTTAATAGAGTAGGTGTACTTTGGAGAGGCAAGCTTAGGTAGTAAAGAAGTGGGTAAACAAAAAGATAGTGATATGTATTAAAACAAGGGGTACATAATCTCCATCCTTCAGGCAGCAGTACATGCTCTGGCCAGATGATTCTAGAAATAGAGTGAAGAATAAAGCAACTCTGGGGAAAATTTATGCTGTTATGCTGGAGCAAAAAAATTAGAAATGATTAAGAAGAGACCATCTTAGAATCAGCTTAGAGTTAAACTAACTTCAGAGCTGGAAAATTGACATAAGCCCTTTGTCTGGGCACAGAAGATAATGTGTGAAGCCCAACCAAAGACACAAGGAATTGGGAGTAATTTCTTCCCCAGGGTATTTTGTTTCTCCTTCTAAGAAGGACTGAAGCATCTGCATTTATGTCTTCCTTCTTCTTGAGCTTCCTATGATCTGTGAATTATATTTTGGGTGTTCAAAACATTTGGGCTGATATCCCCTTATCAGTGAGTGCAAACCATGTGTTTTTTTTTTTTTTTTTTTTTTTTTTTTTTTTTTTTTGTGAAGAGGTTACCTCACCCATGGGGATATTTTCTAGTACCTTCCATTTGCCTAAGAGTTTCATATAGTCAGTGTTTTGAGTAGCTATATAGTGCTCAATTGAGTAAATCTTTTATGTTTTTTTTTTTTTTATCCATTCCTCTTTTGAAGGACATCTGGGTTCTTTCCAGCTCATGGCTTTTATACATAAGTCTGATATGAACAAATAGGGATCCATCCTGTATTGGTTTGCATATGCTTGTCCCAGGCAGTGACATTATGGAATGTATGGCTTTATTTGCCGAAGTGTTTCATTGTGGAGGTGGGCTTTGAGACCCTCCTCCTATCTACCAGAGGAGGCCAAGTCTGTTCTTGTCTACTTTTGGATGAAAATGTTGAACTCTCAGCTCCTCATGCACTTTGTATGCCTGGACCTGGCATGCTCCTGCCTTGATAATGAACTGAAACATTGAACCTATAAAGCAATCCCAACTAAATGTCATCTGTATACATGCCTTGGTCATGATGTCTGTTCACAGCAGTAAATCCTTAAGACAGAAGATGGCACCGTGAGTGGGGTATTGCTCTGAAAGGCCAGATCATTCAATTGTTTGGAAGAATGTGGATTTTGGTATTTTAGATTTTAAGAGTACTGGAATTCTTTAAATGGGGTTTAATAAACTATCATTGGAGGATTATGGAAGACTTTGTTGGTGAGGGTGATCTGAACAGTTCAGACCTGGCCTAAGATCATGTGGTCTACTTCAGCACAGAATTTCAGTATGTGGGCTAAAGATTGGTTTTCAGGTAGTTGGGTGGAAAAAAATCTTAAGCAGTGAAGGAGTTAGAAAATAGGCAACTAGTTATAATGTAATAGACCACGGCTCCAGGTTTCAGCTCCTGCATGCAGCATAACTCAGCAGCTTAAAGCCTGGGTCTCTGGTTTTATGACTATGAGAAGGAAGCTACTGGGAAACTTGATGAGGTTTAGCTGGAGCTAAAAAATTAGTGATGGTTAAGAACAGACCAGCATCACAGTGGTAAAATCTTCTGAAAATATTTTTGATAGCAGAAAGAATCTGTGTTCCTGAGACATAGAAAGTTGCTCTTCAAACTGCAGCTATACTTAGTAATATGTAAGAAATTCCCATGTGGTTGTGGTTTTGAAGGGGCCATGAAGAGCTGTTGAGGTTTGTTACTATGAGAGGCCACTGAAAGCAAAATGGATTGGGGATAGTAGAGCTTATCAGCTGTAAAAGGTTTCTAGTAGAATTCTTTGTGTCACATAAATATACTATCATATCATCAACAAACAGTGATATTTGACTTCTTGCTTTCTAATTTACATCCCTTTGACTGCATTTGTGGTATGATTGCTCTGGTTAAGACTTACAGTACTCCAGTGCAGAAGAATAGTAGGATCAGTGTGTGCAGACTTGTCTAGTCCCTGATTTTAGTGTGATGGCTTCAATGTTCTCCCTATTTAGTTTAATATTGGCTGCTCCTTTGCTGGATATTGCATTTACTATCTTTAAGGATGTGCCTAAAGTTCCAGATATTTCCAAGAGTTTTAACATGAAGTGGTGTTTTATTTTCTCAAATGCCTTCAAAGCATCTAAAGAGATATTCATGTGGTTTATTTCTTTGAGTTTTTATTATGGTGGATTACTTTGATGGATTTTCATATATTGAACCCTCCCTGTATCCCTGGCATGAACCACTACTTGATTATGGTGAAGGACCATTTGTTGTGTTCTAGTGTTCAGTTTACATGAATTTGATTAAATACTTTCATTGATGTTCAATATGGAATATGGTCTGACACATTCTTTCTTTGTAGGGTCTATGTGTGATTTAAGTATGAGAGTATTTGTGGCTTCAAGAATGAGTTGTGTAGTGTTCCTTCTCTTTCTATTTCATGAAGAGTTTAGACAGTATTGGTATCAGTTCTTCTCTGAATATCTGATAGAATACAGCACTGAAACCATTGGCATTTTTTTAAATTTTTATTTTGGGATTGGAAGCTTTTGATGAGTGCTTGTGTTTATGGATAGATTATGGGACTGTTGTGATGATTTACCTGATTTAGACTAAAATTTGATCTTTTGTACTGTGGAGAATATGGGACATTTTCTCAAGATTTCCAGTTTGGTTGAGTATGCACTTTTGTTGTAGGATCTGATGATTGTTTTAAATTTCCTCAGTTTCTGTTTTTATATCTTCATTTTCATTTCTGATTTTGTTCATTAGGATACTCTGTGTGTCCTCTAGTTAGTCTGGCTATGGTTTTATCAATTTTGTTGATTTTATCAAAGACCTAGCTCCTGGTTTTTTTGATTCTTTGTATAGTTCCTTTTTGTTTCTACTTGGTTAATTTCAGCCCTGAGTTTGATTATTTCCTGATGTCTATTCAACTTAGATGTATCTTCTTCTTGTTGTTCTATAACTTTTAGTTCTTCTGTCAAGCTGGTGGTGTATAATCTCTCCAGTTTCTTTTGGAACTACTCAGTGCAATGAGTTTTCTTCTTAGTACTGCTTTCATTGCATCCCATAGTTTTGGTGTGCTGTCTTTTTCATTAAATTCTAACAATCCTAAAGTTTTTTATTTATTTCTTCCTTGAACATAGTATTGTTGAGTAGTACATTGTTTAGATTCCATGTGTATGTGATGTTTTTGATTTGTTTTTGTTTTTGAAGACTAGCCTTAGTCCATGGTTATTTGATAGGGTGCATGAAATCATGTCAATATATATATTTTTTTTACCTGTTGATATCTGCTTTGTGACAGACAGTGTGTTCATTTTGGTGAAGGTACCATGAGCTGATATTTTAGAAAGATATGTCCTATAGTACAAATCATTTTGATTCATAATTTCTGTTAGTTTCAATATGCTTCTGTTCAGTATCTGCTCTCTGGACTTGTCCATGGATGAGAGTAGGGTGTAGAAGCCCCCTTTATGATTGTATGTGATGTAATATATTCTTTGAGCTTTAGTAGAGATTTTTATATAAAATGTAGGTGGCATTGTATCGAGCATACTTGTTCATCTTGATAGATTTTTTTCCTGTGATTAGTCAAAATTTTCCTTCCTTATCATCTTTGGTAACTTTTGGTTGAAAATCTGTCTCATTTGATAGTATAATAGCCACTCCAGATTGTTTCTTAGGACCATTTTCCTAGAAATTTATTTCTAGCTTTTTACTCTGAGGTACTATTTGTGTTTGTTCCTGAGATGAGTTTCCTGTATGAAGCAACATGTTGGACTCTGATTGTGTATACATTCTGATTGTCTATGTCTCTTTGTTGGGGAAATGAATCGATTGATGCTAAGAGATATCAAGGAACCATAGTTGTCCTTCCCTGTTATTTCTATTTTTAGAGGTAGAATTATGTTTTTGTGGTTTTCTTCTTTTGTGTTTTTCACAAGAGATAGAAAAATACAAGGATTTGGGGGGGGGTCTCTGAGACTTTTGCAAAATGCCTCATTTGTAGAATGTCTAAAGACACAGAAATGGTTAAGGTAAGACTCATAGACTTTCCAGTCATGAAAAAGTTCTGAGATTCAGCCTGTGCCTGACAAATAAAAACAGTGGCCTAGAATAAATCTCACAAAAGCCTGAATATACTGACTGATGGCCACCTATCTAGAAAGACCTTCTTAGGTTCCTGATGCATGGCATAGTTAGCTCATGCTCTAATAACACAATTCTGAGAAACAAAACAGAAAAAAAACACATAAAGATTTGGAATATATAAACAAAGTTCTAAAAATGTAAAAGCACAGATTTTGTAGAAAGGTTAACCTATACAGTTCAGGCTGAGTATAGGTCTTTTGCAATACTTTCTTTGTTTTGAACATTTGGTATTTTGACTATTATATGTCAGAGGAAATTTTATTTATCTGGTCTAAGACATTTGGAGTTCTGTAGGCTTTTTTTATGTTCCTAGTCATGTCTTCTTTTACGTTAGTGAATTAGCTTCTATAAAATGTATAAGATATTTAGTCATACTTTTATTTGGGAGTCTTTATATTCCTCAACTGATATTATTCTTTGGTTGGCTCTTCTCATTGAGTCCTGGATTTACTAGATTCTTTAGGTTAAAGATTTGAGATTTTTCTATTATCTCTGACTGATGTGCCAATGTTTTCTGTGGTATCTTTTGCCCCTGAGATTCACTCTTCCAACTTTTGCATTCTGTTTCTTATGCTTGTGTCAATGACTTCTAATCTCTTTCTTAGGTTTTCTATCTCCAGGGTTGTTTCTTTTTGTGATTATTGTTTTTATTTCTGTTTTTCATTCTTTCACCTGTGTGTTTGTGTTTTCCTGTAGCTCTTAAACTGATTTTTCTGTTGCCTCTTTAAGGTCTTCTACTTGTTTGCTGGTTCTCATGTATTTTTTCAACTTGTTTACTGGTTCTCATATAATTCATGTTCCTCTGGAGGACCTTCATCATCCTCATCATGCAGTTTGTTTTAAGTCCAAATCTTGCTTTTCTGGTGTACTGGGCCATCTCCTACTTCTTTCTGATGTTGTCAGGTTGTGCTTGCAACCCTTGCTTAATTACTTGCACTTCCTCTTAACAGTTTGTTATCTGTGAAGCCAGGTCATCTTATTGTCTCTGAATTTTGAATGTTTATGTGTGTGTTTGTGTGTGTGTGTGTGTATGTTTGAATGTGATTGTTCCCTTCAAAGTACTCCACATTAGAGAGGAAATCAGCTTAGAAGCACCAAATGTATATAGTCCTATTGATTCAAATTTTATCACTACACATTGATTAGCTTTCATTATCTTATGTATATATCAACTAGTCAGTAATATTTATGAGTGTCAAATTTATTTCATATGCTTTTCTTTAATATTTTTTCCTTACAACTTTATTTGACAAAGAGAGAGACATGTACCAATTTTGAACACAAGTGTGGCATAAAACTATATAAATATATTTTTGTCAGTACCTGATTGTTTTAGAAGTTTGATAGTATGCATTGATTCTTTTTTAAGATAGATGTACAGATTTTTAAGCATTTTTACATAAAAGTATACGAATACATTTTTATTAGGTTTTAATTAAGTATTTGTGGGTACATATAAATACACATATGGATATATGAAAAAATAATATAGGAAAAGAAGTTACTAATTTTAGGAGATAGAGGAGAAAGTGGGAGGGGCTGTAGGAAGAAAAGGGTGATGTGATACAATTCTTTTTTTAAAACTTTATTTTAAAAGACAAAGAAAAAAGAAAAATATTTAAATATTTTTTATAAGTTTATACGGATACATTTTTGTCAGTGCTTGGGTTTATTTATTCCTATTTAAAGGTTTGATACTCTGCATTAAGGTCTTACTAGTTACAATGAGCAAAGAGTACATGTAAAACAGGATGTAACCCGGAATTAGTCAAAGTTCTCTTGGTTTTAAGGATTGAGCATAATTTTTTTTGTTTTGTTTTCTTTTCTCTTTTTCTTGAGCTTCACACAGTCTGGAAGTTGTTTCTGGTGAAGTCCAAGCCAATGGGGTTAGCATCCCACTATCAGTTACTGCATATTATGTCTGTTCTTTTGTGACTGGGTTATCTCACTCAAGATCATATTCTCTAGGTACAACCATTTTCTTAAGAATTTGGTTAAGTCATTGTTTCTGATAGCTGAGTAGTACTCCATTGTGTAAATGTACCACAAATTTTGTATCTATTCATCTATTGGAAAACATCTGGGTTCTTTCCAGCTTCTGGCTATTATAAATAGAGCTGCTATGAACATTGTGATACATATATCTTTGTTGTATATTGGAGTGTCTCTGGGGTATATTCTGAGAAGTGGAATAGCTGGATCTTCAGGTAGTACTATGTCCAATTTTCTGAGGAATCCCATGACAGATTTTCAGAGTTGTTGTATCAGTTTACAACCCATCAACAGTGGAGAAGTGTTACTCTTGCTCCACAACCTCTCCAGCATCTGCTGTCATCTGAGTTTTTGGATCTTGGGCAACCTGATTGGTGTGAGGTAGAATCTCAGGTTTGTTTTGATTTGCATTTCCCTGATGGCTAAGGATGTTGAGCACTTCTTTAGATGTTTCTCAAACATTTCATATTCCTCAATTGAGAACGTTTTGTTTAGCACAGCAACAAATTTTTTACTAGGGTTGTTTGATTCTCTGGTGTCTAGATTTTTGAATGTTTTGTATACCTTGGATATTAGGCCTCTATCTGATGTGGAGTTGGGAAAGATCTTTTCCCATTCTTTTGGCTGCTGTTTATTTTTTCTTGACAATGTCCCTAGCCTTACAGAAATTTAGCATTCTCATTTAGCCCCATTTGTTAATCTTTAACATTAGAGCTTGAGCAATTGGTGTTTTGTTCAGAAAATTTTCTCCTATGCCTATGTGTTCTAAGGTTTTCCCTATTTTCTCATCTACTAGTTTCCGAGTATCTGATTTAATGTGGAGATCTTCGATCCACTCACAATTGAGCTTTGTACAAGGAGATAAGAAAGGGTCTATTTTCATTCTTCTGCATGCTGAGTGCCAGTTGGACCAACACCATTTGTTGAATAGGCTGTCCATTTTCCATTGAATGTTACAGCTCCTTTTTCAAAAATCAGGTGACCATATACTTGAGGACTCATTTCAGCGAGTTGAACCCTTTAGTATCTTTTCCTTTTTCTTTTCATTTCCTTTTTCTTTTCCTTTTCATTTCAGTTATTTGAAAAGCACTGGAAGGAGACATGAGGTTATCTGTATATTGTCCAAGAACTTGATTTTCCGATTTTAGCTTCAGATTTACTTCATTAACTGCATCTAGTCGTGCAGAAAGATCTTCAAGTTTGTGTTGGAGTTCTAACACCTGATTGAGAAGTCGAGTCTTTCTTCCCGTTCCACACGATTTTCACCATAAACTGCCTCCACATCAACATTTATCATCTTGGGAAAATATATTGAGCTCTTGAATGCAAAATCCTTAAGAAAGGGTCTTGCAGTGTAGAACAGGTAGGAGGTGGGACAGGTAGCAAACTTACATTAATTAAAGATGAAAACTTCAGTATACAGTACATGGAACTTAGATTAAAAATTTTGTATTGAAAAGGGATAAGTTGAGATTTCCCTAGGCAAAAAAGTAGATGTAAGGATCACATGGTTCACTTTCTAATTCTAAATGTTAGTTTGTTAATTCATTTGTTTGTAATCTTGAGGTGTAGGTAGAAACAATAAACCAATTTCAGGGAAGATATTGTTTGAACAGTCAGGTTGTTGTGGTGAATGTGGCTTGAGAATGAGATTTCAGATGCTGCTTGAGGTAACTCGATCTGGAATAGTTTCTGTTGCAGAGGTGACAAGCATGGGGCCTCTCAAAACTGTGCTTTTTTTTGTGTCTGTTGAGATCTGTTGAACGGTAGAATGTCCATTTGCAGCCAGGCACATTGCACTCATAACTCTTCTTTCCAGTGTGTTTCTTCATGTGGTCTTTGAGGTGGTGAGCCTTTGTGTAAGATTTCCCACAATCTGGGTAGGTACATGAGTAGCGCTTCAAAGGTTGAGATTGGATTAGAGAGACAGGGCTCAGTGTCTGCAGGTCTGAGTTCAACTCTGGACCCTTTCCTTGAACCAAATCAGAAGCTGAAGAGCTTGCCTGAGATTGCCTTTGAAAAGAACGGTAACTTGAAAGATTTGAGGATTCACCAACATATGGGTCTTGTTTACTAAGTGAAGTCACATGAGGATCAAGGCTTTGCACTACAATTGGTGTTCCATTGCTATTTGGGTAGACATTAGGATCAAGAGAGATCCTCAAATGATTCAAAAAGAATTGCTCTTCAGAACTTGGACTTTTCTCTGGATGCCAAGCTAAGTGATCTTCTTTAGGACGTGAAGTCACCTGAGGATCAAATCTTTCTTCCACTTCAGGTGTTCCAGTCACACATCGGGAAGCATCAGAATCAAGAAAGGCATTTATGTCATCCAAGAAGAAAGACTCTTCAGAAAGGGGACTTGTGTCCGGGTGCCAAGCAAGGTTGACTTGGTTACTAAGTGATTTCACTTGAGGATCAAGGTTTTCTTCAACATTGGGGGATCCCTTCAAACTTGAGGAAGCATCAGAATCAAGAAAGGCTTCTATCTCATCCAAGAAGAAAGACTCTTCAGAACTGGGACTTGTCTCTTGGTGACAAGCTAGGTTGGCTGGGTTACTAACTGAAGTCACCTGAGGATCAGGGCTTTCTTTAACTGTGGGTGTTCCATTCAAACTTGGGGAAGATTCAGATTCAAGAGAGGCAATTATGTCATCCAAGAAGAAAGACTCTTCATAACTGGTACTTGTCTCTGGGTGCCAAGCTAGGTTGTCTTTGTTACTAAGTGAAGTCACCTGAGGATCAAGGTTTTCTTCAACATTATGTGTTCCATTCAAACTTGAAGAAGCATCAGAATCAGGAAAGGCTAATATCTCATCCAAGAAAAAAGACTCTTCAGATCGGGGACTTGTCTCTGGGTGACAAGCTTGGTTGGCTGGGTTACTAAGTGAAGTCACCTGAGGATATTGGTTTTCTTCAACACTGGTAATTCCATTGAGCTTTGGGGAAGCACTAGAATCAAGAAAGGCTATTATCTCATCCAAGGAGAATGACTCTTCAGAACTGGGACTTGTCTCTGGGTGACAAGCTAGGTGGTCTTCTTTGCTAAGTGAAGTCACCTGAGGATCAATGCTTTTTTCAACATTGGGTTTTCCATTCAGACTTGGTTGGATATTTGGATCCACAGAGGTTCTCATCCCATCCCTGGAGAACAAAACTGCAGAACTGGGGCTTGTCTCTGGAATCCAAGCTAGGTGGTCTTGACTTATATGTGAAATCACTTGAGATTCAAGGCTTTTTTCAACATTTGGTGTTCCATTCAGACATGGGTAGACATTTGAATCAGAGGACCTCATCTGATGCAAGTAGAATGACACTTTAGAACTGGAATATTTCTGTGGATTCCAAGTCATATTCTCTTCTGCATTGGATGTTACCCTCTTAGACCCATGAGGATTTGGGCCAAAACTGGTGTTTGTCATCTGAAAAGTATAGAAAGTCTGGCCACCAATTGGATTTGTCACCGAGTGGTTGACCATCAAATCCTGATCACATCTGTATCCTGATAACTGATACCCAGAGAGATAGTGCTCACCACTGATGAGGTTCTCCTGACCTCTGCAGACATTCTGACCACTGAAGGATGACTTCTGATAGTAGAGCTTCATCTGGTCATAGTTATATCTCACCTGAGGCTCGTCAAAAGCCTGATGTCCATTAGAAGGTATCATCAGATCTGCATTGAATCTATTATTAGCTACTATATACCTCTGCTGATACTGAATAAAACTCTGTTCAGAAAAGGAGGTCATGGAGTGATCTACATTTGAATTCTGGCCTGCATGGATTCCAGAGAGAGAGGCATAATGATTACCAAAGGGAATCCTCTGACCCTCATTCAGGCCTGTATTTTGGATCAGACGAGTCTTGTCAAAGATCACTGTCCTCATCGAGTATCCCTCATTGTAGAGAGTTTCCCTAGCTTCAAGGACTGCTTTAGTCTGGGCATGAGGTTGGCATATCATTGGCGTGTTGTTGAGCTCCTTAAGCTGAGAGTCTTCAGGGCATTTTTTCTGCTGAGGAGACACAACTATCTGGTTCACAGAGGCAGTCTCACTTGGCTCTCCAGTTGTTCCTGAATTCACAGTACAGGTTATCTCAGGTGTGCTAGAGTATGCAGATGCCATCACTGGTGGTTTCCAGGCAAGCATCTCTGAGCTCTGACCTGAGACAGGCTGGCTGGACTCCACAGGGAAAGGCTGGCTATTACACCTCCCTGGCTGGAATGCACCTTTGGATTCTTCCAGCTCGATGCAGACTTCACAAAAGGCCTGGGAACTCTTCAAGTTCCTGCACTGTTAAGAGAAAAATAAACATCTGGCTGAACTAAGTATTCAGTGAAAGAGCTTAAAGTTCTTGAGAATACTCAAACCCAGGGGACAGGCAGAACTTAAATGGTAGGCACAAGCAGGCATAAAATATGCTCTGGATATCAGGGATTCACAACATTAAGGGCTCAGATTAAGGTGGGATGGGCAAACAAAAGCTTCATTACTCTGGGTTCTTATTTTATAAAGCTAGGCCATATATGTTCAGAATTTCTGGGTCTATGATTTCATAAGTCATACCTTTCAAAGTGTAGATCTTCATACTGAGAAGACATGTTTAAACATCTCATCCCAGGCTTTTAGAGTTTAGAAGATGATCCCATTAAGTAAACTCTTAGGAACTTTGTATGTTAACTTGCCTCTGATTTACTTTAAAAACAATATACTCTAACATGGTTGCATTCATCAACATTAGAAGGGAATGTGGAACAGGATTTGTTGGTGGGACTGGTGGGTTAGTTCAGGAGCAGTAGGTCATGTGTGGTTTGTTTTAAATGAAGAGAGTGAGTGAATAGAAACTTGTGTGATGTTGAAACCTCTTGCAGTGGAGACTTATAGATTACAGGAGGTTAATCTTAGTAATGTTGGATACAGAATCTGGTGTGATTATTTTTTGCAATGTTACAATATGTTGGGTCCTTTTGAAATGGGATCCCATCCATTTTCTTAAATATCATAGATTAATGCTGAGAGAGGTTTTCACTCAGCACACTGACAAAAGGATCCAATTACCTACTAAGGTATCAACAGAGTTCATGGATCCTGGAGAATTCGTGATGGTGGTAAAGGTTAATGAAATGTGAGAAAAACCTTATTTTAAATTTAAAAAAGCTAATAGTGCAAACAAATGTTTAAAAAGGAAGGTGGAATGAAAGAAAGAAACAATGAGAAAGGAAATAATACAAATGGAGAAATCACATCATCATCATGAGACACAACATGTAGTATTGGAACAAATGTGAAGTTGTTATGCAGGATAGTTGCACTCTGGAAATTAATAAAAAAGCTGTAACATAGGAGATTAAAACTTGGGCATTGCCAGTAAAATCTTGCATTTTTCACCAATTAAAAACCTCTTGAAATAATGCACTCTTTATTTGTGAAAGTATCATCCATAGGCATCTCTTATTGAAACACTTGCAAGGTGTCCAGCTCAACATCCAGCCTCTCTTCTACCAGAGAAGTGGGGAATCATTCCTGCCATGAATATTTACAGGAATTTACAGGACAACTCATTTGTACAGAAGACATTTATACTTCAATCTGGTCTCATAATCATTATCTTTTGTCTCTAACACTTGATTGAAGAAATTTAAAATACTTGCCATAATATTGGACAAGTATCTCTTTTTTTGTATTGTCATACACATAGCTGCAGGCTACTTCCTAATTGATAACATTCCACATACAATATTCAGTTTTTAAATAAATTATATTATGATATTTATGATTTTCAAATAACATCATCTACAACAACAACAATTAGAATCCTAAGGTAAGACAATAAAATTGTTCACAGCAATTCTAGCTCTCTGTTAAGACTAATGCTCTTCCCATTCTGCTCCCTAAAGAAGTAACAAGGCGAATTATTAGAAAACAAAGTGGAGAAGAGCTTAAAACATGTAGGCACTAATGAAAGTTTTCTCAACAGAAAATTGTTGATTCTAAGATCAAGAATCAACAATTGGGACTTCATATAATTGGAAAGTTTCTGTAAGAATAAGGATATTATTAAGAAGACAAAAAGTCCACTATCAAATTGAGGAATGATGTTTGCTACTCCTGCAACTGATAGAGGGCTAATATACAATATATACAAAGAACTCAAGAAGTTAGAATCCATTGAATCAAATATTAATATTTAAAAATGTTACTCAGAGCTCAACAAAGAATTCTCAACTGAGGAATTTGAAATAGCTATGAAGCTCCCAAAGGAATTATCAGCAAGGCTAGTTATCAGGAAATGCAAATAGAAGCAACCTTGAGATTCCACCTTCCATTAATTAGAATGGCTAAGGTCAAAAATCAGGTGAGAGCAGATGCTGGCAAGAATGTGAGGGAAAAAAGAAAACTCCTCCATTTTTGGTGGGATGCAAGCTAGTACAACCACTCTGTAAATCAGTCTGGTGGTTTCACAGAAAGTTGAACATAGTGCTACCTGAAAATCCAGCTATTCCACTCCTAGACATATAGCACTAACGATGTTCCAACATATAACAAGCACGCATGCTCCACCATGTTCTAGCAGCCTTATTTATGATAGCCAGAAGGTTTAAAGAATGCAGATGTTTTAAAACAGAGGAAGGGATAAAGAATGAGTGGTAAATTTATAAATTAAAAACAATGACTTTATAAAATTCCTACGCAAATGAATGGGTGGAGATAATATCATTGAGAGTAACCCAGTGACAAAAAGACACAGATGGTATGCACTCACTGAGAACCAAACACTAGCCAAAGAAAACTCTGGGTTCCCCAGAAACAATTGAGAGACCTTTTGATATGCAAAGAAGTAGGAAGGCCAAAATGTCAATCCCTGGTCCTTCTTAGAAGAAAGAACAAAACACTTTAGAGAGGAAATACAAGGTAAAATAGAGGACCAGGGAATAAAGAAAAATCACTCAGAGACTTCTTTAATTGGGGATATACCCGATATGAAGCCACCAATCCATAGGACTATTGGTGAAGCCAGAAAGTACTTAGAGGCAGTAACAACATAGAGATGCCTCCTCGGGGGCTCTACCAGAGTTAAATGAATGCAGCTGAGCAAGTTTGCATCTAACCATCAAAGTGAACTTGGAGAACCCAATGAAGGTGCTAAAGTAAAGACTGAAAGAGCTGAAAGTGGTTGCAACTTCATTGGAAACCAATGTTCTCAACAACCAATCTCTATACAACCCTCATGTACTATAACACTGACTATTGAGAACACATTGAGAAAACTATGGTTTCAGTTGCATATGTAGAGGAACATAGCAGTGTCTGGCATCAATGTAAGAAGAGGTCTTTGTTCCAGGAGGGACAAGTTTTCCAAATGTAGTGAAATGCCAAAGTACTGGTGTTCAGAGCGCTGGAATGTAGCAAGATGGAGGAAGAGCTTACCATTATAAATATCAATACAAAGAGCATGTGATAAGAATGGAAAAGAAGAACCAATAAGAAAGAAGAATTCCCTAGCCAGGTCAGGGTCTGGTCATTGGCACTTTGCTAAAAGTTCCAGTCATTCACCTCTATTCTGAGCAAATAGTGGTAGATCTTTTAAAACCATCCCTTACTCAGACTATTAGACTCCACCAGAAACTGACTATCTTGGATTAAAACATTTGCTCTCTGACACCAGAGGTCAACTCCAACTCTATATACTGCCCACAGGTGTGCCAAATCAACTCCACAAAGAACAATATTTTAAAATGGTGTATCGACACCTGGTTTCACAAATGTTTTTTCCTATAGTGCACAAGCATTGTACTAATCATTGTTGACTTAGCCTTGTGTAGACCCTTCCTCCTTCACTCTGAATGATGGGACCTAGAGGAATATGTTCTTAAACATTCCAAGGACAAGGCAAGGGGTGTCTTCGACTCAGTTTCTCAAGATACCAGAGAAATACCATAAAATCACTAATTATGGGGCTTAGAATTCCATTCCAAACAATTAAAGGAAAGTCACACATAAACTGTACATAGATTTTCTATGAACTTATAAATCCATTCCTATAGCATAAGTTAAGCTTGTGATCATTAAATAAACTTATAAAACCAAAATATAACTCACAGACAATATGGAGATCAAGAAGGAATTATGGAAGCTTCAGTCCAATTTAGAAGAAGGAACTTAGAAGACATACATCGAAGTATGGCCAGAGCCTTTCTGAAACCAATACAGACGCTTATAGCCAGCCAACAGACTGCGTCCTGGGACCCCAATGGAAGAGTTTTGGAAAGTACTGAAAGAGTTGAAATTAGTTTGCAATCCCATTGAAAGAACAATAATACCAACCAGCCTGACTGTCCAGAGTTCCAAGGGAATAAACCACCAACCAAAAAGGAAATATGGACGAAGAACCCAAGGTTCCTGCTGCATGTAGCAGAGTATGAGCTCATTTATCGTTGATTTAAGGGGAAGACCTTGGTCCAGTATAGACTGGATATCCCTCGTGTAGGGGAAAATTAGGATGGTGATGTAGAACTCTCATAGAAGCAATTGGATGTAGATGGAATGAAGTTTTGTGTAAGGGAATCCAGGAAAGAATGTATATATGAAAGTATAATAAATAAAATATCCAATTAAAAATGAAATTATGAAATGAATTTTTTTCTATATGTATGTCAAAAAAAGGAATTTTTGGAAGGACTTACAGTTTGCAGTTGTTGCTAAACTCACAATGGCCAGCTGAGGTTGAAAAGTCCAAAATTCTTGTAGTTTTGAGTACTGCAATACAGAGTGGTTCAGCTGGCCTAATCTAGAGCCTGGAATCTGGAAGAGCTGGTGCCAATACCAGTGAAGGGATAGACTTGTGAACAAGATGAGGACAAGCTGACAAATAGACACTTCTTCCTACTTCCATGGACCTATATATGCCTCCAGGGGAAGGTGTTTCCTGGATTAAAGTATGTCTTCCTGTCACGTGTTCTAGGTCACCAATCAATTAACAAAATTCAACCAGTCACTATCTCAGAGGTGTGTCGTTCTTGTGTAGATCATTTGGCTTTCTTGGTATATTCAAGTGGAAGAAAAAGGGAACCTTGTAGTGGAAAATCACAACCTTGACCTCAGAAAAATGTGGTTTTAGCATTCTAAAACACATTAACAGTAAGGTCCAACATAGTGTCTTATGATTACATTTGAGAAAGTATTTATCAGATGGATGAATACCTCAGTATTACCAAGTGGACTTGCAGATGATCTCTTTCTTTTCCTTACCTCCCCCATTTTTCAGGCTTCTTTAGAGTACCAACACTTACACAATGAATCATTCTATATGTGTGTGTAGGCAGAGATTTATTATAGTGGCTTAAGGGTTGAGGTAGCTCAGCAACCCAAATCAAACAGATCATAACTCCAATCTCTAGAATACTCCAAGTATGTTGAGAGTTTCCAGATATATATGAAAACAAGGACAGGATCTCTGGATTGTTTCCCCAACAAACCTGGTTACAAGCTCACCTTTTGCCTCAAAAGAGTCAATGCACTGGGTAGGAGATTTTAATTACATGATACTACTCCCAGCATCACCCAATAATGTTGAAGGCCACAGTAGTTTTCCGAGTACATGCTTGCACCCATCCATACTAATTGATGCTTTCTATAAAACATTATTCCAGTAGATATGTGGGGATACAGTACCATCAAAATAACCCTGCCTGACAATAGTAAATGTGGTGGTAAGATAGCTTGATGCTTTTTATAAGTGATTTTTGATAAGGCATGTGAGAACATAGTGCAAACAAATGTTTAAAAAAGAAGGAGGAATGAAAGAAAGAAACAACGAGAAAGGAAATAATACAAATGAAGAAATCACATCATCATCATGAGACACAACATATAGTATTGAAACAAATGTGAAGTTGTTTTGGAGGATAGTTGCAATCTGGAAATTATTAAAAAAGCTGTAATATAGGAGATTAAAACTTGGGCATTGCCAGTAAAATCTTGCATTTTTCACCAATTAGAATACTCTTGAAATAATGTACTCTTTATTTGTGAAAGTATCATCCATAGGCATCTCTTATTGAAACACTTGCAAGGTGTCCAGCTCAACATCCAGCCTCTCTTCTACCAGAGAAGTGGGGAATCATTAATGCCATGAATATTTACAGGAATTTACAGGACAACTCATTTGTACAGAAGACATTTATACTTCAATCTGGTCTCATAATTATTATCTTTTGTCTCTAACACTTGATTGTAGAAATTTAAAATCCTTTCATAACATTGGCCAAGGATTCTCTTTCTTTGTATTGTCATACGCATAGCTGCAGGCTACTTCCTAATTGATAACATTCCACATACCATATTCAGTTTTTAAATAAATTATATTCTGATATTTATGATTTTCAACTAACAACATCTACAACAACAACAATTAGAATCCTAAGGTAAGACAATAAAATTGTTCACAGCAATCCTAGCTCTCTCTTAAGACTAATGCTCTTCTCATTCTGCTTCCTAAAGAAGAAACAAGCCGAATTATTAGAAAACAGAGTGGAGAATAGCTTAAAACATGTAGGCACTGATGAAAGTTTATTAACAGAAAATTGTTGATTCTAAGATCAAGAATCAACAATTGGGACCTCATAAAATTGGAAAGTTTCTGTAAGACTAAAGATATTATCAAGAAGACAAAAAGTCCACTATCAAATTGAGGAATGATGTTTGCTACTCCTGCAACTGATAGAGGGCTAATATACAATATATACAAAGAACTCAAGAAGTTAGAATCCATCGAATCAAATATTAATATTTAAAAATGTTACTCAGAGCTCAACAAAGAATTCTCAACTGAGGAATTTGAAATAGCTATGAAGCTCCCAAAGGAATTATCAGCAAAGCTAGTTATCAGGAAATGCAAATCCAAACAACCTTGAGATTCCACCTTCCATTAATTAGAATGGCTAAGGTCAAAAATCAGGTGAGAGCAATTGCTGGCAAGAATGTGAGGGAAAAAAGAAAACTCCTCCATTTTTGGTGGGATGTAAGCTGGTACAACCGCTCTGTAAATCAGTCTGGTGGTTTCTCAGAAAGTTGAACATACTGCTACCTGAAAACCCAGCTACTCCACTCCTAGACATATAGCCCAAAAGATGTTCCAACATATAACAAGCACGCATGCTCCACCATGTTCTAGCAGCCTTATTTATGATAGCCAGAAGGTTTAAAGAACCCAGATGTTTTAAAACAGAGGAAGGGGTAAAGAATGAGTGGTACATTTATAAATTAAAAACAATGACTTTATGAAATTCCTACGCAAATGAATGGGTGGAGATAATATCATTGAGAGTAACCCAGTGACAAAAAGACCCAGATGGTATGCACTCACTGAGAACCAAACACTAGCCACAGAAAATTCTGGGTTCCCCAGAAACAATTGAGAGACCTTATGATGTGCAAAGATGTAGGAAAGCCAAAATGTCAATCCCTGGTCCTTTTAAAAGAAAGAACAAAACACTTTAGAGAGGAAATACAAGGTAAAATAGAGGACCAGGGAATAAAGAAAAATCACTCAGAGACTTCTTTAATTGGGGATCTACCCCATATGAAGCCACCAATCCATAGGACTATTGGTGAAGCCAGAAAGTACTTAGAGGCAGTAACAACATAGAGATGCCTCCTCAGGGGCTCTACCAGAGTTAAATGCATGCAGCTGAGCAAGTTTAGATCTAACCATCAAAGTGAACATGGGGAAATCAATGCGTGCTAAAGTAAAGACTGAAGGAGCTGAAAGTGGTTGCAACTTCATTAGAAAACAATGTTCTCAACAAAACAAACTCTACACAACCCTCATGTACTATAACACTGACCATTGAGAACACATTGAGAAAACTATGGTTTCAGTACCATATGTAGAGGAACATAGCAGTGTCTGGCATCAATGTGAGAAGAGCTCTTTGATCTAGGAGGGACACATTTTCCCAATGTAGGGAAATGCCAAAGCACTGGTGTTCAGAGCGCTGGAATGCAGCAAGATGGAGGAAGAGCATACCATTATAAATATCAATACAAAGAGCATGTGATAAGAATGGAAAAGAAGAACCAATAAGAAAAAAGAATTCCCATGCCGGGTCAGGGTCTGGTCATTGGCACTTTGATACATGTTTCAGTCTTCCACCTCCTTTCTGTGCAAATAGTGACAATTTTTTTTAAAATCTTCCCTTAGTCAGAATATTAGACTCCATCAGAATCTGACTATCTCGGATTAAAAATTTGCTCTCTGACAACAGTGGTCTACTCCAACTCTATATACTGCCCACAGATGTGGCAAATCAACTCCACAAGGAAAAGAATTTTAAAATGGTGTATTGACACCTGGTTTCACAAATGTTTTCTCCTATAGTGCACAAGCATTGTGCTAATCATTGTTGACTTAGCCTTGGGTAGACCCTTCCTTCTTCACTGGGAGTGAAGGGACTCAAAGGAATATGTTCTTAAGCATTCCAAGGATATGGCAAGGGGTGGCTTTGAATCAGTCTCTAAAGATACCAAAGAAATACAGTAAAAAGAGTAATCATTGGGCTTAGAATTCCATTCCAAACAATTAAAAGTCACACATAAACTGTACATGTTTTTCTATAAACTTATAAATCCATTCTTGTAGCATAAGTTAAGCTTGTGATCATTAAATAAATTTATAAAACCAAACTATAACTCACAGACAATATGGAGATCAAGAAGGAATTATGAAAGCTTCAGACCAACTCTGAAGAAGGAACTTAGAAGACTTACTTAGAAGTAAGGCCAGAGTTTTTCTTAAACCAATACAGATGCATAAAACCAACCATCACACTGAGTACTGGTACCCCATTTGAGGAGTTTTGGAAAGTCCTGAAAGATTTGAAATAGTTTGCAACCCCATTGAAAGAACAATAATACCAACCAGCCTGACTGTCCAGAGTTCCAAGGGAATAAACCACCAACCAAAAAGGAAATACGGACGAAGAGCCCAAGGTTCCTGCTGCATGTAGCAGAGCATGATCTCATTTATCGTTGATTTAAGGGGAAGACCTTGGTCCAGTATAGACTGGATTCCCTCGTGTAGGGGAACCTTAGGGTGGTGATGTAGAACTCTCATAGAAGCAATTGGATGTAGATGGAATGAAGGTTTGTGTAAGGGAAACCAGGAAAGAACATATGTATGAAAGATAAATAAATAAAATATCCAATTAAAAATAAAATTATGAAATGAATTTTTCTCTATATGTATGTCAAAAAAAGGAATTTTTGGAAGGACTTACAGTTTGCAGTTGTTGCTAAACTCACAAGGGCCAGGTGAGGATGAAAAGTCCAAAATTCTTGTAGTTTTGAGTACTGCAATACAGAGTGGTTCAGCTGGCCTAATCTAGAGCCTGGAATCTGGAAGAGCTGGTGCCAATACCAGTGTAGGGATAGACTTGTGAACAAGCTGAGGACAAGCTGACAAATAGACACTTCTTCCTACTTCCATGGACCTATATATGCCTCCAGGGGAAGGTGTATCCTGGATTAAAATATGTCTTCCCGTCACGTGTTCTTGGTCACCAATCAATTAACAAAATTCAACCAGTCACTATCTCAGAGGTGTGTCCTTCTTGTGTAGAACATTTGGCTTTCTAGGTATTTTCAAGTGGACAAAAAAGGGAACCCTGTTGTTCGAAATCACAACCTTGATCTCAGAAAAATGTGGTTTTAGCTTCCTAAAACACATTAAAGTAGGGTACAACATAGTGTATCATGATTTCATTTAGGAAGATATTTATCAGATGGATGAATACCTCAGTTTGACCAAGTGGACTTGCAGATGATCTCTTTCCTTTAATTACCTCCCCATTTGTCAGGCTTGTCTAGAGGACCAACACTTACACAATCGATCTTCCTCTATGTGTTTTGTAGGCCGAAATTTATTATAGTGGCTTTAGGGTTGAGGTAGCTCAGCAATCCAAATCAAACAGAGCATACCTCCAATCTCTAGACTACTCCAAATATGATGAGAGTTTCCAGGATATATATGAAAACAAGGCCAGCAGCTCAGGATTATTTCTCCAACAAACCTGGTTACAAGCTCACCTTTTGCCTCGAAAGTGTCAATGCAATGGGGACCAGATATTAAGTTTATGATATGACTCCAAGCATCACTCAATAATGTTAAAGGCCAGAGTGTTTTTTAAGTAGATGTTTTTACCCATCCATCCTAATTGATGCTTTCTATAAAATATTATTCCAGTAGATATTTGGGGATACAGTACCATCAAAAAACCTTGCCTGACATTGGTAAATGTGGTGGTGAGATAGCTTGATTCTTTCTATAAGTGATTTCTGATAAGTCATGTGAGAACATAAAAAAAAAAGTTGTGTTCCAGAATTAAATGAGTCTGTACCTAGCCCTGCAATGAAATTAATTATTTCTAAGTATCACAAAGGTGATATTGATTTTTAAGGCATTTATTGATCAAGGAGTTTGGATCCAACAATTCATGCAGAAATCCTACAAACACAGATCTCACTCAGACAAATATTTACTTTGAATGCACACCCAAATACTATTCACATCAATGATGTAGCTCATGTGTTTGAACATGCCTATATGCTAGAGAGTAGAAAGAGTGACTAGGGAGTGTGAATATTAGCTGTGACCATGTTGGAGTAGGTGTGGCTTTATTTAAGGGAGTGTTTCACTATCAGTGAGTGTGTGTTTTGATGATCCAATGCTGTGGCTCCACCCATTGCAGAATGAGAGTGCTCTCTCGGCTCACTTTGGATCAAGAGGTAGAATGATCATCTCTGCCAACACCTTGTCTGTCATGCTACATGATCCCACGGTTCTTACCATGATGGAAATGGACTGCATCTCTGAGACTTTTAACCAGCTCTACTTACATGTTTGCTTTTACAAGAAATGACTTGTACATAGTATCTCTGCAGAGCAATAAAACCTTAACTAAAACACTTAATTAATAAAATGTCAGAGACTTGTGAATGTTGGAATCATACAAAAAACATGAAAATATTTGAAATGTCTAAGGGACTATCTCATATAAAGCACTTTTGAAATAATACCATGGTTTTGTATCCTTGGTTCAATTTTATACTCTAAAACGAATTAGTAACTTTGGATTTAGTGCAACAAAATGTTGGAATTATTGTTAATAGAGTAGGTGTACTTTGGAGAGGCAAGCGTAGGTAGTAAAGAAGTGGGTAAACAAAAAGATAGTGATATGTATTAAAACAAGGGGTACATAATCTCCATCCTTCAGGCAGCAGTACATGCTCTGGCCAGATGATTCTAGAAATAGAGTGAAGAATAAAGCAACTCTGGGGAAAATTTATGCTGTTATGCTGGAGCAAAAAAATTAGAAATGATTAAGAAGAGACCAGCTTAGAATCAGCTTAGAGTTAAACTAACTTCAGAGCTGGAAAATTGACATAAGCCCTTTGTCTGGGCACAGAAGATAATGTGTGAAGCCCAACCAAAGACACAAGGAATTGGGAGTAATTTCTTCCCCAGGGTATTTTGTTTCTCCTTCTAAGAAGGACTGAAGCATCTGCATTTATGTCTTCCTTCTTCTTGAGCTTCCTATGATCTGTGAATTATATTTTGGGTGTTCAAAACATTTGGGCTGATATCCCCTTATCAGTGAGTGAAAACCATGTGTTTTTTGTTGGTTTTTTTTTTTTTTTTTTTTTTTTTTGAAGAGGATACCTCACCCAGGGGGATATTTTCTAGTACCTTCCATTTGCCTAAGAGTTTCATATAGTCAGTGTTTTGAGTAGCTATATAGTGCTCAATTGAGTAAATCTTCTATGTTTTTTTTTTTTTTTATCCATTCCTCTTTTGAAGGACATCTGGGTTCTTTCCAGCTCATGGCTTTTATACATAAGTCTGATATGAACAAATAACGATCCATCCTGTATTGGTTTGCATATACTTGTCCCAGGCAGTGACATTATGGAATGTATGGCTTTATTTGAGGAAGTGTTTCATTGTGGAGGTAGGCTTTGAGACCCTCCTCCTATCTACCAGAGGAGGCCAAGTCTGTTCTTGTCTACTTTTGGATGAAAATGTTGAACTCTCAGCTCCTCATGCACTTTGTACGCCTGGACCTGGCATGCTCCTGCCTTGATAATGAACTGAAACATTGAACCTATAAAGCAATCCCAAATAATTGTCATCTGTAGACATGCCTTGGTCATGTTGTCTGTTCACAGCAGTAAATCCTTAAGACAGAAGATGGCACCGTGAGTGGGGTATTGCTCTGAAAGACCAGATCATTCAATTGTTTGGAAGAATGTGGATTTTGGTATTTTAGATTTTAAGAGTACTGGAATTCTTTAAATGGGGTTTAATAAACTATCATTGGAGGATTATGGAAGACTTTGTTGGTGAGGGTGATCTGAACAGTTCAGACCTGGCCTAAGATCATGTGGTCTACTTCAGCACAGAATTTCAGTATGTGGGCTAAAGATTGGTTTTCAGGTAGTTGGGTGGAAAAAAATCTTAAGCAGTGAAGGAGTTAGAAAATAGGCAACTAGTTATAATGTAATAGACCACGGCTCCAGGTTTCAGCTCCTACATGCAGCATAACTCAGCAGCTTAAAGCCTGTGTCTCTGGTTTTATGACTATGAGAAGGAAGCTACTGGGAAACTTGATGAGGTTTAGCTGGAGCTAAAAAATTAGTGATGGTTAAGAACAGACCAGCATCACAGTGGTAAAATCTTCTGAAAATATTTTTGATAGCAGAAAGAATCTGTGTTCCTGAGACATAGAAAGGTGTTCTTCACACTGCATCTATACTTAGTAATATGTAAGAAATTCCCATGTGGTTGTGGTTTTGAAGGGGCCATGAAGAGCTATTGAGGTTTGTTACTATGAGAGGCCACTGAAAGCAAAATGGATTGGGGATAGTAGAGCATATCAGCTGTAAAAGGTTTCTAGTGGAATTCTTTGTGTCACATAAATATACTATCATATCATCAACAAATAGTGATATTTGACTTCTTGCTTTCTAATTTACATCCCTTTTACTGCATTTGTGGTATGATTGCTCTGGTTAAGACTTACAGTACTCCAGTGCAGAAGAATAGTAGGATCAGTGTGTGCAGACTTGTCTAGTCCCTGATTTTAGTGTGATGGCTTCAATGTTCTCCCTATTTAGTTTAATATTGGCTGCTCCTTTGCTGGATATTGCATTTACTATCTTTAAGGATGTGCCTAAAGTTCCAGATATTTCCAAGAGTTTTAACATGAAGTGGTGTTTTATTTTCTCAAATGCCTTCAAAGCATCTAAAGAGATATTCATGTGGTTTATTTCTTTGAGTTTTTATTATGGTGGATTACTTTGATGGATTTTCTTATATTGAACCCTCTCTGCATCCCTGGCATGAACCACTACTTGATTATGGTGAAGGACCATTTGTTGTGTTCTAGTGTTCAGTTTACATGAATTTGATTAAATACTTTCATTGATGTTCAATATGGAATATGGTCTGACACATTCTTTCTTTGTAGGGTCTATGTGTGATTTAAGTATGAGAGTAATTGTGGCTTCAAGAATGAGTTGTGTAGTGTTCCTTCTCTTTCTATTTCATGAAGAGTTTAGACAGTATTGGTATCAGTTCTTCTCTGAATATCTGATAGAATACAGCACTGAAATCATTGGCTTTTTTTAAAATTTTTATTTTGGGATTGGAAGCTTTTGATGAGTGCTTGTGTTTATGGATAGATTATGGGACTGTTGTGATGATTTACCTGATTTAGACTAAAATTTGATCTTTTGTACTGTGGAGAATATGGGACATTTTCTCAAGATTTCCAGTTTGGTTGAGTATGCACTTTTGTTGTAGGATCTGATGATTGTTTTAAATTTCCTCAGTTTCTGTTTTTATATCTTCATTTTCATTTCTGATTTTGTTCATTAGGATACTCTGTGTGTCCTCTAGTTAGTCTGGCTATGGTTTTATCAATTTTGTTGATTTTATCAAAGACCTAGCTCCTGGTTTTTTTGATTCTTTGTATAGTTCCTTTTTGTTTCTACTTGGTTAATTTCAGCCCTGAGTTTGATTATTTCCTGATGTCTATTCAACTTAGATGTATCTTCTTCTTGTTGTTCTATAACTTTTAGTTCTTCTGTCAAGCTGGTGGTGTATAATCTCTCCAGTTTCTTTTGGAACTACTCAGTGCAATGAGTTTTCTTCTTAGTACTGCTTTCATTGCATCCCATAGTTTTGGTGTGCTGTCTTTTTCATTAAATTCTAACAATCCTAAAGTTTTTTATTTATTTCTTCCTTGAACATAGTATTGTTGAGTAGTACATTGTTTAGATTCCATGTGTATGTGGTGTTTTTGATTTGTTTTTGTTTTTGAAGACTAGCCTTAGTCCATGGTTATTTGATAGGGTGCATGAAATCATGTCAATATATATATATTTTTTTACCTGTTGATATCTGCTTTGTGACAGACAGTGTGTTCATTTTGGTGAAGGTACCATGAGCTGATATTTTAGAAAGATATGTCCTATAGTACAAATCATTTTGATTCATAATTTCTGTTAGTTTCAATATGCTTCTGTTCAGTATCTGCTCTCTGGACATGTCCATGGATGAGAGTAGGGTGTAGAAGCCCCCTTTATGATTGTATGTGATGTAATATATTCTTTGAGCTTTAGTAGAGATTTTTATATAAAATGTAGGTGGCATTGTATCGAGCATACTTGTTCATCTTGATAGATTTTTTCCTGTGATTAGTCAAAATTTTCCTTCCTTATCATCTTTGGTAACTTTTGGTTGAAAATCTGTCTCATTTGATAGTATAATAGCCACTCCAGATTGTTTCTTAGGACCATTTTCCTGGAAATTTATTTCTAGCTTTTTACTCTGAGGTACTATTTGTGTTTGTTCCTGAGATGAGTTTCCTGTATGAAGCAACATGTTGGACTCTGATTGTGTATACATTCTGATTGTCTATGTCTCTTTGTTGGGGAAATGAATCGATTGATGCTAAGAGATATCAAGGAACCATAGTTGTCCTTCCCTGTTATTTCTATTTTTAGAGGTAGAATTATGTTTTTGTGGTTTTCTTCTTTTGTGTTTTTCACAAGAGATAGAAAAATACAAGGTTTTGGGGGGGTCTCTGAGACTTTTGCAAAATGCCTCATTTGTAGAATGTCTAAAGACACAGAAATGGTTAAGGTAAGACTCATAGACTTTCCAGTCATGAAAAAGTTCTGAGATTCAGCCTGTGCCTGACAAATAAAAACAGTGGCCTAGAATAAATCTCACAAAAGCCTGAATATACTGACTGATGGCCACCTATCTAGAAAGACCTTCTTAGGTTCCTGATGCATGGCATAGTTAGCTCATGCTCTAATAACACAATTCTGAGAAACAAAACAGAAAAAAAAACATATAAAGATTTGGAATATATAAACAAAGTTCTAAAAATGTAAAAGCACAGATTTTGTAGACAGGTTAAGCTATACAGTTCAGGCTGAGTATAGGTCTTTTGCAATACTTTCTTTGTTTTGAACATTTGGTATTTTGACTATTATATGTCAGAGGAAATTTTGTTTATCTGGTCTAAGACATTTGGAGTTCTGTAGGCTTCTTTTATGTTCCTAGTCATGTCTTCTTTTATGTTAGTGAATTAGCTTCTATAAAATGTATAAGATATTTAGTCATACTTTTATGTGGGAGTATTTATATTCCTCAACTGATATTATTCTTTGGTTGGCTCTTCTCATTGAGTCCTGGATTTACTAGATTCTTTAGGTTAAAGATTTGAGATTTTTCTATTATCTCTGACTGATGTGCCAATGTTTTCTGTGGTATCTTTTGCCCCTGAGATTCACTCTTCCAACTTTTGCATTCTGTTTCTTATGCTTGTGTCAATGACTTCTAATCTCTTTCTTAGGTTTTCTATCTCCAGGGTTGTTTTTTTTTGTGATTATTGTTTTTATTTCTGTTTTTCATTCTTTCACCTGTGTGTTTGTGTTTTCCTGTAGCTCTTAAACTGATTTTTCTGTTGCCTCTTTAAGGTCTTCTACTTGTTTGCTGGTTCTCATGTATTTTTTCAACTTGTTTACTGGTTCTCATATAATTCATGTTCCTCTGGAGGACCTTCATCATCCTCATCATGCAGTTTGTTTTAAGTCCAAATCTTGCTTTTCTGGTGTACTGGGCTATCTCCTACTTCTTTCTGATGTTGTCAGGTTGTGCTTGCAACCCTTGCTTAATTACTTGCACTTCCTCTTAACAGTTTGTTATCTGTGAAGCCAGGTCATCTTATTGTCTCTGAATTTTGAATGTTTATGTGTGTGTTTGTGTGTGTGTGTGTGTGTGTGTGTGTGTGTGTGTGTGTGTGTATGTTTGAATGTGATTGTTCCCTTCAAAGTACTCCACATTAGAGAGGAAATCAGCTTAGAAGCACAAAATGTGTATAGTCCTATTGATTCAAATTTTATCACTACACATTGATTAGCTTTCATTATCTTATGTATATATCAACTAGTCAGTAATATTTATGAGTGTCAAATTTATTTCATATGCTTTTCTTTAATATTTTTTCCTTACAACTTTATTTGAAAAAGAGAGAGACATGTACCAATTTTGAACACAAGTGTGGCATAAAACTATATAAATATATTTTTGTCAGTACCTGATTGTTTTAGAAGTTTGATAGTATGCATTGATTCTTTTTTAAGATATATGTACAGATTTTTAAGCATTTTTGCATAAAAGTATACGAATACATTTTTATTAGGTTTTAATTAAGTATTTGTGGGTACATATAAATACACATATGGATATATGAAAAAATAATATAGGAAAAGAAGTTACTAATTTTAGGAGATAGAGGAGAAAGTGGGAGGGGCTGTAAGAAGAAAAGGGTGATGTGATACAATTCTTTTTTTAAAACTTTATTTTAAAAGACACAGAAAAAAGAAAAATATTTAAATATTTTTTATAAGTTTATACGGATACATTTTTGTCAGTGCTTGGGTTTATTTATTCCTATTTAAAGGTTTGATACTCTGCATTAAGGTCTTACTAGTTACAATGAGGAAAGAGTACATGTAAAACAGGATGTAACCCGGAATTAGTCAAAGTTCTCTTGGTGTTTAAGGATTGAGCATAATTTTTTTTGTTTTGTTTTCTTTTCTCTTTTTCTTGAGCTTCACACAGTCTGGAAGTTGTTTCTGGTGAAGTCCAAGCCAATATGGTTAGCATCCCACTATCAGTTACTGCATATTATGTCTGTTCTTTTGTGACTGGGTTATCTCACTCAAGATCATATTCTCTAGGTACAACCATTTTCTTAAGAATTTGGTTAAGTCATTGTTTCTGATAGCTGAGTAGCACTCCATTGTGTAAATGTACCACAAATTTTGTATCTATTCATCTATTGGAAAACATCTGGGTTCTTTCCAGCTTCTGGCTATTATAAATAGAGCTGCTATGAACATTGTGATACATATATCTTTGTTGTATATTGGAGTGTCTCTGGGGTATATTCTGAGAAGTGGAATAGCTGGATCTTCAGGTAGTACTATGTCCAATTTTCTGAGGAATCCCATGACAGATTTCCAGAGTTGTTGTATCAGTTTACAACCCATCAACAGTGAAGTGTTACTCTTGCTCCACAACCTCTCCAGCATCTGCTGTCATCTGAGTTTTTGGATCTTGGGCAACCTGATTGGTGTGAGGTAGAATCTCAGGTTTGTTTTGATTTGCATTTCCCTGATGGCTAAGGATGTTGAGCACTTCTTTAGATGTTTCTCAAACATTTCATATTCCTCAATTGAGAACGTTTTGTTTAGCACAGCAACAAATTTTTTACTAGGGTTGTTTGATTCTCTGGTGTCTAGATTTTTGAATGTTTTGTATACCTTGGATATTAGGCCTCTATCTGATGTGGAGTTGGGAAAGATCTTTTCCCATTCTTTTGGCTGCTGTTTATTTTTTCTTGACAATGTCCCTAGCCTTACAGAAATTTAGCATTCTCATTTAGCCCCATTTGTTAATCTTTAACATTAGAGCTTGAGCAATTGGTGTTTTGTTCAGAAAATTTTCTCCTATGCCTATGTGTTCTAAGGTTTTCCCTATTTTCTCATCTACTAGTTTCCGAGTATCTGATTTAATGTGGAGATCTTCGATCCACTCACAATTGAGCTTTGTACAAGGAGATAAGAAAGGGTCTATTTTCATTCTTCTGCATGCTGAGTGCCAGTTGGACAAACACCATTTGTTGAATAGGCTGTCCATTTTCCATTGAATGTTACAGCTCCTTTTTCAAAAATCAGGTGACCATATACTTGAGGACTCATTTCAGCGAGTTGAACCCTTTAGTATCTTTTCCTTTTTCTTTTCATTTCCTTTTTCTTTTCCTTTTCATTTCAGTTATTTGAAAAGCACTGGAAGGAGACATGAGGTTATCTGTATATTGTCCAAGAACTTGATTTTCCGATTTTAGCTTCAGATTTACTTCATTAACTGCATCTAGTCGTGCAGAAAGATCTTCAAGTTTGTGTTGGAGTTCTAACACCTGATTGAGAAGTCGAGTCTTTCTTCCCGTTCCACACGATTTTCACCATAAACTGCCTCCACATCAACATTTATCATCTTGGGAAAATATATTGAGCTCTTGAATGCAAAATCCTTAAGGAAGGGTCTTGCAGTGTAGCACAGGTAGGAGGTGAAACAGGTAGCAAACTTACATTAATTAAAGATGAAATCTTCACTATACAGTACATGGAACTTAGATTAAAAATTTTGTATTGAAAAGTGATAAGTTCAGATTTCCCTAGGCAAAAAAGTAGATGTAAGGATCACATGGTTCACTTTCTAATTCTAAATGTTAGTTTGTTCATTCATTTGTTTGTAATCTTGAGGTGTAGGTAGAAACAATAAACCAATTTCAGGGAAGATATTGTTTGAACAGTCAGGTTGTTGTGGTGAATGTGGCTTGAGAATGAGATTTCAGATGCTGCTTGAGGTAACTCGATCTGGAATAGTTTCTGTTGCAGAGGGGACAAGCATGGGGCCTCTCCCCACTGTGCTTTTTTTTGTGTCTGTTGAGATCTGTTGAACGGTAGAATGTCCATTTGCAGCCAGGCACATTGCACTCATAACTCCTCTTTCCAGTGTGTTTCTTCATGTGGTCTTTGAGGTGGTGAGCCTTTGTGTAAGATTTCCCACAATCTGGGTAGGTACATGAGTAGCGCTTCAAAGGTTGAGATTGGATTAGAGAGACAGGGCTCAGTGTCTGCAGGTCTGAGTTCAACTCTGGACCCTTTCCTTGAACCAAATCATTAGCTGAAGAGCTTGCCTGAGATTGCCTTTGAAAAGAACGGTAACTTGAAAGATTTGAGGATTCACCAACATATGGGTCTTGTTTACTAAGTGAAGTCACATGAGGATCAAGGCTTTGCACTACAATTGGTGTTCCATTGCTACTTGGGTAGACATTAGAATCAAGAGAGATCCTCAAATGATTCAAAAAGAATTGCTCTTCAGAACTTGGACTTTTCTCTGGTTGCCAAGCTAAGTGATCTTCTTTAGGACGTGAAGTCACCTGAGGATCAAATCTTTCTTCCACTTCAGGTGTTCCAGTCACACATCGGGAAGCATCAGAATCAAGAAAGGCATTTATGTCATCCAAGAAGAAAGACTCTTCAGAAAGGGGACTTGTGTCCGGGTGCCAAGCAAGGTTGACTTGGTTACTAAGTGATTTCACTTGAGGATCAAGGTTTTCTTCAACATTGGAGGATACCTTCAAACTTGAGGAAGCATCAGAATCAAGAAAGACTTCTATCTCATCCAAGAAGAAAGACTCTTCAGAACTGGGACTTGTCTCTTGGTGACAAGCTAGGTTGGCTGGGTTACTAACTGAAGTCACCTGAGGATCAGGGCTTTCTTTAACTGTGGGTGTTCCATTCAAACTTGGGGAAGATTCAGATTCAAGAGAGGCAATTATGTCATCCAAGAAGAAAGACTCTTCATAACTGGTACTTGTCTCTGGGTGCCAAGCTAGGTTGTCTTTGTTACTAAGTGAAGTCACCTGAGGATCAAGGTTTTCTTCAACATTGTGTGTTCCATTCATACTTGAGGAAGCATCAGAATCAGGAAAGGCTAATATCTCATCCAAGAAGAAAGACTCTTCAGATCGGGGACTTGTCTCTGGGTGACAAGCTTGGTTGGCTGGGTTACTAAGTGAAGTCACCTGAGGATATTGGTTTTCTTCAACACTGGTAATTCTATTCAGCTTTGGGGAAGCACTAGAATCAAGAGAGGCTATTATCTCATCCAAGGAGAATGACTCTTCAGAACTGGGACTTGTCTCTGGGTGACAAGCTAGGTGGTCTTCTTTGCTAAGTGAAGTCACCTGAGGATCAATGCTTTTTTCAACATTGGGTTTTCCATTCAGACTTGGTTGGATATTTGGATCCACAGAGGTTCTCATCCCATCCCTGGAGAACAAAACTGCAGAACTGGGGCTTGTCTCTGGAATCCAAGCTAGGTGGTCTTGACTTATATGTGAAATCACTTGAGATTCAAGGCTTTTTTCAACATTTGGTGTTCCATTCAGACATGGGTAGACATTTGAATCAGAGGACCTCATCTGATGCAAGTAGAATGACACTTTAGAACTGGAATATTTCTGTGGATTCCAAGTCATATTCTCTTCTGCATTGGATGTTACCCTCTTAGACCCATGAGGATTTGGGCCAAAACTGGTGTTTGTCATCTGAAAAGCATAGAAAGTCTGGCCACCAATTGGATTTGTCACCGAGTGGTTGACCATCAAATCCTGATCACATCTGTATCCTGATAACTGATACCCAGAGAGATAGTGCTCACCACTGATGAGGTTCTCTTGACCTCTGCAGACATTCTGACCACTGAAGGATGACTTCTGATAGTAGAGCTTCATCTGGTCATAGTTATATCTCACCTGAGGCTCGTCAAAAGCCTGATGTCCATTAGAAGGTATCATCAGATCTGCATTGAATCTATTATTAGCCACTATATCCCTCTGCTGATACTGAATAAAACTCTGTTCAGAAAAGGAGGTCAGGGAGTGATCTACATTTGAATTCTGGCCTGCATGGATTCCAGAGAGAGAGGCATAATGATTACCAAAGGGAATCCTCTGACACTCATTCAGGCCTGTTTTTTGGATCAGACGAGTCTTGTCAAAGATCACTGTCCTCATCGAGTATCCCTCATTGTAGAGAGTTTCCCTAGCTTCAAGGACTGCTTTATTCTGGGCATGAGGTTGGCATATCATTGGCGTGTTGTTGAGCTCCTTAAGCTGAGAGTCTTCAGGGCATTTTTTCTGCTGAGGAGACACAACTATCTGGTTCACAGAGGCAGTCTCACTTGGCTCTCCAGTTGTTCCTGAATTCACAGTACAGGTTATCTCAGGTGTGCTAGAGTATGCAGATGCCATCACTGGTGGTTTCCAGGCAAGCATCTCTGAGCTCTGACCTGAGACAGGCTGGCTGGACTCCACAGGGAAAGGCTGGCTATTACACCTCCCTGGCTGGAATGCACCTTTGGATTCTTCCAGCTCGATGCAGACTTCACAAAAGGCCTGGGAACTCTTCAAGTTCCTGCACTGTTAAGAGAAAAATAAACATCTGGCTGAACTAAGTATTCAGTGAAAGAGCTTAAAGTTCTTGAGAATACTCAAACCCAGGGCACAGGCAGAACTTAAATGGTAGGCAAGAGAAGGCATAAAATATGCTCTGACGATCATGGATTCACAACATTAAGGGCTCGGATGAAGGTGGGATGGGCAAACAAAAGCTTCGTTACTCTGGGTTCTTATTTTATAAAGCTAGGCCATATATGTTCAGAATTTCTGGGTCTATGATTTCATAAGTCATACCTTTCAACGTGTAGATCCTCATACTTAGAAGACATGTTTAAACATCTCATCCCAGGCTCTAAGAGTTTAGAAGATGATCCCATTAAGTAAACTCTTAGGAACTTTGTATGTTAAATTGCCTCTGATTTACTTTAAAAACAACATACTCTAACATGGTTACATTCATCAACATTAGAAGGGAATGTGGAACAGGATTTGTTGGTGGGACTGGTGGGTTAGTTCAGGAGCAGTAGGTCATGTGGGGTTTGTTTTAAATGAAGAGAGTGAGTAAATAGAAACTTGTGTGATGTTGAAACCTCTTGCAGTGGAGACTTATAGATTACAGGAGGTTAATCTTAGTAATGGTGGATACAGAATCTGGTGTGATTATTTTTGCAATGTTACAATATGTTGTGTCCTTTTGGAATGGGATCCCATCCATTTTCTTAAATATCATAGATTAATGCTGAGAGAGGTTTTCACTCTCAGCACACTGACAAAAGGATCCAATTACCTACTAAGGTATCAACAGAGTTCATGGATCCTGGAGAATTCGTGATGGTGGTAAAGGTTAATGAAATGTGACAAAAACCTTATTTTAAATTTAAAAAAGCTAATAGTGCAAACAAATGTTTAAAAAGGAAGGTGGAATGAAAGAAAGAAACAATGAGAAAGGAAATAATACAAATGGAGAAATCACATCATCATCATGAGACACAACATATAGTATTGGAACAAATGTGAAGTTGTTATGCAGGATAGTTGCACTCTGGAAATTAATAAAAAAGCTGTAACATAGGAGATTAAAACTTGGGCATTGCCAGTAAAATCTTGCATTTTTCACCAATTAGAAAACTCTTGAAATAATGCACTCTTTATTTGTGAATGTATCATCCGTAGGCATCTCTTATTGAAACACTTGCAGGGTGTCCAGGTCAACATCCAGCCTCTCTCTTCTACCAGAGAAGTGGGGAATCATTCCCGCCATGAATATTTACAGGAATTTACAGGACAACTCATTTGTACAGAAGACATTTATACTTCAATCTGGTCTCATAATCATTATCTTTTGTCTCTAACACTTGATTGCAGAAATTTAAAATACTTGCCATAATATTGGACAAAGATTCTCTTTCTTTGTATTGTCATACACATAGCTGCAGGCTACTTCCTAATTGATAACATTCCACATACCATATTCAGTTTTTAAATAAATTATATTATGATATTTATGATTTTCAAATAACATCTTCTACAACAACAACAATCAGAATCCTAAGGTAAGACAATTAAATTGTTCACACCAATTCTAGCTCTCTCTTAAAACTAATGCTCTTCCCATTCTGCTCCCTAAAGAGGAAACAAGGCGAATTATTAGAAAACAAAGTGGAGAAGAGCTTAAAACATGTAGGCACTAATGAAAGTTTTCTCAACAGAAAATTGTTGATTCTAAGATCAAGAATCAACAATTGGGACTTCATATAATTGAAAAGTTTCTGTAAGAATAAGGATATTATCAAGAGACAAAAAGTCCACTATCAAATTGAGGAATGATGTTTGCTACTCCTGCAACTGATAGAGGGCTAATATACAATATATACAAAGAACTCAAGAAGTTAGAATCCATTGAATCAAATATTAATATTTAAAAATGTTACTCAGAGCTCAACAAAGAATTCTCAACTGAGGAATTTGAAATAGCTATGAAGCTCCCAAAGGAATTATCAGCAAGGCTAGTTATCAGGAAATGCAAATCCAAACAACCTTGAGATTCCATCTTACATTAATTAGAATGGCTAAGGTCAAGAATCAGGTGAGAGCAGTTGCTGGCAAGAATGTGAGGGAAAAAAGAAAACTCCTCAATTTTTTGTGGGATGTAAGCTGGTACAACCACTCTGTAAATCAGTCTGGTGGTTTCTCAGAAAGTTGAACATACTGCTACCTGAAAACCCAGCTACTCCACTCCTGGACATATAGCCCAAAAGATGTTCCAACATATAACAAGCACGCATGCTCCACCATGTTCTAGCAGCCTTATTTATGATAGCCAGAACGTTTAAAGAACCCAGATGTTTTAAAACAGAGGAAGGGATAAAGAATGAGTGGTACATTTATAAATTAAAAACAATGACTTTATAAAATTCCTACGCAAATGAATGGGTCGAGATAATATCATTGAGAGTAACCCAGTGACAAAAAGACACAGATGGTATGCACTCACTGAGAACCAAACACTAGCCAAAGAAAACTCTGGGTTCCCCAGAAACAATTGAGAGACCTTATGATATGCAAAGAAGTAGGTAGGCCAAAATATCAATCCCTGGTCCTTCTTAGAAGAAAGAACAAAACACTTTAGAGAGGAAATACATGGTAAAATAGAGGACCAGGGAATAAAGAAAAATCACTCAGAGACTTCTTTAATTGGGGATCTACCCCATATGAAGCCACCAATCCATAGGACTATTGGTGAAGCCAGAAAGTACTTAGAGGCAGTAACAACATAGAGATGCCTCCTCAGGGGCTCTACCAGAGATAAATGAATGCAGCTGAGCAAGTTTGCATCTAACCATCAAAGTGAACTTGGAGAACTCAATGAAGGTGCTAAAGTAAAGACTGAAAGAGCTGAAAGTGGTTGCAACTCCATTGGAAAACATTGTTCTCAACCAACCAATCTCTACACAACCCTCATGTACTATAACATTGACTATTGGGAACACATTGAGAAAACTATGGTTTCAGTTGCATATGTAGAGGAACATAGCAGTGTCTGGCATCAATGTAAGAAGAGGTCTTTGTTCCAGGAGGGACAAGTTTTCCAAATGTAGGGAAACGCCAAAGTACTGGTGTTCAGAGCGCTGGAATTTAGCAAGATGGAGGAAGAGCTTACCATTATAAATATCAATACAAAGAGCATGTGATAAGAATGGAAAAGAAGAACCAATAAGAAAGAAGAATTCCCTAGCCAGGTCAGGGTCTGGTCATTGGCACTTTGCTAAAAGTTCCAGTCATTCACCTCTATTCTGAGCAAATAGTGATAGATCTTTTAAAACCATCCCTTACTCAGACTATTAGACTCCACCAGAAACTGACTATCTTGGATTAAAACATTTGCTCTCTGACACCAGAGGTCAACTCCAACTCTATATACTGCCCACAGGTGTGCCAAATCAACTCCACAAAGAAAAATATTTTAAAATGGTGTATCGACACCTGGTTTCACAAATGTTTTTTCCTATAGTGCACAAGCATTGTACTAATCATTGTTGACTTGGCCTTGTGTAGACCCTTCCTCCTTCACTCTGAATGATGGGACTCAGAGGAATATGTTCTTAAACATTCCAAGGACAAGGCAAGGGGTGTCTTCGACTCAGTTTCTCAAGATACCAGAGAAATACCATAAAATCACTAATTATGGGGCTTAGAATTCCATTCCAAACAATTAAAGGAAAGTCACACATAAACTGTACATATATTTTCTATGAACTTATAAATCAATTCCTATAGCATAAGTTAAGCTTGTGATCATTAAATAAACTTATAAAACCAAAATATAACTCACAGACAATATGGAGATCAAGAAGGAATTATGGAAGCTTCAGTCCAATTTAGAAGAAGGAACTTAGAAGACATACATCGAAGTAAGGCCAGAGCCTTTCTGAAACCAATACAGACGCTTATAGCCAGCCAACAGACTGCGTCCTGGGACCCCAATGGAAGAGTTTTGGAAAGTACTGAAAGAGTTGAAATTAGTTTGCAATCCCATTGAAAGAACAATAATACCAACCAGCCTGACTGTCCAGAGTTCCAAGGGAATAAACCACCAACCAAAAAGGAAATATGGACGAAGAACCCAAGGTTCCTGCTGCATGTAGCAGAGTATGAGCTCATTTATCGTTGATTTAAGGGGAAGACCTTGGTCCAGTATAGACTGGATATCCCTCGTGTAGGGGAAAATTAGGATGGTGATGTAGAACTCTCATAGAAGCAATTGGATGTAGATGGAATGAAGTTTTGTGTAAGGGAATCCAGGAAAGAATGTATATATGAAAGTATAATAAATAAAATATCCAATTAAAAATGAAATTATGAAATGAATTTTTTTCTATATGTATGTCAAAAAAAGGAATTTTTGGAAGGACTTACAGTTTGCAGTTGTTGCTAAACTCACAATGGCCAGCTGAGGTTGAAAAGTCCAAAATTCTTGTAGTTTTGAGTACTGCAATACAGAGTGGTTCAGCTGGCCTAATCTAGAGCCTGGAATCTGGAAGAGCTGGTGCCAATACCAGTGAAGGGATAGACTTGTGAACAAGATGAGGACAAGCTGACAAATAGACACTTCTTCCTACTTCCATGGACCTATATATGCCTCCAGGGGAAGGTGTATCCTGGATTAAAGTATGTCTTCCTGTCACGTGTTCTAGGTCACCAATCAATTAACAAAATTCAACCAGTCACTATCTCAGAGGTGTGTCCTTCTTGTGTAGATCATTTGGCTTTCTTGGTATATTCAAGTGGACAAAAAAGGGAACCTTGTTGTGGAAAATCACAACCTTGACCTCAGAAAAATGTGGTTTTAGCATTCTAAAACACATTAACAGTAAGGTCCAACATAGTGTCTTATGATTACATTTGAGAAAGTATTTATCAGATGGATGAATACCTCAGTATTACCAAGTGGACTTGCAGATGATCTCTTTCTTTTCCTTACCTCCCCCATTTTTCAGGCTTCTTTAGAGTACCAACACTTACACAATGAATCATTCTATATGTGTGTGTAGGCAGAGATTTATTATAGTGGCTTAAGGGTTGAGGTAGCTCAGCAACCCAAATCAAACAGATCATAACTCCAATCTCTAGAATACTCCAAGTATGTTGAGAGTTTCCAGATATATATGAAAACAAGGACAGGATCTCTGGATTGTTTCCCCAACAAACCTGGTTACAAGCTCACCTTTTGCCTCAAAAGAGTCAATGCACTGGGTAGGAGATTTTAATTACATGATATTACTCCCAGCATCACCCAATAATGTTGAAGGCCACAGTAGTTTTCCGAGTACATGCTTGCACCCATCCATACTAATTGATGCTTTCTATAAAACATTATTCCAGTAGATATGTGGGGATACAGTACCATCAAAATAACCCTGCCTGACAATAGTAAATGTGGGGGTAAGATAGCTTGATGCTTTTTATAAGTGATTTCTGATAAGGCATGTGAGAACATGGTGCAAACAAATGTTTAAAAAAGAAGGAGGAATGAAAGAAAGAAACAACGAGAAAGGAAATAATACAAATGGAGAAATCACATCATCATCATGAGACACAACATATAGTATTGAAACAAATGTGAAGTTGTTTTGGAGGATAGTTGCAATCTGGAAATTATTAAAAAAGCTGTAATATAGGAGATTAAAACTTGGGCATTGCCAGTAAAATCTTGCATTTTTCACCAATTAGAATACTCTTGAAATAATGTACTCTTTATTTGTGAAAGTATCATCCATAGGCATCTCTTATTGAAACACTTGCAAGGTGTCCAGCTCAACATCCAGCCTCTCTTCTACCAGAGAAGTGGGGAATCATTAATGCCATGAATATTTACAGGAATTTACAGGACAACTCATTTGTACAGAAGACATTTATACTTCAATCTGGTCTCATAATCATTATCTTTTGTCTCTAACACTTGATTGTAGAAATTTAAAATCCTTTCATAACATTGGCCAAGGATTCTCTTTCTTTGTATTGTCATACGCATAGCTGCAGGCTACTTCCTAATTGATAACATTCCACATACCATATTCAGTTTTTAAATAAATTATATTCTGATATTTATGATTTTCAACTAACAACATCTACAACAACAACAATTAGAATCCTAAGGTAAGACAATAAAATTGTTCACAGCAATCCTAGCTCTCTCTTAAGACTAATGCACTTCTCATTCTGCTCCCTAAAGAAGAAACAAGACGAATTATTAGAAAACAGAGTGGAGAATAGCTTAAAACATGTAGGCACTGATGAAAGTTTATTAACAGAAAATTGTTGATTCTAAGATCAAGAATCAACAATTGGGACCTCATAAAATTGGAAAGTTTCTGTAAGACTAAATATATTATCAAGAAGACAAAAAGTCCACTATCAAATTGAGGAATGATGTTTGCTACTCCTGAGACTGATAGAGGGCTAATATACAATATATACAAAGAACTCAAGAAGTTAGAATCCATCGAATCAAATATTAATATTTAAAAATGTTACTCAGAGCTCAACAAAGAATTCTCAACTGAGGAATTTGAAATAGCTATGAAGCTCCCAAAGGAATTATCAGCAAAGCTAGTTATCAGGAAATGCAAATCCAAACAACCTTGAGATTCCACCTTCCATTAATTAGAATGGCTAAGGTCAAAAATCAGGTGAGAGCAGTTGCTGGCAAGAATGTGAGGGAAAAAAGAAAACTCCTCCATTTTTGGTGGGATGTAAGCTGGTACAACCGCTCTGTAAATCAGTCTGGTTGTTTCTCAGAAAGTTGAACATACTGCTACCTGAAAACCCAGCTACTCCACTCCTAGACATATAGCCCAAAAGATGTTCCAACATATAACAAGCACACATGCTCCACCATGTTCTAGCAGCCTTATTTATGATAGCCAGAAGGTTTAAAGAACCCAGATGTTTTAAAACAGAGGAAGGGGTAAAGAATGAGTGGTACATTTATAAATTAAAAACAATGACTTTATGAAATTCCTACGCAAATGAATGGGTGGAGATAATATCATTGAGAGTAACCCAGTGACAAAAAGACCCAGATGGTATGCACTCACTGAGAACCAAACACTAGCCACAGAAAATTCTGGGTTCCCCAGAAACAATTGAGAGACCTTATGATGTGCAAAGATGTAGGAAAGCCAAAATGTCAATCCCTGGTCCTTTTAAAAGAAAGAACAAAACACTTTAGAGAGGAAATACAAGGTAAAATAGAGGACCAGGGAATGAAGAAAAATCACTCAGAGACTTCTTTAATTGGGGATCTACCCCATATGAAGCCACCAATCCATAGCACTATTGGTGAAGCCAGAAAGTACTTAGAGGCAGTAACAACATAGAGATGCCTCCTCAGGGGCTCTACCAGAGTTAAATGAATGCAGCTGAGCAAGTTTGCATCTAACCATCAAAGTGAACATGGGGAAATCAATGCGTGCTAAAGTAAAGACTGAAGGAGCTGAAAGTGGTTGCAACTTCATTACAAAACAATGTTCTCAACCAAACAAACTCTACACAACCCTCATGTACTATAACACTGACCATTGAGAACACATTGAGAAAACTATGGTTTCAGTACCATATGTAGAGGAACATAGCAGTGTCTGGCATCAATGTGAGAAGAGCTCTTTGATCTAGGAGGGACACGTTTTCCCAATGTAGGGAAATGCCAAAGCACTGGTGTTCAGAGCGCTGGAATGCAGCAAGATGGAGGAAGAGCATACCATTATAAATATCAATACAAAGAGCATGTGATAAGAATGGAAAAGAAGAACCAATAAGAAAAAAGAATTCCCATGCCGGGTCAGGGTCTGGTCATTGGCACTTTGATACATGTTTCAGTCTTCCACCTCCTTTCTGTGCAAATAGTGACATTTTTCTTTAAAACCTTCCCTTAGTCAGAATATTAGACTCCATCAGAATCTGACTATCTCGGATTAAAAATTTGCTCTCTGACAACAGTGGTCTACTCCAACTCTATATACTGCCCACAGATGTGGCAAATCAACTCCACAAGGAAAAGTATTTTAAAATGGTGTATTGACACCTGGTTTCACAAATGTTTTCTCCTATAGTGCACAAGCATTGTGCTAATCATTGTTGACTTAGCCTTGGGTAGACCCTTCCTTCTTCACTGGGAGTGAAGGGACTCAAAGGAATATGTTCTTAAGCATTCCAAGGATATGGCAAGGGGTGGCTTTGAATCAGTCTCTAAAGATACCAAAGAAATACAGTAAAAAGAGTAATCATGGGGCTTAGAATTCCATTCCAAACAATTAAAAGTCACACATAAACTGTACATGTTTTTCTATAAACTTATAAATCCATTCTTGTAGCATAAGTTAAGCTTGTGATCATTAAATAAATTTATAAAACCAAACTATAACTCACAGACAATATGGAGATCAAGAAGGAATTATGAAAGCTTCAGACCAACTCTGAAGAAGGAACTTAGAAGACTTACTTAGAAGTAAGGCCAGAGTTTTTCTTAAACCAATACAGATGCGTAAAACCAACCATCACACTGAGTACTGGTACCCCATTTGAGGAGTTTTGGAAAGTCCTGAAAGATTTGAAATAGTTTGCAACCCCATTGAAAGAACAATAATACCAACCAGCCTGACTGTCCAGAGTTCCAAGGGAATAAACCACCAACCAAAAAGGAAATACGGACGAAGAGCCCAAGGTTCCTGCTGCATGTAGCAGAGCATGATCTCATTTATCGTTGATTTAAGGGGAAGACCTTGGTCCAGTATAGACTGGATTCCCTCGTGTAGGGGAACCTTAGGGTGGTGATGTAGAACTCTCATAGAAGCAATTGGATGTAGATGGAATGAAGGTTTGTGTAAGGGAAACCAGGAAAGAACATATGTATGAAAGATAAATAAATAAAATATCCAATTAAAAATAAAATTATGAAATGAATTTTTCTCTATATGTATGTCAAAAAAAGGAATTTTTGGAAGGACTTACAGTTTGCAGTTGTTGCTAAACTCACAAGGGCCAGGTGAGGATGAAAAGTCCAAAATTCTTGTAGTTTTGAGTACTGCAATACAGAGTGGTTCAGCTGGCCTAATCTAGAGCCTGGAATCTGGAAGAGCTGGTGCCAATACCAGTGTAGGGATAGACTTGTGAACAAGCTGAGGACAAGCTGACAAATAGACACTTCTTCCTACTTCCATGGACCTATATATGCCTCCAGGGGAAGGTGTATCCTGGATTAAAATATGTCTTCCCGTCACGTGTTCTTGGTCACCAATCAATTAACAAAATTCAACCAGTCACTATCTCAGAGGTGTGTCCTTCTTGTGTAGAACATTTGGCTTTCTAGGTATTTTCAAGTGGACAAAAAAGGGAACCCTGTTGTTCGATATCACAACCTTGATCTCAGAAAAATGTGGTTTTAGCTTCCTAAAACACATTAAAGTAGGGTACAACATAGTGTATCATGATTTCATTTAGGAAGATATTTATCAGATGGATGAATACCTCAGTTTGACCAAGTGGACTTGCAGATGATCTCTTTCCTTTAATTACCTCCCCATTTGTCAGGCTTGTCTAGAGGACCAACACTTACACAATCGATCTTTCTCTATGTGTTTTGTAGGCAGAAATTTATTATAGTGGCTTTAGGGTTGAGGTAGCTCAGCAATCCAAATCAAACAGAGCATACCTCCAATCTCTAGACTACTCCAAATATGATGAGAGTTTCCAGGATATATATGAAAACAAGGCCAGCAGCTCAGGATTATTTCTCCAACAAACCTGGTTACAAGCTCACCTTTTGCCTCGAAAGTGTCAATGCAATGGGGACCAGATATTAAGTTTATGATATGACTCCAAGCATCACTCAATAATGTTAAAGGCCAGAGTGTTTTTTAAGTAGATGTTTTTACCCATCCATCCTAATTGATGCTTTCTATAAAATATTATTCCAGTAGATATTTGGGGATACAGTACCATCAAAAAACCTTGCCTGACATTGGTAAATGTGGTGGTGAGATAGCTTGATTCTTTCTATAAGTGATTTCTGATAAGTCATGTGAGAACATAAAAAAAAAAGTTTTGTTCCAGAATTAAATGAGTCTGTACCTAGCCCTGCAATGAAATTAATTATTTCTAAGTATCACAAAGGTGATATTGATTTTTAAGGCATTTATTGATCAAGGAGTTTGGATCCAACAATTCATGCAGAAATCCTACAAACACAGATCTCACTCAGACAAATATTTACTTTGAATGCACACCCAAATACTATTCACATCAATGATGTAGCTCATGTGTTTGAACATGCCTATATGCTAGAGAGTAGAAAGAGTGATTAGGGAGTGTGAATATTAGCTGTGACCATGTTGGAGTAGGTGTGGCTTTATTTAAGGGAGTGTTTCACTATCAGTGAGTGTGTGTTTTGATGATCCAATGCTGTGGCTCCACCCATTGCAGAATGAGAGTGCTCTCTCGGCTCCCTTTGGAGCAAGAGGTAGAATGATCATCTCTGCCAACACCTTGTCTGTCATGCTACATGATCCCACGGTTCTTACCATGATGGAAATGGACTGCATCTCTGAGACTTTTAACCAGCTCTACTTAAATGTTTGCTTTTACAAGAAATGACTTGTACCTAGTATCTCTGCAGAGCAATAAAACCTTAACTAAAACACTTAATTAATAAAATGTCAGAGACTACTGAATGTTGGAATCATACAAAAACATGAAAATATTTGAAATGTCTAAGGGACTATCTCATATAAAGCACTTTTGAAATAATACCATGGTTTTGTATCCTTGGTTCAATTTTATACTCTAAAACGAATTAGTAACTTTGGATTTAGTGCAACAAATTGTTGGAATTATTGTTAATAGAGTAGGTGTACTTTGGAGAGGCAAGCTTAGGTAGTAAAGAAGTGGGTAAACAAAAAGATAGTGATATGTATTAAAACAAGGGGTACATAATCTCCATCCTTCAGGCAGCAGTACATGTTCTGGCCAGATGATTCTAGAAATAGAGTGAAGAATAAAGGAACTATGGGGAAAATTTATGCTGTTATGCTGGAGCAAAAAAATTAGAAATGATTAAGAAGAGACCATCTTAGAGTCAGCTTAGAGTTCTACTAACTTCAGAGCTGGAAAATTGACATAAGCCCTTTGTCTGGGCACAGAAGATAATGTGTGAAGCCCAACCAAAGACACAAGGAATTGGGAGTAATTTCTTCCCCAGGGTATTTTGTTTCTCCTTCTAAGAAGGACTGAAGCATCTGCATTTATGTCTTCCTTCTTCTTGAGCTTCCTATGATCTGTGAATTATATTTTGAGTGTTCAAAGCATTTTGGCTGATATCCCCTTATCAGTGAGTGCAAACCATGTGTGTTTTTTTTTTTTTTTTTTGTGAAGAGGTTACCTCACCCATGGGGATATTTTCTAGTACCTTCCATTTGCCTAAGAGTTTCATATAGTCAGTGTTTTGAGTAGCTATATAGTGCTCAATTGAGTAAATCTTTTATGTTTTTTTTTTTTTTTTTTTTTATCCATTCCTCTTTTGAAGGACATCTGGGTTCTTTCCAGCTCATGGCTTTTATACATAAGTCTGATATGAACAAATAGGGATCCATCCTGTATTGGTTTGCATATGCTTGTCCCAGGCAGTGACATTATGGAATGTATGGCTTTATTTGCGGAAGTGTTTCATTGTGGAGGTGGGCTTTGAGACCCTCCTCCTATCTACCAGAGGAGGCCAAGTCTGTTCTTGTCTACTTTTGGATGAAAATGTTGAACTCTCAGCTCCTCATGCACTTTGTATGCCTGGACCTGGCATGCTCCTGCCTTGATAATGAACTGAAACATTGAACCTATAAAGCAATCCCAACTAAATGTCATCTGTATACATGCCTTGGTCATGATGTCTGTTCACAGCAGTAAATCCTTAAGACAGAAGATGGCACCGTGAGTGGGGTATTGCTCTGAAAGGCCAGATCATTCAATTGTTTGGAAGAATGTGGATTTTGGCATTTTAGATTTTAAGAGTACTGGAATTCTTTAAATGGGGTTTAATAAACTATCATTGGAGGATTATGGAAGACTTTGTTGGTGAGGGTGATCTGAACAGTTCAGACCTGGCCTAAGATCATGTGGTCTACTTCAGCACAGAATTTCAGTATGTGGGCTAAAGATTGGTTTTCAGGTAGTTGGGTGGAAAAAAATCTTAAGCAGTGAAGGAGTTAGAAAATAGGCAACTAGTTATAATGTAATAGACCACGGCTCCAGGTTTCAGCTCCTGCATGCAGCATAACTCAGCAGCTTAAAGCCTGGGTCTCTGGTTTTATGACTATGAGAAGGAAGCTACTAGGACACTTGATGGGGTTTAGCTGGAGCTAAAAAATTAGTGATGGTTAAGAACAGACCAGCATCACAGTGGTAAAATCTTCTGAAAATATTTTTGATAGCAGAAAGAATCTGTGTTCTTGAGACATAGAAAGTTGCTCTTCAAACTGCAGCTATACTTAGTAATATGTAAGAAATTCCCATGTGGTTGTGGTTTTGAAGGGGCCATGAGAGCTGTTGAGGTTTGTTACTATGAGAGGCCACTGAAAGCAAAATGGATTGGGGATAGTAGAGCTTATCAGCTGTAAAAGTTTTCTGGTGGAATTCTTTGTGTCACTTAAGTATAGTATCATATCATCAACAAATAGTGATATTTGACTTCTTGCTTTCTAATTTACATCCCTTTGACTGCATTTGTGGTATGATTGCTCTGGTTAAGACTTACAGTACTCCAGTGCAGAAGAATAGTAGGATCAGTGTGTGCAGACTTGTCTAGTCCCTGATTTTAGTGTGATGGCTTCAATGTTCTCCCTATTTAGTTTAATATTGGCTGCTCATTTGCTGGATATTGCATTTACTATCTTTAAGGATGTACCTAAAGTTCCAGATATTTCCAAGAGTTTTAACATGAAGTGGTGTTATATTTTCTCAAATGCCTTCAAAGCATCTAAAGAGATATTCATGTGGTTTATTTCTTTGAGTTTTATTATGGTGGATTACTTTGATGGATTTTCATATATTGAACCCTCTCTGTATCCCTGGGATGAACCACTACTTGATTATGGTGAAGGATCATTTGTTGTGTTCTAGTGTTCAGTTTACATGAATTTGATTAAATACTTTCATTGATGTTCAATATGGAATATGGTCTGACACATTCTTTCTTTGTAGGGTCTATGTGTGATTTAAGTATGAGAGTATTTGAATGAGTTGTGTAATGTTCCTTCTCTTTCTATTTCGTGAAAAGTTTAGACAGTGTTGGTATCAGTTCTTCTCTGAATATCTGATCGAATACAGCACTGAAACCATTTGCTTTTTATTATTTTTTATTTTGGGATTGGAAAATTTTGATGAGTGCTTGTGTTTATTGATAGATTATGGGACTGTTGTGATGATTTACCTGATTTGGACTTAAATTTGATATTTTGTACTGTGGAGAATATGGGACATTTTCTCAAGGTTTTACAGTTTGGTTTAGTATGCACTTTTGCTGTAGGATCTGATGATTGTTCTAAATTTCCTCAGGTTCTGTTTTTATATTTTCATTACTGATTTTGTTAATTAGGATACTCTCTGTGTCCTCTAGTTAGTCTGGCTATGGTTTTATCAATTTTGCTGATTTTATCAAAGACCTACCTCCTAGTTTTGTTGATTCTTTGTATAGTTCCTTTTTGTTTCTACTTGGTTAATTTCAGCTCTGAGTTTGATTATTTCCTGCTGTCTATTCCTCTTGAATATATCTTCTTCTTATTGTTCTATAACTTTTACTTCTTCTGTCAAGCTGGTTGTGTATGATCTCTCCAGTTTCTTATAGAACTACTCAGTGCAATGAGTTTTCTTTTTGGTACTGCTTTCATTGCATCCCATAGTTTTGGTTTTGGTGTGCTGTCGTTTTCATTAAATTCTAACAATCCTTAAATTTTTTACTTATTTCTTCCTTGAGTAGTACATTGTTCAGCTTCCATGTGTATGTGGTGTTTTTCATTTGTTTTTGTTTTTAAAGACTAGCCTGAGTCCATGGTTATTTGATAGGGTGCATGAAATCATGTCAATCTTTTTTTTTTTTTTTTTTTTTTTTTTTTTTTTTACGTGTTGACACCTGTTTTGTGACAGACAGTGTGTTCATTTAAGTGAAGGTACCATGAGCTGATGTTTTAGAAAGATATGTCCTATAGGACAAATCAATTTGATTGATAATTTCTGTTAGTTTCAATATGCTTCTGTTCAGTATCTGCTCTCCTGACTTGTCCATGGATGAGAGTAGGGTGTGGAAGCCTACTATTATGATTGTATGTGATGTAATATATGCTTTGAGCTTTAGTAGAGATTTTTATATAAAATGTAGGTGGCATTGTATTTCGACCATAGTTGTTCATCTTGATAGATTTTTTCCTGTCATTAGTCAAAATTTTCCTTCCTTATCATCTTTGGTAACTTTCGGTTGAAAATCTATCTCATTTGATAGTATAATAGCCACTCCAGATTGTTTCTTAGGACCATTTTCCTGGAAATTTATTCCTAGCTTTTTACTCTGAGGTACTATTTGTGTTTGTTCCTGAGATGAGTTTCCTGTATGAAGCAACATGTTGGACTCTGATTGTGTATACATTCTGATTGTCTATGTCTCTTTATTGGGGAAATGAATCGATTGATGCTAAGAGATATCAAGGAACCATAGTTGTCCTTCCCTGTTATTTTTATTTTTAGAGGTAGAATTATGTTTTTGTGGATTTCTTCTTTTGTGTTTTTCACATGAGATAGAAAAACACTAGGTTTTGCAGGGTATCTGAGACTTTAAAAATGCCTCATTTGTAGAATGTCTAAAGACACAGAAATGGTTAAGGTAAGACTCATAGACTTTCCAGTCATCAAAAAGTTCTGAGATTCAGCCTGTGCCTGACAAATAAAAACAGTGGCCTAGAATAAATCTCACAAAAGCCTGAATATACTGACTGATGGCCACCTATCCAGAAAGACATTCTTAGGTTCCTGATGCATGGCATCGTTAGCTCATGCTCTAATAACACAATTCTGAGAAACAAAACATGGAAAACACGTAAAGATTTGGGATATATAAACAAAGTTCTAAAAATGTAAAAGCACAGATTTAGTAGACAAGTAAAGCTATACAGTTCAGGCTGAGTATAGCTCTTTTGCAATATTTTCTTTGTTTTGAACATTTGGTATTTTGACTATTATATGTCAGAGGTAATTTTATTTATCTGGTCTAATCTATTTGGAGTTCTGTAGGCTTCTTTTATGTTCATGGTCATGTCTTCCTTTAGGTTAGAGAATTTGCTTCTATAATTTGTACAAGATACTTAGTCATACTTTTATTTGGGAATCTTTATATTCTTCAACAGATATTATTCTTTGGTTGGCTCTTCTCATTGAGTCCTGGATTTACTAGATTCTTTAGGTGAAAGCTTTTAGATTTTTGTATTATCTCTGACTGATGTGCCAATGTTTTCTGTGGTATCTTTTTCCCCTGAGATTCTCTCTTCCAACTTTTGCATTCTGTTAGTTATGCTTGTGTCAATGACTTCTAATCTCTTTCTTAGGTTTTCTATCTCCAGGGTTGTTTCTTTGTTTGATTATTGTTTTTATTTCTGTTTTTCATTCCTTCACCTGTGTGGTTTTGTTTTCCTGTAGCTCTTAAACTGATTTTTCTGTTGCCTCTTTAAGGTCTTCTACTTGTTTGCTGGTTCTCATGTATTTTTTCAACTTGTTTACTGGTTCTCATGTAATTCATGTTCCTCTGGAGGACCTTCATCATCCTCATCATGCAGTTTGTTTTAAGTCCAAATCTTGCTTTTCTGGTGTACTGGGCTATCTCCTACTTTTTTCTGATGTTGTCAGGGTGTGCTTGCATCCCTTGCTTAATTACTTGCACTTCCTCTTAACAGCTTGTTATCTGTGAAGCCAGGTCATCTTATTGTCTCTAAATTTTGTGTGTTTATGTGTGTGTTTATGTGTGTGTGTATGTGTGTGTGTGTATGTGTTTGTGTGTGTTTGAATGTGATTGTTCCCTACAAACTACTCCACATTATAGAGGAAATCAAAGTTTAGAAGCACAAAATGCATATAGTCATATTGAACCAACTTGTATCACTACACATTGATTTCCATTCATTATTTTTGTATATATCAAGTAGTCCGTAATATTTATGAGTGACAAATTTATTTCATATGCTTTTCCTTTATATTTTTTCCTTATAACTTTATTTTAAAAAAAGAGAGACATGTACCTATTTTGAACACCAGTGTGGCATAAAACTATATAAATATATTTTTGTCAGTACCTGATTGTTTTAGAGGTTTGATAGTATGCACTGATTCTTTTTAAGATAAATGTACATATTTTTAAGCATTTTTGCATAAAAGTAGATGAATATATTTTTATAAGTCTTGAATTATATATTTGTGGGTACATATTCATACACCTATGGATATATGATAAAAAAAATAAAGGAAAAGAAGTTACTAATTTGAGGAGATAGAGGAGAAAGTGGGAGGGGCTGTAGGAAGATAAGGGGATGAGATACAATTTTTTTTAAAACTTTATTTTAAAAGACACAGAAAAAAGAAAAAAATTATTTTTGTTTAAATGTATACAGATACATTTTTGTCAGTGCTTGGGTTTTTTTTTTTCTTTCTCCTATTTAAAGGTTTGATATTCTGCATTAAGGTCTTTCTAGTTACAATGTGCAAAAAGAACATGTAAAACAGGATGTTATCCGGAATTAGTCAATTAGTTTTCTTGGTGTTTAAGGATTGAGCATAATTTTTTTTTGTTTTGTTTTGTTTTTTCTTTTTCTTGAGCTTCACACAGTCTGGAAGTTGTTTCTGGTGAAGTCCAAGCCAATGGGGTTAGCATCCCACTATCAGTTACTGCATATTATGTCTGTTCTTTTGTGACTGGGTTATCTCACTCAAGATCATATTCTCTAGGTACAACCATTTTCTTAAGAATTTGGTTAAGTCATTGTTTCTGATAGCTGAGTAGTACTCCATCATGTAAATGTACCACAAATTTTGTATCTATTCATCTATTGGAAAACATCTGGGTTCTTTCCAGCTTCTGGCTATTATAAATAGAGCTGCTATGAACATTGTGATACATATATCTTTGTTGTATATTGGAGTGTCTCTGGGGTATATTCTGAGAAGTGGAATAGCTGGATCTTCAGGTAGTACTATGTCCAATTTTCTGAGGAATTGCCAGACTGATTTCCAGAGTGGTTGTATCAGTTTACAACCCTACAAAGAGTGGAGAAGTACTCCTCTTTCTCCACAACGTCACCAGCATCTGCTGTCATCTGAGTTTTTGGATCTTGGGCAACCTGATTGGTGTGAGGTAGAATCTCAGGGTTGTGTAGATTTGCATTACCCTGATGGCTAAGGATGTTCAGCACTTCTTTAGATATTTCTCAAACATTTCATATTCCTCAATTGAGAATGTTTTGTTTAGCACTGCAACAAATTTTTAATAGGTTTGTTTGATTCTCTGGTGTCTAGCTTTTTGAGTGTTTTGTATACCTTGGATATTAGGCCTCTATCTGATGTGGAGTTGGTAAAGATCTTTTCCCATTCTTTTGGCTGCTGTTTTGTTTTTATGACAATGTCCTTAGCCTTACAGAAACTTAGCATTCTCATTTAGCCCCATTTGTTAATCTTTGACCTTAGAGCTTGAGCAATTGGTGTTTTGTTCAGAAACTTTTCTCCTGTGCCTATGCGTTCTAAGGTTTTCCCTATTTTCTCATCTACTAGTTTCCGAGTAGTTGATTTAATGTGGAGATCTTTGATCCACTTACAATTGAGCTTTGTACAAGGAGATAAGAAAGGATCTATTTTCATTCTTCTGCATGCTGAGTGCCAGTTGGACCAACACCATTTGTTGAATAGGCTGTCCTTTTTCCATTGAATGTTACAGCTCCTTTGTCAAAAATCAGGTGACCATATACTTGAGGGCTCATTTCTGGATCTTCTATTCTATTCCATTGATTCACATGCCTATTTTTGTACCAGTACAAAGCATTTTCAACACAACTGCCTTGTAAAATAGCTTGAGCTCAGAGATAGTGATTCCCACAGATGTTTTCTTGTTGTTGAGGATGAATTTTGCTATTCTAGATCTTTTGTTATGCCAGGTGAAATTACACATTGCTCTTTCCAACTCATGAAGAACTGGTTTGAAATTTTGATGGAGATTGCATTGAATCTATAGATTGGTTTTGGTAGGATGGCCATTTTTAAAATGTTGATCCTTCCAATCAATGAGCATGGGAGGTCTTTCCATTTTCTGAGATCCTCCTCGATTTCATTCTTTAGAGGTTTAATGTTCTTGTCATACAGTTCCTTCGCTTGCTTAGTTAGAGTCAAACCAAGGTATTTCAGTTTTTGTGACTATTGTGAATGGTAACTTTTCCCTATTTCTTTCTCCATGTGTTTGTCCTTAGAATATTGGAAGGCTACTGATTTGTTTGAATTAATTTTATATCCAGCCACTTTGCTGAATATGTTTATCAGCTGTAGGAGTTCTCTGGTGGAATTTGTGGGGTCACTTAAGTTCACTATCAGGTCATCTGCAAAAACTTTTTAGCTTCTGAATGTAACAGTTTACATTTCATAGAAAACCCTTCATTATTTATAGCTTCAATGTGTATTCAGTTGATTAAAGTAAAATCAGCAATCCTTTCTTATTACTAAAAATCATAAATGGCAAGCCTTAGATAAGAAAGTATCATATTTTGGTATAGTGTCAACACTTAGAGTCATGTTACTCTGTAGGAGATTACTCTGTAGTTCATGTCCGGACAAAGATGTGAAGTCAGAGGCAGATGTAGAGGCATAAGTTCGTGCAAAAGGTACAGAAGCTGTGCATTCAATACATGGTTTTGGTCACTCTTTTACAACTTGGTTATTTTCTTGTATATTTAACTAGTTAGGCTTATGATAAAATACAGTGCTGCACATTATGTATATATATATATATATATATATATATATATATATATATGTGTGTGTGTGTGTGTGTGTGTGTGTGTGTGTGTGTCTGTGTGTGTGTGTGTGTGTATATATATATATAAGAACTTGGTAAAACCTTCTTCTTAAAGTTTCATAAATATCTGTAATTTTAATATAAAGTCTCCACATGTGCATATTTCATAGACTAATATATACATAGAATGTTAACTCAGAGATGTTCCTGTTAAGCTTTAGTATGTCCTAGATATGACATTGTCTTTATAAATACTCAGGGAAGCAACAAAGATACTCTTATTTTGGATTATATCCAAGTTTAAGAGGAAAGAATAAAAGCAGAAATCCATAGAAGACAGCAAGTTGAACCCTTTAGTATCTTTTCTCTTTCATTTCAGTTATGTGAAAAGCACTGGAAGGAGACAGGAGGTTATCTGTATATTGTCCAAGAACTTGATTTTCCGATTTTAGCTTCAGATTTACTTCATTAACTGCATCTAGTCGTGCAGAAAGATCTTCAAGTTTGTGTTGGAGTTCTAACACCTGATTGAGAAGTCGAGTCTTTTTTCTCGTTCCACAGGATTTTCACCATAAACTGCTTCCATATCAGCATTTATCCTCTTGGGAAAATACATTGAGCTCTTGAATGCAAATTCCTTTAGTAAGGGTTTTATATCTGCAGTGCAGGTAGGAGGTGGGACAGGTAGCAAATTTACATTAAATTAAAGATGAAAACTTCAGTATACAGTACATGGAACTTGGATTAAAAATTTGGTATTGAATATGGATAAGTTGTGATTTCCCTAGGCAAAAAAATATATGTGAGGATCACATGGTTCACTTTCTAATTCTAAATGTTAGTTTGTTCATTCATTTGTTTGTAATCTTGAGGTGTAGGTAGAAACAATAAACCAATTTCAGGGAAGATATTGTTTGAACAGTTAGGTTGTTGTGGTGAATGTGTCTTGAGAATGAGATTTCAGATGCTGCTTGAGGTAACTCGATCTGGAATAGTTTCTGTTGCAGAGGTGACAAGCATGGGGCCTCTCCCCACTGTGCTTTTTTTTTTTTTTTTTTTTTTTTTTGTGTGTCTGTTGAGATCTGTTGAACGGTAGAATGTCCATTTGCAGCCAGGCACATTGCACTCATAACTCCTCTTTCCAGTGTGTTTCTTCATGTGGTCTTTGAGGTGGTGAGCCTTTGTGTAAGATTTCCCACAATCTGGGTAGGTACATGAGTAGTGCTTCAAAGGTTGAGATTGGATTAGAGAGACAGGGCTCAGTGTCTGCAGGTCTGAGGCCAACTCTGAATCCTTTCCTTGAACCAAATCAGAAGCTGAAGAGCTTGCCTGAGATTGCCTTTGAAAAGAAGGGTAACTTGAAAGATTTGAGGATTCAACAACATATGGGGCTTGATTACTAAGTGAAGTCACATGAGGATTAAGGCTTTGCACTACAATTGGTGTTCCATTGCTACTTGGGTAGACATTAGGATCACAAGAGATCCTGAAATTATTCAAGAAAAATGGCTTTTCAGAACTCGGACTTTTCTATGGATGCCAAGCTAATTGATCTTGTTTAGGACATGAAGTCACCTGAGGATCAAATCTTTCTTCCACATCAGGTGTTCCAGTCAAACTTCCGGAAGCATCACAATAAAGAAAGTTATTTATGTCATCCAAGAAGAAAGACTCTTCAGAAAGGGGACTTGTGTCGGGGTGCCAAGCAAGGTTGACTTGGTTACTAAGTGATTTCACTTGAGAATCAAGGTTTTCTTGAACATTGGGGGATCCATTTAAACTGGAGGAAGCATCAAAATCAAAAAAGGTTTCTATCTCATCCAAAAAGAAAGACTCTTCAGAACTGGGACTTGTCTCTTGGTGACAAGCTAGGTTGGCTGGGTTACTAAGTGAAGGCACCTGAGGATCAAGGCTTTCTTTAACTTTGGGTGTTCCATTCAAACTTGGGTAAGATTCACATTCAAGAGAGGCAATTATGTCATCCAAGAAGAAAGACTCTTCATAACTAGTACTGGTCTCTGGGTACCAATCTAGGTTGTCTTTGTTACTAAGTGAAGTCACCTGAGGATCAAGGTTTTCTTCAACATTGTGTGTTCCATTCAAACTTTATGAAGCATCAGAATCAAGAAAGGCTATTATCTCATCCAAGAAAAAAGATTCTTTAGATCTGGCACTTGTCACTGAGTGACAAGCATGGTTGGCTGGGTTACTAAGTGAAGTCACCTGAGGATCAATGCTTTTTTCAACATTGGGTTTTCCATTCAGACTTGGTTGGATATTTGGATCCACAGAGGTTCTCGTGCCATCCATGGAGAACAAAATTTCAGAATTGGGGCTTGTCTCTGGATTCCAAGCAAGGTGGACTTGACTAATATGTGAAATCACTTGAGATTCAAGGCTTTTTACAACATTTGCTGTTCCATTCATACATGGGTAGACATATGGATCAGAGGACATCATTGGATGAAATTAGAATGACACTTTAGAACTGGAATATTTCTGTGTATGCCATGTCATATTTTCTTCTGCATTGGATGTTACCCTCTTAGACCCATGAGGATTTGGGCCAAAACTGGTGTTTGTCATCTGAAAAGCATAGAAAGTCTGGCCACCAATTGGATTTGTCACCCAGGCGTTGCCCATCAAATCCTGAACACATCTGTATCCTGATAACTGATACCCTGAGGGAAAGTGCTCACCACTGACAAGGTTCTCCTGACCTCTGCAGACATTATGACCACTGAAGGATGACTTCTGATAGTAGAGTTTCATCTGGTCATAGTTATCACTCACCTGCGGCTCGTCTAAAGCACGGTGTCCATTAGAAGGTATCATCAGATTTGCATTGAATCTATTATTAGCTACTATATCCCTCTGCTGATACTGAATAGAACTCTCTTCAGAAAAGGAGGACAGGGAGTGATCTACATTTGAATTCTAGCCTGCATGGCTTCCCGATATTGCAACATGATGATTACCAAAGGGAATCCTCTGACTCTCCTTCAGGACTGTATTTTGGATCAGAAGAGTCTTGTCAAAATGACTGTCCTCATCCAGTATCTCTCATTGTAGAGAGTTTCCCTAGCTTCAAGGATTGCTTTATTCTGGGCATGAGGTTGGCATATCATTGGCATGTTGTTGAGATCCTTAAGGTGAGTCTTCAGGGCATTTTTTCTGTTGAGGAGACATAACTGTCTGGTTCACAGAGGCAGTCTCACTTGGCTCTCCAGTTGTTCCTGGGTGTACTGTCGAGTTCACAGTACAGGTTATCTCAGGTGAGCAAGAGTATTCAGATGCCTTCACTGGTGGTTTCCAGGCAAGCATCTCTGAGCTCTGACCTGAGACAGGCTGGCTGGCCTCCACAGGGAAAGGCTGGCTATTATACCTCCCTGCCTGGAATGCACCTTTAGATTCTTCCATGTCTATGCAGAATTCACAAAAGGCCTGGGAAATCTTCAAGTTCCTGCACTGTTAGGAGAAAAATAAACATCTGTCTGAACTAGGTATTAAGTGAAAGAGCTTAAAGTTCTTGAGAATACTCAAACCCAGGGGACAGGCAGAACTTAAATGGTAGGCACAAGCAGGCATAAAATATGCTCTGGATATCAGGGATTCACAACATTAAGGGCTCAGATGAAGGTGGGATGGGCAAACAAAAGCTTCATTACTCTGGGTTGTTATTTTATAAAGCTAGGCCATATATGTTCAAAATTACTGGGTCTATGATTTCATAAGTCATACCTTTCAACGTGTAGATCCTCATACTTAGAAGTCATGTTTAAACATCTCATCCCAGGCTCTTAGAGTTTAGAAGATGCTCCCATTAAGTAAACTCTTAAGAACTTTGTATGTTAACTTGCCTCTGATTTACTTTATAAACAAAAATTCCACCAGAGAACTCCTACAGCTGATAATCAAGTTCAGCAATGTGGCTGGATACAAAATTAACTTGAACAAATCAGTAACCTTCCTATACTCAAAGGACAAACATGTAAAGAAAGAAATTAGGGAAAAGGTACCCTTCACTATCATCACAAAACCTATGAAATACCTTGGTGTGACTCTAAGTAAGCAAGTGAAGGACCTGTATGACAAGAACTACAAACCTCTAAAGAAAGAAATCGAGGAGGATCTCAGAAAATGGAAAGATCTCCCATGCTCATGGATTAGAAATATCAACATCTTACAAATGACTATCCTACCAAAAGCAATCTACAGATTCAATGCAATACCCATCAAAATTCCAACCGAGTTTTTTAAGGAATTGGAAAGATTAATGTGCAATTTCATATGGAATAACAAAAGACCTAGAATAGCAAAATCCATCCTCAACAACAAAAAAAACCATCTGCAGGAATCACGGTTCATGACCTCAAGCTATATTACAAGGCAATTGTGCTGAAAACTGCATGGTAGTGGTACAGAAATAGGCATGTGGATAAATGGAATAGAATAGAAGATCCAGAAATGAGCCCTCATGTATATGGTCACCTGATTTTTGACAAAGAAGCCTTAAACATTCAAGGGAAAAAGGACAGCCTATTCAACAAATGGTGCTGGTCCAACTGGCACTCAGCATGCAAAAGAATGAAAATAGACCCTTTCTTATCTCCTTGTACAAAGCTCAAGTGTAAGTGGATCAAAGATCTCCACATTAAACCAGATACACTGAAACTATTAGATGAGAAAGTAGGGAAAACCTTAGAACACATAGGCACAGGAGAAAATTTCCTGAACAAAACACCAATGGCTCAAGCTCTAAGATCAAACATTAACAAATGGGACTTAATGAAATTGCAAAGTTTCTGAAAGACTAAGGACATTGTCAAGAATTCAAAACGGCAACCAACAGAATGGGAAAAGATTTTTACCAACACCACATCACATAGAGGCCTAATATCCAAGGTATACGAGGAACTCAAAAATCTAGACACCAGAGAATCAAATAACCCTATTAAAAAATGGGGTACAGAGCTAAACAAAACATTCTCAGTTGAGGAACACCAAATGGCCGAGAAACATCTGAGGAAGTGCTTGACATCCTTAGTGCTGGGGATATGCAAATCAAAACAACCCTGAGATTCCACCTCACACCAGTCAGATTGGCCAAGATCCAAAACTCGGATGACAGCAGATGCTGGAGAGGCTGCAGAGAGAGAGGAACACTTCTCCACTATTGGTGTGCTTAACTAAAACAACCACTCTGGAAATTAGTCTGGCGAATCCTCAGAAAATTGGATATTGTACTACCTGAAGACCCAGCTATTTCACTTCTGGGCATATACCCCAGAGACACTTTAATACACAACAAAGATATATGCACCATAATGTTTATTGCAGCTCTATTTATAATAGCCAGAAGCTGGAAAGAACCCAGATGTCCTTCAGAAGATGAATGGATACAAAAATTGTGGTACATTTACACAATGGAATACTACTCAGCCACCAGAAACAATGACATTGAAAGACTTCTGAAAGGAGACACTAAGTCAAATCTCAGGAGAGGCGCACACCCAGTGAGGCACTGTGACCAGACTTGCTGCAATCACACGAGGAAGTTTATTGAAAGTGAAACAGAGTGAGATCTCAGGCCAGCATGCTGGGGTCGAGACTCATACACCACACAGGGGTAGAGGAGATCGACCCCGGCCTGAACTTGTAACAGGCTTATAAAGGCAAAAATCAAAAAGGAGGGGGAGGACAGTGGGAATGAGGAAATTCAAAGGTGAAGAATCATACACTTTTTATCAGTACACCCCCGGGCACACCTTGGGCGTTGAAACATTCCACAGAGGTCATCCGAACCTTCTATGGTATTTTGGGAACTCAAATCTCAAGAAAGTGGGATTTCCTGGGTGGGATTTCCTGGGTGGGATTTCCTGGGAGCGATTTCCTGCAGAGGAAATCCCTAGGGCAAGGAATCAGTGTCCTTTGACAACCTTTTACTATTCATTCCCCCATTTTTCTTTTTGTAAAAAAAGCTCTAATCTTAGAGTGATCTGTCAGCTTCTTGTAACATCTGGTATTGTTGTCTTAGGACCATTACCTGTACAGCACTCACCCTTTCTTTTATAAGAGTCACCAGTCTATTGAGGATTCATGGCCCAAAATTTAGGATTAGCATTAAAATGAGTAAAGGCCTCACCAAAGCAGAGACTAGCATAGAGATCTAGGGTGACCAGTTAAACCAATTTTCATACCATCCTTGGTATGTTTCTCTTTCTTTTTTTCTGTTTTCTAGTCTTTCTCTAAGCTTTGCCATAGAATCTCTTATGACACCAGAATGATCTATGTAAAAGCAACATTCTTCTTTTAGGGCAGCACAGAGCCCTCCTTCCTTTAGAAAAAGCAGATCTAATCCCCTCCTGTTCTGTAGCACTACCTCTGATAATGAAGTCAATGACTCTTCTAGTTTGGTTATGGACTGTTCTAATGCTCCCAGGTCCGCGTCCATAGCTGCTCTGAGTTCATTATAGTAGTAAGGTTGTTGGATGAGGGCAGCTGCCCCTGTTCCAATTCCTGCTGCCACTCCGAGTCCTAACAAGACAGCTAAGGTCAAAGTTATAGGTTCTCTCTTGTATCGAGTATGGTGGTCAAATTCATCTATAAACGAGGTATCATCATGATAAATGACGCTAGCGACCAGTTGGACTAAAACACAAAAGTCTTTAGTACTGTTAAATAGTGAAGTATGTAGGCAGAGGGTCAGGACTGTGCCACAAGCCCTCCAGGTATCAGGAGGGGGTATTAGGTATTTATCTGGGCCTACTGTCAGGTTGGAGATAGTTACATTACAGAGGGGCTGGTGTCTGGTAGGTACTCTTCCTATGCAAAGCCCATTTCCTGATACTGCAGACAGGGTCAGCTTTCGTTGGCTTCCCCAGGGGCAGAGTGAGTGGTCAGAAGTAGCATTATAGCTTCGTAGCTGAGCTATTCCTTTGTAGTAAGGGGGATTGGAAGCAAAACACAGCCAGCAGGACTGAGTAGTGGCAGGGTTAGTGCGGTTTAACACAACAAATGCACTATAGAGCAGATTGAACAGGCGGTCCTCAGTTCTCATAGGGAGATAGGAGGGTGTGGTCAAAAGGGGATACGAGTCCTCCTTTGGTGACAGAGTGAGACGAGGAGGTCTCTCAGGCCTGGGTACAGGGTTATCAAGCACTGAATTGGGGCCTACGGGTCATGTGGGCGGACTCTCTATCTTTATCTTAATAACAAAAATGAATCTAGGGTCCCCTCTGCCAGTATAGACTCTCCATCCCCAACGGTTTCCTCTTATCCACTGACGATCTTGTTTTCCCTGTGGGGTGAAGCTGATATTTAGAGGGTTATAATAACTGTCTTTGCACGGTCCCTGAGGGCTAGCGGAGCTTTCAGAGGCACACCCAGTCCTATAAGCCGGGTATTTGGATGGATCTCTTTCCCCATTTTCTGGCTCCCCTGGCCTAGGACCCTTTTTAACTATAATTAGATCCCAAGTGGAGGAAGGGTTCCAGTAGGCTTCTCCTGTGGTCTCACATCCCCATTTACTACATAAATAATACTATTTTTTTTTTTTTTTTTTTTTTTTTTTTGCCTCTCTTCATTTCCTTGGTGTGTCCCTGTCCGGGGCAGACATAGAAGTCTGTTGCCTGAAGGTTGGCTTGGAAAAACTGTCCTGAACACCCCAATGTGATACCTATGCCAAGAGGGACACACTGTTCTTCTGGGGGTCACTTTTCTAAATTGGTATAACTGGAAAGATCCCAGGCCATAGAGCCGGCTGCTAACTTACAGACATCGGGTGCAAGTTCAGGCCACCAAGTCCAAGGGGGGTGCACTGCGGTTGTTTACCACAAGACGTCGCCCACTTCATTAAGCACTTCCCAGGTTAATTTTTGAAGGGAATGGGGGTTATTACCCAAGGTTGGGGCTATGACTAAGGCGCAGCTTAAGAGAATTGTCACCAGCTGCCACTGTACCCAAGCAGCAATCCCGTTGACCTTGACTGCCGAGGGGGTAGTCAACAGCACCACGTAGGGTCTCTTCCACCGGGGCTCAAGTGTGCGAGCACAAAGTCGTCTGACCAGGATTGAGTCTTCGACCTGGAACCCGTGGGGCATCCTGGTGGTTCCTGGAGTGTAGGCTTCTTTGATTCGACTCCAGATCTCTGTTTTAATAACTTCTAAGGCCTTTAAGTGGGTAACTTCTAAGGCCTTTAAGTGGGCAAATAGAGCAGAGGAGGGGGGGGGAGTTAGTGCCAGGATCCAATATCCCGCACGACTCCGTTAAGGGGGCGCAGTCCCCCATGTAGGATTTCATAGGGGGTAAGGCCGAAACGCCCCGGCGAGTTTCGGACTCTAAGAAGCGCAAAGGGGAGGAGGGTCACCCAGTCTTTACCGCTGGTCTCAATAGCTAATTTACTAAGGGTCTCTTTTAGAGTTCTATTTATTCTTTCTACCTGTCCTGAGCTCTGGGGTCTGTAAGCAAAATGTAATTTTCAATTAGTCCCCAATAAACAAGCTAATATCTAATTTACCTGGGCAACACAGATGGCCCATTGTCTGATCCAATTACCTTAGGGGTGCCAAACCTAGGGAAGATCTCTTCTGGAATCTTCTTAGCTCTGACCACTGCTGCCATTTCTCTCTTTGTGGGGAGGCTTTTACCCACCCAGAAAATGTATCTATAAAGACTAATAGATACTTATATCTATATCTTCTTGGCTCAGTTCTGTAAAATCCACTTCTCAGTAAACCTCAGGTCTATCTTCTCTCCTCCTGGCCTTCTACATACATTTGCTTTCTAACATGGCACACAGTTATCTAGTCAAATCTGGCACAAAAGAATTTGACCTCAAGACAGTCTTTACAAGTTTGGCTACCTCTAGATGAGTCCATTGATGCATTTGCTTCAAGTCCAGTGCTTTACACCAGGTCCTGGATAGGGCAATGAGCTCAACAGGTGATAGGGGTTAAGTACTGTGAGGTGGAGTTCTGCCACCAATTTGTTTACTTCTCAGAGATCTTGAACTGTCCAGCAGTCGTTGGTTCCATGTTTCCGCACCAGTAGGATAGGCACACCTCAGGATGATGGACACATACGAAGTTGTTGGAGTAACCGAATGATGAGTGTCTTGATCCAGTCTCAGGCCTCCTTTGATATGGGGTACTAACGCACCACTAGCCTGGACTTTCAGCTCCATATGGGCAGGGGCTGGTTCTTAGCCTCTCTCATTCCTGCATTCTCCGCCCAGGCCTGTGGATATGCCTGTAGCCACTAGTCCATCTGATCTGAGGCCAGCTGTTTAGACTTGGTACTTGTCCTCCAACTGGACGGTTAGAACCTGCACAGGCTAACTTTCTGGACCTCTAACCTGTGGTCCATCAGAGTGGAAGTGAATCTGTGCCCCATCTTAGTCAGGAGGTCTCTCCCCAACAGGGTGCAGGGACAGTCTGGCATTACGATGAATAAGTGGGATGCCCGGCCCACTCCGAGATCCACAGATCTTCGGGTAGTCCATAAATATTTAAAACTTTGGAGCCACATGTCTGGGGCTTCTGTTGCTGGTGTCCCCTTTTCTTTTCTTGTTGGGGCAATTTTTTGTCTCAGTGGCCTTCTTCTTCATAGTAAGCACATTGATCTTTGTCAAGAGGCTCCCTCCTAGTGCCAGACTTGATTCCTAACTCCCTGGCCCTTCACTACTGTGGCCAACATCCTACAAATTCCTTTTTTGTCTACTAACCTCCGGTCCTCTCTTTCCTCTGCCTTCTGCTTCTCTCTTTCTCGCTTCTCTTCCTCAGTCTCCTCCTTATGAAACACTTTCTCTGATTCCTTCACCAAATCCTGCAAGGTATAGTTTTGGAACCCCTCTAGCCATTGTAACTTTCTCTTAATATCTGATGCTGACTGCTGTATAAAGGCCAGAGCCACCTCTGCCTGCTAACCCTCAGAGGTTTGGTCAAGGTATAACCCCTGTAAGCTTCCATTAAACGTTCAAGAAACAGATGGCGGTTCAACAGGTCCCTGAAGAACCTCTCTTACCTTAGCCAAATTTGTGGGTCGCCTTGCGGCTCCCTTGAGACCTGCCACTAGAGCCCGGCGGTGGACCGTGAGACACTCCTTACCTTCTGCAGAGTTGTAATCCTAGTCAGGGTGGATCAAGGAAAAAGCTGCATCTATAACATTAGGGAGATTGGTGGGGGTCCCATCTGGTCCTGGAACATTTTTTCTAGCTTCCAGGAGGATCCTCTCCCTCTCTTCCGTAGTAAAGAGAACCTGCAAAAGCTGCTGGCAGTCATCACAAGTGGGCTGATGAGAAAACATCAGGGACTCAAGAAGTCCCGTCAAGCCCGAGGGGTACTCTGAAAAAGAGGGGTGGTTATTTTTCCAGTTATACATATCGGCTGATGAAAACAGCCAATACTGTAGCGGGACTACTTCTCCCGGAGCTGGGGCGGGTCCATAAGCCTGTAATGGTAGGGCAATAGCAGAGCCAAGCCCCGCGCCATTTCCCCCTGGGCTTCGACCCCGGGGGCTTTGGGTCTTGGCCGCTGGTCCTGTTTCAGAGGCCGTCTGGGAGTCAGTGGGAGTCGGCGCCTGTGGGGGACTTGCATGAGAAGCCAGTTGAGGGTATGGGGGTGGAGGGTTGTCGAGGAGAGGAAAACCATCATCAATTTCAGGGTAGATCTGCGTGGGGGCCAATGGAGCAGGTGCCGGCTTGTCTGGAGGAGGTACTTTTGGTTTTGAGGCCATGGCCACCATTGCCGTTTCTGCCCCCGCTTTCCAGGGTCTCACCCAGGATGTCGGGTTTTGGACCAGGTCCTCCCACACGATGATGTATGGAACCTGATCGGAGTGTCTCCCTGAAGCCTGAAAAGCAATTCGCTTAACAGTGGAGATGAGAGATAGATTAAAAGTTCCCTCCGAAGGCCATCCTACGCCCAAACTCGGCCATTCGGAGGAGCAGAAAGTCTGCCACGGTCCTTTCCTAACTTCAACAGAAAGATTATGGGCCCTTGTCTTAATGTCCATCCAATGGTACAAAGTCGGTGTTAGTGGCTTCGTCACAGTCTGGCCCATTTCTAGTTCTGACACACACACACAAAAAAAAAAAAAAAAAAAAAAAAAAAAAAAAAAAAAAAAAAAACACTCACAGATACTACAAAACAGAGAGACAAAGTCATTCACCGAACTCGAGTTGATCTGAAATCTTGAAAAGAGCCAGATGGCCCAGAATTGGCCCTCTGAAACAGATCGTCAAGGAGAAAAACTGATCTCCTGATTTTTCCAGCGGGCATCCTCCGCTTCTCCCTTGGAAGAGCAGACTCGGTTAGAGCGTTTGAGAATACAAACTGCGATCACACCAGACCTCTGAACAATCCACAAACACAGAATCACAATCTGGACAATCCACAAACACAGAATCACGATCTACAAACACAGAGTCACAACAGGACAACAAGGAAAGAAAGGAAAGAAAATCCTAACCTCCAAGTAGGTCTCGGGCTCCTGGGTGGTTGTGCAAAACCCGGACAAGCCCCCAAATGAAAGACCTCCGAAGGGAGACCCTCACTCAAATCTCAGGAGAGGCACACACCCAGTGAGGCACCAAGACCAGACTTGCTGCAATCGCACGAGAAAGTTTATTGAAAGTGAAACAGAGTGAGATCTCAGGCCAGCATGCTGGGGTTGAGACTCATACACCACACAGGAGAGGAGGAGTTTGACCCCGGCCTGAACTTGTAACGGGCTTATAAAGGCAAAAATCACAAAGGAGGGGGAGGACAGGGGGAATGAGGAAATTCATAGGGGAAGAATCATACATTTTTTATCAGTACACCCCCAGGCACACCTAGGGCTTTGAAGCATTCCACAGAGGTCATCCGGACCTTCTGTGGTATTTTGGGAACTCAAATCTCAAGAAAGTGGGATTTCCGGGGTGGGATTTCCTGGGAGTGATTTCCTGCAGAGGAAATCCCTAGGGCAAGAAATCAGTGTCCTTTGACAACCTTATACTCTTCAACTTAACCAAATTCTTAAGAAAATGGCTGCATCTAGAGAATATCATCCTGAGTGAGATAACCCAATCACAAAATGAACAGACATAATATGCAGTCATCGTAGTGGGATGCTAACCCCACAGGCATGCACTCCCCCAGAAACAAATCACAGACTGTATGAAGTCCAAGAAATAAAGAAAACAAAAAAAGAAATATTTACAGAACAAGAAGACTTTGACTATTTCCATGTTGCATTTTGTTTTGCATGTACTTTACGCTCATTGTAACTATTAGGTTTTCAATTCATACTGTCAAGCCCTTGAAAAAATCAAGTACTGACTAAAAAATATATTCACATAGTTTTATGTAAAAATTATTTTAATATCTGAAAAAACAGTACTGACAAAAATGTATAATTTTATGCAAAAAATGATTAAAATCTGTACATTTATCTTTGTTTTGTAAAATAAAGTCGTTTAAAAAAAAAGAACTTGGGAAATGTCAGTAAAATCTTGCAATTTTTCACCAATTAGAAAACTCTTGAAATAATGCACTCTTTATTTGTGAATGTATCATCCATAGGCATCTCTTATTAAAACACTTGCAAGGTGTCCAGCTCAACATCCAGCCTCTCTCCTCTTCCAGAGAATTGGAGAATCATTCCCGCCATGAAGATTTACAGGAATTTACAGAACAACTCATTTGTACAGAAGACATTTATACTTCAATCTGGTCTCATAATCATTATCTTTTGTCTCTAACACTTCATTGCAGAAATTTAAATTCCTTCCATAATATTGGCCAAGGATTCTCTTTCTTTGTATTGTCATAAGCATAGCTGCAGGCTACTTCCTAATTGATAACATTCCACATACCATATTCAGTTTTTAAATAAATTATATTATGATATTTATGATTTCCAAATAACAACATCTACAACAACAAAAATTAGAATCCTAAGGTAAGACAATAAAATTGTTCACAGAAATCCTAGAACTCTCTTAAGAGTAATGCTATTCCCATTCCCCTCCATAAAGAAGAAACAAGGCGAATTATTAGAAAACAAAGTGGAGAAGAGCTTAAAACATCTAGGCACTGATGAAAGTTTTCTCAACAGAAAATTGCTGATTCTAAGATCAAGAATCAACAATTGAGACCTCTTAAATTTTGGAAAGTTTCAGTAAGGCTAAGGATATTATCAAGAAGACAAAATGTCCACTATCAAATTGAGGAATGATGTTTGCTACTCCTAAAACTGATAGAGCGCTCATATACAATATATACAAAGAACTCAAGAAGTTAGAATCCATTGAATCAAATATTAATATTTAAAAATGTTACTCAGAGCTCAACAAAGAATTCTCAACTGAGGAATTTGAAATAGCTATGAAGCTCCCAAAGAAATTATCAGCAAGGCTAGTTATCAGGAAATGCAAATCCAAACAACCTTGAGATTCCACCTTACATTAATTAGAATGGCTAAGGTCAAAAATCAGGTGAGAGCAGATGCTGGCAAGAATGTGAGAGAAAAAAGTAAACTCCTCCATTTTTGGTGGGTTTTTGGGTAAAACCACTCTGTAAATCAGTCTGGTGGTTTCTCAGAAAGTTGAACATAGTGCTACCTGAAAACCCAGCTACTCCACTCCTAGACATATAGCCCAATAAATGTTCCAACATATAACAAGCACGCATGCTCCACCATGTTCTAGCAGCCTTATTTATGATAGCCAGAAGGTTTAAAGAACCCAGATGTTTTAAAACAGTGGAAGGGATAAAGAATGTGTGGTACATTTATAAATTAGAAACAATGACTTTATGAAATTCCTAGGCAAATGAATGGGTCGAGATAATATCATTGAAAGTAACCCAGTGACAAAAAGACACAGATTGTATGCACTCACTGAGAACCAAACACTAGCCACAGAAAACTCTGGGTTCCCCAGAAACAATTGAGAGACCTTATGATGCGCAAAGAAGTAGGAAGGCCAAAATGTCAATCCCTGGTCATTCTTAAAAGAAAGAACAAAACACTTTAGCGAGGAAATACAAGGTAAAATAGTGGAACAGGTAATAAAGAAAAATCATTCAGAGACTTCTTTAAATGGGGATCTACCCCATATGAAGCCACCAATCCCTAGCACTATTGGTGAAGCCAAAAAGTACTTAGAGGCAGAAACCATATAGAGATGCCTCTTCAGGGTCTCTGCCAGAGTTAAATAAATGCAGCTCAGCAAGTTTGCATCTAACCATAAAAGTGAACTTGGGGACCCCAATGAAGGTGCTAAAGTAAAGACTGAAGGAGCTGAAAGTGGTTGCAACTTCATTGGAAAACAATGTTCTCAACCACCCAATCTCTACACAACCCTCATGTACTATAACACTGACCATTGAGAACACATTGAGAAAACTATGGTTTCAGTTGCATATGTAGCTGACCATAGCAGTGTCTGGCATCAATGTGAGAAGAGGTCTTTGGTCCAGGAGGGACATGTTTTCCCAATGTAGGGAAATGCCAAAGCACTGGTGTTCAGAGAGCAGGAAGGTAGCAAGATGGCGGAAGAGCATACCATTATAAATATCAATACAAATATTATGTAATATAAAAAAAATAGAAGAACCAATAAGAAAGAAGAATTCCCATGCTGTGTCAGGGTCTGGTCATTGGCACTTTGCTAAATGTTCCAGTCATTCACCTCTATTCTGAGCAAATAGTGACATATCCTTTGAAACCATCCCTTAGTCAGACTATTAGACTCCACCAGAAACTGACCATCTTGCATTAAAAAATTTGCTCTCTGACACCAGTGGTCAACTCCAACTCTATATACTGCCCACAGGTGTGGCAAATCAATTCCACAATGAACAGTATTTTAAAATGGTGTATTGACACCTGGTTTCACAAATGCTTTCTCCTATAGTGCACAAGCATTATGCTAATCATTGTTAACTTAGCCTTGTGTAGACCCTTCCTCCTTCCCTGGGAATGATGGGACTCAGAGGAATATGTTCTTAAGCATTCCAAGGAAATGGCAAGGGGTGGCTTCGACTCAGTCTCTTAAGATACCAGAGAAATACCATAAAAACACTAATTATGGGGCTTAGAATTCCATTCCAAACAATTAAAGGAAAGTCACACATAAACTGTACATGGATTTTCTACGAACTTATAAATCCATTCTTGTAGCATAATTTAAGCTTGTGATCATTAAATAAATTTATAATACCAAACTATAACTCAGAGACCATATGGAGATCAAGAAGGAATTATGGAAGCTTCAGTCCAACTTAGAAGAAGGATCTTAGAAGACCTACTTAGAAGTAAGGCCAGAGCCTTTCTGAAACCAATACAGATGCTTATAGCCAATCATCAGACTGAGTACTGGGACCCCAATAGATGAGTTTTGGAAAGTCCTGAAAGAGTTGAAATTAGTTTGCAACCCCATTGAAAGAACAATAATACCAACCAGCCTGACTGTCCAGAGTTCCAAGGGAATAAACCACCAACCAAAAAGGAAATATGGACGAAGAACCCAAGGTTCCTGCTGCATGTAGCAGAGCATGAGCTCATTTATCGTTGATTTAAGGAGAAGATCTTGGTCCAGTATAGACTGGATTCCCTCATGTAGGGGAACCATAGGGTGGTGAGGTAGAACTCTCATAGAAGCAATTGGATGTAGATGGAATGAAGGTTTGTGTAGGAAAAACCAGGAAAGAACATATATATTAAAGTTAAATAAATAAAATATCCAATTAAAAATAAAATTATGAAATGAATTTTTCTCTATATGTATGTCAAAAAAAAGAATTTTTGGAAGTACTTACAGTTTGCAGTTGTTGCTAAACTTACAATGGCCAGCTGAGGATGAAAAGTCCAAAATTCTTGTAGTTTTGAGTACTGCAATACAGAGTGGTTCAGCTGGCCTAATCTAGAGCCTGGATTCTGGAACAGCTGGTGCCAATACCAGTGTAGGGATAGACTTGTGAACTAGCTGAGGACAAGCTGACAAATAGGTACTCCTTCCTGCTTCCATGGACCTATATATGCCTCCAGGGGAAGGTGTATCCTGGATTAAAGTATGTCTTCCTGTCACGTGTTCTTAGTCACCAATCAATTAACAAAATTCAACCAGTCACTATCTCAGAGGTGTGTCGTTCTTGTGTAGATCATTTGGCTTTCTAGGTATATTCAAGTGGACGAAAAAGGGAACCTTGTTGTTGGAAATCACAACCTTGACCTCAGAAAAATGTGGTTTTAGCTTCCTAAAACACATTAAAAGTAGTGTACAACATAGTGTATCCTGATTTTATTTTAGAAGATATTTATCAGATGGATGAATACCTCAGTTTGACCATGTGGACTTGCAAATGATCTCTTTCTTTTACTTTCCTCCTGCATTTGCAGGGCTTCTCTAGAGAACCAACACTTACACAGTGAATCTTTCTATACGAGTGTGTAGTCAGATATTTATTATAGTGGCTTAAGGGTTGAGGTAGCTCAGCAACCCGTATCAAACAGAGCATAACTTCAATCTCTATTCTACTCCAAATATGATGAGAGTTTCCAGGATATATATAAAAACAAGGCCAGCAGCTCTGGATTATTTCCCCCACAAACCTGGTTACAAGCTCACCTTTTGCCTCAAAAGTGTCAATGCTGAGGGGCATTTTAACATATCATATTAAGTTTATGATATGACTCCCAGCATCATCCAATTATATTAAAGTCCACAGTAGTTTTCCAAGTAGATGTTTGTACCCATCCATTCTATTTGATGCTTTCAGTAAAACATTATTCCAGTAGATATTTGGAGGCACAGTACAATCAAAACTCTCCTGCCTGACAATTGTAAATGTGGTCATGAGATAGCTTGAATAAGGACCTGGCTGTGAGTTGCATCAGATCAATCCTGTCTGGTTTTGGGGAGATTACGAATATTTCCCTGGCACTATAGCTTCTTAGTTCTTAGTGTACCTTTGATACTAGGTCCAAACTAGTAGTATGTTCCTTTCATCCCAACTCTCACTAGACAAATTGATAGATTTCTAAGTTCTAGGTCAGCCTGGGACTTAGCCAGTTCCAATTTTTAAAAAAAGAAAATTCTTTGGTCCAGGAATGATGACACATGCCTTTAATCCCAGAACTCTGTAATCGGGGATTCAGATCCCTCAGTTGGAAATTACACAGAAAAGGCCAAGACAGCTAATACTAGACAGGGAATGACTTAATAGAATATGACAGACATGTACCAGCCCCTGAAAGCAGAAAAATTCAGGAGCATTGGCCGTGTACCTCTGGCTTTAGAGTCAAGAACAGAAGGAATTGCAGGAATAATTGATGTTGGCTAGCTGGAGCTAAGATATTATTGGCAATCAGAAAAGACCATTTCACTATGATGAAATATTCAGGGAAGTGATTTCTGGAAACATAAAAAAGTTGTGTTCCAGAGATAACAATATTTGTACCTAGTGCTGCAGCTGAAATTAATCATAGGTATCACACAGGTGGCAATGATTTTTAAGGCATTTAAGGTTAAAGGAGTTTGGGTCCAATAATTGCTCCAGGAATCTCACAAACACAGATCTCAGTCATACAAATAGTTACTTTGAATGCACATCTTAATATTCTTCACATCAATGATGTAGCTCATGTGTTTGAACATGCCTATGAGCTAGGGAGTAGAATAGATTGACCAGGGAGTGTGAATATTATCTGTGACCTAGTTGGAGAATGTGTGGCTTCATTCACGGGAGTGTGTCACTATCAGTGTGGGCTTTGATAATCCAATGCAAAATTAGTTTCCTCTCTTTGCTCCCTTTGGATCTTGAAGAAGAATTAACAATTTTGCCAACACCATGTCTGCCAGCCTGCATGATGCCATGCTTCTCAACATGATGCAAATGGACTGAAGCTCTGAGACTGTAAACCAGCTCTAATTAAATGGTTGCCTTTATAAGAACTGACTTGCTAATATTGTATCTTCACAGCAATAAATCCTTAACTAAGATATATATGTAATAAAATGTTAGAGCCTACTGAAGGTTGGACTCTTATAATAAACGTGAAAGTAATTGAAATGTATAAGTGACTATATCAGATAGAGCAGTCTTGAAATAATACCGTGGTTTTATAACCATGGTTAAATTTTATGCTGTTAATTGAATTAGTAACTTTGAATTTAATACACAGAATTGTATTGGAATTATTGTTCAGAGAGTATGAGTACTTTGGAGAAGCAAGCTTAGGTAGTAAAGCAGTTGGAAAACAAAAAGCTAGTGAGAATGTAATAAAACAAGAGGTACATAAACTCCATCCTGCAGGCAGCAGTAAATGTTCTAGCAATATGATTCTAGAAATAGAGTCAAGAATAAAGGGTCTACTGGGAAAATTGATGCTCTTAAGCTGGATCTAATAAATTAGAGCTCATTAAGAAGAAACCAGATTACACTGAGCTTAGAGTGCTACAAAGGTTAGAGCTGGAAAATTGACACAGGCCTTAAGTTGGGGCACAGAAGATAATGTGTGAAGCCCAGCAATTACACAAGAATCTGGGAGTATTTTCCTTTCATGAGTACTTTGCTTCCCCTTCTAAGAAGGACTGAAGCATCCATATTTTGGTCTTCCTTCTTCTTGAGGTTTATATGGTCTATGAGTTATATCTTGGGTGTTCAAAATTTTGGAATGATATCCCATTAACCTTGAGTGCATGCCATGTGTATTCTTTTGTGAAAGGGTTACCTCACCCAGCTATTTTCTAGTTTCTTCCATTTGCCTAAGAGTTTCATACAGTCAGTGTTTTGAAAAGCTGAGTAGTGCTCAATTGTGTAAATGTTCCATGATTTTGTATCCATTCCTCCTTTGAAGAACATTTGGATTATTTCCAGCTCATGACTTTTATAAGTAAGGCTGATATGAACAATTAGGGATCCATTCTCTTATGGTTTGCGTATACTTGGCCCAGGCAGTGGTACTATGGAATGTGTGGCTTTATTGGAGGAAGTGTGTCATTGTGGAGATGGGCTTTCAGACCATCCTCCTAGCTACCAGAGTAGGCCAAGTCTGTTCCTGTCTTCCTTTGGATGAAAATGTAGAGCTCTCAGCTCCTCATGTACTTTGTTTGCCTCACCTGCCATGCTCCTGCCTTGATAATGAACTGAAATACTGAACCTGTAAAGCAATCCCAATTACATGTTATCTGTAAGACATGCCTTGGTCATGGTCTTTGTTCACAGCAGTAACTCCTTAAGACAGAAGATGGCATCAAGAGTGGGGCATTGCTTTGAAAGGCCTGATCATTCATTTGTTTGGAAGAAAGTGGATTTCGGTATTTTGGATTTAAAGAGTATTGGGATTCTTTAAATGGGGTTTAATAATCTATCCTTGAAGAAATATGGAAGACTTTGTTGGTGAGGGTGATCTGAACTGTTCAGACCTGGCACAAGTTCATATGGTCTATTTCAGTGCAGAATTTCAGTATGTGGCCTAGAGATTCTTTTTTGGTGTTGTTTGGGTGGAAAGAATCTTAAGCAGTGTAGTAGTTAGAAAATAGGAATATAGTAATAATGTAATAGAACAAGGGTCCAGGTTCCAGCCCCTGCAAGCAGCATAACTCAGCAGCTTCAGGACTGGGTCTCTGGCTTTATGATCAAGAAAAGGAGCCTACTTTGACCATTGATACTGTTTAGCCAGAGCTAATAAATTAGTGATGATGAAGAACAGACCAGCATCTCTGTGGTAAAATCTGAAAAGTATTTTTAGAGAGCAGAAGGAATCTGTGTTCCTGAGACATGGAAAGTTTCACCTCACACTGCAGCTGTACTTAGTAATATGTAAGAATCCCCCATGTGGTCGTGGTTTTGAAGGGGCTGTTTTGAAGAACTGTTGAGGCTTGTTACTATGAGAAGCCATTGAAAGCAAAAGGGATTTGGGAAAGTACAGCTTATCAGCTGTAAAAGGTGTCTGGTGGAATTCATTGAGTCTTTTAAGTATAATATCATATTATCAACAAAGAGTTATATTTGACTTCTTGCTTTCTAATTTACATCCTTTGACTGCATTTGTGGTATGATTGCTCTGGTTAAGACTTCCCGTACTCTATTGAAAAAGTAAAGTAGGAGCAGTGTGGGCAGACTTCTCTAGTCCCTGATTTTAGTGTGATTGTTGCTTTTACTATCTTTAAGGATGAGCCTAAACTTCTTGAAATTTCCAAGACTTTTAGGATGAAGTGGTGTTCAATTTTATCAAATGTCTCTAACCCTCAAAAGAGATATTCATGTTGTTTATTTATTTGTGTTTGTTTTATGGTGGATTACATTGATAGATTTTTATATATTGAACCCTCCCTGAATCCCTGGGATGAACTCTACTTGATCATGGTTAAGGATATTTTGTTGTGTTCTTGTATTCAGTTTACAAGAACTTGATTGAATATTTTTTATTGATGTTGATGATGGAATATGGTCTGACACTTTCTTTCTTTATAGGGTCTTTGTGTGATTTAAGCATGAGAGTAACTGTGCCTTCAAAAAATGAGTTTTGTAGAATGAGTTTCTTCTGTTTCTATTTTGTTAAATAGTGTAGACAGTGTTGGTATTAGGTCTTCTCTGAAAGTCTGATAGAATTCGAAACTAAAACCATTGGCTTTTGTTTGTTTGTTTGTTTGTTTGTTTGCCTGGGAGGCTTTTGATGAGTGCTTGTGTTTATTTAGGGATTATGGCACTCCTGTGATGATTTATCTGATCCAGATTTAAGTTTGACCTTGGTATCTATGGAGAATATTGGACATTTTCTCAAGATTTTCCAGTTTTGTTGAGTATACACTTTTGTGTAGGATTTGATGGGTTTTTTTTTTTAATTTTCTGAGTTTCTGCTATATCTTCATTTTCATTTCTGATTTTGTTAATTTGGATACTCTCTGTGCCCTCTAGTTAGTCTTGGTAATGTGTTATCAATCTTGTTGATTTTATCAAAGACCTATCTCCTGGCTTTATTGATTCTTGTATAGTTCCTTTTTGTTTCTACATGGTTGATTTAAGCTCTGAGTTTGATTATTTCCTGCTGTCTACTCCTCTTAGATGTATCTTATTCTTGTTGTTCTGTAACTTTTGGTTCTTCTGTCAAGCTGCTTGTGTATGCTCTCTCCAGTTTCTTTTGGAGGCACTATGAGCTATGAGTTTTTTTTTTAGTAGTATTTTCATTGCATCCCATAGTTTTGGTTTTGGTGTGCTGTCATTCTCATTAAATTCTAAAAATTTTGTATGTTTTTAGTTGATTTCTTCCTTGAACATGGTATTGTTGAGTAGTGCATTGTTCAGCTTCCATGTGTATGTAGTCTTTTTTAATTATTTTTGTTTTTGAAGATGAGCCTTAGTCCATGGTTTTTTGATAGGGTGCATGGAATGTTGTCAATTTTTTTGTACATATTGATATCTGTTTTGTGACTGATATATGGTCAATTTTGGAGAAGGTACCATGAGATGATGTTTTAGAAAGAAGTGTCCTATAGGACAAATCAATTTAGTTCATAATTTCTGTTAGTTTCGATATGCCTTTGTTCAGTTTCTGCTTCCATGTCTTGTCCATGGATGAGAGTGGGGTATGGAAGTCTCCCACTATTATTGTTTGTGATGTAATATATGCTTTGAGCTTTAATAGAGTTTTTTTTAAAATAAATGTAGGTGCCCTTGTATTTGGAGCATAGTTGTTCATCTTAATAGATTTTTTTCCTGTGATTAGTCAAAATTGTCCTTCCTTAACATCTTTGGTAACTTTTGGTGAAAATCTATTTTATTTGATAATAGAATAGCCACTCCAGATTGTTTCTTAGGACCATTTGCCTGGAAATTTATTCCTAGCCTTTTACTGTGAGGTACTGTTTGTCTTTGTTCCTGAGATGAGTTTCTTGTATGCAGCAAAATGTTGGGCTCTGTGTATACAATCTGATAGTCTATGTCTCTTTATTAGGTAATTGAATCCATTGATTTTTAAGAGATATTAAGAAGTCATGATTGTTGTTCCCTGATATTTTTATTGTTAGAGGTAGAATTATGTTTGTGTAGTTCTATTCTTTTGTTTTTGTCACATGTGATGTAAAAACTCAAGGGTTTGGGGGCTCTGAGACTTTTCCAAAATGCCTCATTTGTAGAATGTAAGACCCTAAAGACACAGAAATGGTTATAGTCAGATTCACAGACTTTCCAGTCATCCAAGGCTCTGAGATTCAGCTTGTGCCTGTCAAATAAAAACAATGGCTTAGAGAAATTCCCAAAAAAGCCAGAATATACTGACTGATAGCTATCGATATAGACAGCCCTACATAGGTTCCTGATGCATGTCATAGTTATCTCATGCACTAATCACACAATTCTGAGAAGCAAAACAAGGACAAAAACCCTCAAAGTTTTGAAATGTATACACAAGTTTCTAAATATGTAAAAACTAAGTTTTAGTGTATAGGTCAAGCTATACTGTTCAAGCTGACTTAAGACAAAACAAAAATGGCTACTTTAGAAACAGCTCTCCTACTCTTTCCTGTACTGAATTCCAAAGAGAATACAAATTGTCAACAACCTTACTGCCAAAGTTCTTTGCCCCATTCCACCCCCCCATCCTCTCCTCTTTCTGAAATATTCTGTTGACCAAAGGTAAAATAGTAATTCACACCCCTTACAAATAAGTTTGAAAGATGTATGCTTTTTGAGTTTAGAGTTGATTCTTCCTATGCGGAAGAGCAACCCCATGTACATGGATTTAAAACCACTTGTTATTAGAGAGGTCCACCTTCTAATTGTGTCCTGTGGGTTGTGCTCCTGAGCTAAGACTTTTCAGGGTCTTACAACACAAGAACATAATTTTTTGCTTTTCCTATGATGTAGTTTCCCTCCCAGTTTTAGAGTTGTCCATCCATTATTCTTTGTAGGGCTTGATTTGTGAACAGATAATTTGTAAGTTTGGCTTTGTCCTAGATCACCTTGTTTTCTTTATCTATGGAAAATGAGATTTTTGCTGTATATAGTAACCTGGTCTGGCATTTGTATTCTCTTAGGGTCTATAAGACATCTGTCCAGGATCTTTTAACTTTCATAGTCTCTGTTGAGAGTCTGAAGTTGTTCTGATCAGTGTGCCTTTATATCTTACTTGTCCTTTTTCTCTTACTGCATTTGGTATACATTGTTTTGAAGACTCATAGACTTTCCAGTCATCAAAAAGCTCTGAGATTCAGCCTGTGCCTGACAAATAAAAACAATGGCCTAGAATAATTCTCACAAAAGCCAGAACATACTGACTTATAGCCACCTATCTAGAAAGACCTTCGTAGGTTCCTGATGCATGGCATAGTTAGCTCATGCTCTAATAACACAATTCTGAGAAGAAAAAAAAACAGGTACAAAACCCTTAAAATTTGGAATATATAAACAAAGTTCTAAAAATATAAAAGCACTGATTTAGTGGGCAGGTTAAGCTATACAGTCAAAGCTGAGTATACGTCTTTTCCTATACTTTCTTTGTTTTGAACATTTGGTATTTTGACTATTATATGTCAGAGGAAATTTTATTTATCTGGTCTAATCTATTTGGTGTTCTGTAGGCTTCTTGTATGTTTGTGGTCATCTCTTCCTTTAGGTTAGTGAATTAGCTTCTAAAATTTTGTTCAAGATATTTAGTGAGGCTTTTATTTGGGAGTCTTTATATTCTTCTACAACTATTATACTTCGGTTGGCTCCTCTCATTGAGTCCTGGATTTACTAGATGCTTTAGGTTAAAGCTTTTTGATTTTTGCATTATCTCAGACTGATGTGCCAATGTTTTCTGTGGTATCTTTTGTCCCTGAGATTCTCTCTTCCATCTCTTACATTCTGTTGGTAATGCTTGTGTCAATGACTTCTAATCTCTTTCTTAGGTTTTCAATCTCCAGGGTTGTTTCTTTTTGTGATTATTTTTTCTATTTCTGTTTTTCATTCCTTCATCGGTGTGGTTGTGTTTTTCTGTAGCTCTTTAACTGATTTTTTTGTTGCCTTTTTAAGGTCTTCTACTTGTTTGCTGGTTCTCATGTATTTTTTCAACTTGTTTACTGGTTCTCATGTAATTCATGTGCCTCTGGAGAACCTTCATCATCCTTATCATGCAGTTTGTTTTTAAGTCCAAATCATGCTTTTCTGGTGTGTTGGGCTGTTTCCCATTTGCTTCTGATGTTGCCAGGTATTCCTGGTTTCCATTGCTTACTTGCTTGCACTTGCCCTTTACCATCTCATTATCTGTGATGCCAGGTCATTTTATTGTCTTTGAAGCTTGTCTCTCCTGTAAGTCTGTGGGCCCATACACTGAGGTGGAATATTGCTCCTGGTTGTTCAGTTCTGCATGATCAGCTGTGAGTTTTGATGGCAGTTGACTGGCTCTTGCTCTGGGCATAGATATGTGCTGTAACAGTCCTTCTCAGGCAGCATAGCACTACCTGTGCCCCAAGAGTTCCTGGCAGTTACTCCCTGGATACTCAGTTGGGAGGAAGTGGGGACTCACCAGTGGGCTCAGCAGGGAGTTTGTTCCTGAGCCTCCTCTTGGTGCAGTGCTCAGCAGTCTGAGCAGGCCCTGATAGTGGTGGCCCTACTTGGATCTGGGCTGGCACCTGTATAGCATTTATAATTCAATGCTTCGTGAAAAAGCATTGACATACCCTTATAAAGTAACTCATTCTGATGGTGTGTATATGCTCATCCAAGAACGTGGCACTATTAGAAGTTGTGGTCCTGTTGGAGTAGGTGTGTCACTGTAGGTATGGTTTATAAGACCTTCATTCTAGGTTCCTGGAAACCTGTATTCCTCTAGTAGCCTGAATACACAGAGACAGACATTGGTACTGAGAAGTGACACTGTTGCTAGAACAAACAAGTGTAAATGCAAAAACATGCTTGGAATTGAGTAATGAGTAGAGGTGCAAACATTTTGAGGAACCTGAAAGAACTGGTTTTCATTGTTTTAAAGGGAATACTAAAAGAAATTCCAGTGTAAGCTGAGAAGAAAGAACCATAGAGAGAGCTATAGACAGTATGCAGCTCACTGGGCAGGCACTTTGATATCATGAGCTTGATTAATAGATTTGGGAAGAACAGTAGAGAAATCACATCAAATCATTCACTGGAGGGTATCAGTAGTTTAGAAAATGCTGAGACATGAATAGAAGTCTGGTAGGAATACTGATTAGAAGGCCAATATGATAGAATTATGAAGGAAAAAAATCATCAAGACACAGGAAAGTCATTTCTTATTATCAAGTGGCAAACATTGACTAAATTGTGTTTATGCCCTAGTGATTTATGGAATGTGGAATCTGTGAACAATGAACTGTGTATATGTATGTATGTATGTATGTATGTATGTATGTATGTATGTATGTATATCTATATGGGTGGAGTAATCACTAAGCAGGTTTAAAAATTGAAAGTGTGAGATTCCTCCTGACTTCTTTTGAGAAATATAAGAAGAAAGCAACAATTTTACAATAAATTATCATAAAAAGAAAACCAGAACATTACATTTTAGAAAAAGATGGAGATTATTTTTATTGAAAAAATAAAAAGTGATATCTGAGAGAAAATATTAATTAGTTGACCAAACATATTAAGGCATAAATATTACTTGACAGGAATTGACTATGACAATAAAAGTAACCATATACCAAGCCAATAAATTGATAAGTGAGACAACTAAACTAAAATTAGAATTTATTGAAATTCTAAGGCAGGAGTTCTCAATCTGTTGAATATGACCCCTTTGGTGGTCGGCTGACCATTTCACAGCACTCACATATCAAAATCATGCATAGTGAATATTAACAATATAATTCATAATAGTAACAAAATTACCATTATGAGGTGGCAGTTAAAATAATTTAATGGCTGGGTTTCAAAACATAAGGAACTGTATTAGGAAGGGTGATAACCCCTGCCTAAGGGTAATAAAATGATTTTTAAAATTGTCAAGGCTGCCTCAGTCTATACAGGTGTAGTTAGCAAGTGTCTAGATATGAAATGCTTCTATTTGTCTACTATTACTTATAGAAACATAATACGTGCAAACAATACTTTCCTATGTTGTATGATCCAAAACTGCCCAGCATGTGACTTAATTAAATCACAGCATTGGGAATTGTGTCCAGAAAAAAAAAATTGTGTAAATTATGCTCTCTTCACTCGTGCATTAAGGAGATACCAAGAGAAAATGTGGTGACCAAATACTGCCACAAAAACAGGACTACCATGGATTCTCCACTAAGATGATTTTTACCAAATGCAGTAAGTTACCAAGATTCAAGTCCATCATGGAAACCACAAATGTATGATTCCAGTAATGAGGACTGTGGAGTGGGCTACTCCAGACAAAGCTGGCATGTTGGAATTCTGTCCGCTGTGTTCAAAATATGGCACTTACACAGCAGAGCCTATAAAGACAAGGAGTTGGAACAAGGTTTGGGTATTTGAGACTCTTTTTTTATCTGTTCCTCTCCTGGACTATCCATCCTGTGTCTGACTCACCATTAGACATTGAAAGCACACATAAATATTATATTTCCAAAGGTTTCAGATTGGAAGCAATATTTTTCAGGATGAATCGCCTTGAATATCACTCATATCTGAGATGAGAAGTTTGATTTTCAATTGACAGCATAACGAATTCAAATCATTGGGACCATTGCCAGAAGTGAGTACATATCACATGAAAATAGGAATGAAGTTGGAGAGGACAGGAAGTGAAGGGTTAGGGGCTGAATGTTTGTTTCCTCAAAATATCCATCTGCTGAAATCCTTACTCCGTTAGTAATAGCATTAGAAGACCAGGCTGTTTCCATAGAATTAGGACATGATAAAAAATTTCTCGTGAAAGGCATTAGTAATATTATAGTAGAGGCTTGTCCTGTCTTTTGGGGATGAGAATGCTTCTCTCTGCAGTTTTCACTTAGAAGTTTGCCTTGGCTGCCAGAGAAGGATTTTTTTAGCTTTTAAACTTGGATGTATGCTTTTTCTTCTTATCTGGCAAAGGATCTCTTTGTTTCTCAAGCTTATCTGTAACTCACTATATAATTCATAGAGATTGTATTATTATGCATTGTGAAACATGGACTTTTGAGAAATATTGGAACTCTTAAAACTATGGGGACTTGTGCAAAAGGTATGAATGTGTTTACTACTTTACAATGGACAGAAGTCTTTGTGGGGCTGGAGGTGGAATGTTATGGTCTAATGAGATATGTTTGAGCATTGAGTTAACAAAGGGTGGGTTTTTGATGGTTACTCTTGATTTTCCATCCACCTAGATTGAAACGGGCATAGCAGATTGAGAAATCAATCGTTGAGGTCTATCTCTTAGAACATTTCCAGAGAAGATAAAAAAAAAAAAAAAAAAAAAAAAAAGAAGACCCATCCTGACTGTGGGAAGCATACTTCAATAGGGCAGAGTCTAGGGTGAGATAGAACAAAAGAAGAGGCACACCAGTGCTTTCCTCAGGCTTTAGGCCACTGTGAGGTGAGAAACATGCTCTGTCAAGTCTTTCCTTCATGATACTCTACCTTATTATAGGGCCACCAGAAGAGAGACATCTGACCATGGACTGAAATTTCTTGAACTGTGAGTCAAAACATATTTTTCATTTCTTCTTTTTTTCATAAATAAAAATAAAACTAATAATTTTTGAAATGTTTGTCCTCTTTCATGTGAGAAGACACAACAAGAGAGCACCACCTACACAGATCTCACAGAATCTGAATCTGCCAGTATTCTGACATAGATTTCTCAGTATTCTTAACAGAGAACTTATTTTTGTTGTTGCTGTCTGTTAGTCACCAAATTTTCCTGTATGCATGAATATAATATCTTAATTTTAGTTCTTTATCTAGCAATTTAACTGACTCAGGCTGAATGTTTTTCATCTCCTTGTGTTCTTTTCCGTTCTAGGAGTTTGCACTAAGGGAGTCTCTCTAACTTTTAGTTCTTTTCTCTATGTGTACTCTGTAGATGTCTGGTCATATGAAGAAAAAAGTTATACTGATCCATGAAGACTAAGCTCTAGCCTGGCATAACTTCTGTTCAAGTGTATCTATTGTTCAGAGCAAGACAAAGATTGAAAGGAAAGAAAAAAGACTCATATCTTATTGAACAAAATATAACCAAAAGGACTGTGAGCGAATGTTGCACATATTTAGGGGAAATGCTTAGCGCGACTAGAATACAGTAGCTGCTATGAAATAGAGATGTGTTAGGAACCCACCATAGAAAAATATTTATGGGGCTGGAAAGGATAAGTGCTTGTTGTACAAACATGACGAGATGAGAGTGGATTTGTAGCATCAGTATAAAAGCATGTGTATCTGACACATCCACCCTGAGGGAAATAGTTCTAGGTATATCCTGGAAACTCCTTCAGTAGCTGGGCTAGATTAAATGCTGAGCTCTGGGTTCAGTGGCAGACTTTGTCTCTAAAAAATATTGAGGTGCTGTCAAATAATAGAGAAAGATACTTTTCATGGAGGTTTGACTCCTTATACACAAACACACACACACACACACAGAGAGAGAGAGAGAGAGAGAGAGAGAGAGAGAGAGAGAGAGAGAGAGAGAGAGAGAGAGAGAGAGACTGTCATCTTTAATATTTCCTCCTATGTTGATGAAATATGTTTTAAGTACTTGGAAATAACAACACAAAATATTTTTTTCTTGATTTCATCTGTTGAGCTAACACTTGGTACTTGCACCTTTAAAATAAACATTTCTGAAGACCTTGTGTTATTTGTTCAGACACAGGGTACATTCAAGTTCCTAGTTCCAGAATTCTTCCTATTGGAACTGTACTAGCAAAACATACATTCATAAGAAGGGTTAGTAGATGAGTAAACAACAAAATTTATTAAAACTAAATACCTAAAATATGGACCTTTGAGAATATAACTTAATTCAAAATTAATTAATAGAAGCAGGGGGAGGAGGAATGGGATAGGGGATTTCCAGAGAGGGAACAACAAAAGGGAATAACATTTGAAATGTAAATAAAGAAAATATCCAAGAAAAGAAAAGAAAATATATGTGAAGCACTTTGCTTAAGCTTTGCAGACTGGAAATTTCTAGTTTTTGCTTGCTTATTACTTGTGTTTTGCTACCAAACAGAATTCTAAGACCCCAAAGAGAAAAAAGACAGAGTAAATATAACACTCAGTATCCTCAAGTGGACAGAACCCTGAACTGATCTGCCTGCTTGTCTATTTAGACATCAAAAGAAAACAGGCTCACATACTTCATTTAGAACTGAGTGAGCGTTTGAGGCAGAACAAAGGTAAAACCCTTGCATATATGCCTAACCATTAAAAAAAAAGGCAGAAATATTGGCATATAGAAGATAAAAATTTGCAAGATGGCTCAAGGCCTAGAGAAAAATAGAAATCTGGGCTCCTCCCAACCTCCTTGCTGACTTTCTACATAACCTTGTAGCTTATAACTTCACTCATTTCCAATCTTGGCTTTCCAACCCTATGCTATATTTGTGTGTGTGTGTGTGTGTGTGTGTATGTGTGTGTGTGTGTGTGTGTGTGTGTTTTGTATTTCATTTCTATATCCAAAAAAAACTATATAAAATGCCAGCATTCATACAAAGAACTTGGTAATGCTGGTTACTTTTGGAATTCTGAGGAAGTTCCATGGTTGGTTGGTAAAAGAAAATTATAGGAGATAGCCTTTCTACTATAGGCCTGCTTGCTTTGTTTGGTTTTGTTCTGTTGTTTTTCCATTTTGAGAGACATAGGAGGAAAGAGGTGAAAGAATGGATGAGAAAGATGAAGAAAAGAAATGGAGAGAGGGAGGGGAAAGTGAAACAAAGAAGATGGGCTGGTGAAAAAAAGAGAGGAAAGAAAAAAAGAAAGCAAAATATGAGTTATTGACATTCAGCACTAACCTCAAGGCTTTTCTGAGATTATTCACATATTCTGAAAAAAAATATTTATATTCTGATGAATTGTCCTAAATGTCAATTTGTGTGGTATCCATCATATTTCCTTTTAAATTCTATCTTTTTTTTCCTGCCTCCTATGATCCATTCATCTCAAGAAACAGTATGAGCAGGTGCACAGTTGTCCATGAGATGAACACTCTGAAATGAGTCAAAACAATGCTAGATTGTCTATTATCTATGATTGCAGAAGCATCTGTCATCTGCTAATACAAAGAGCAGGGATCCCTTGGAATTCACACATTTGAGTGGGGAATTAAATATGAATCACTTCTTATGCTTGTCAGTTCATCTTATTGCTCTTGTTTTAAAGATAAGTGAACTCATTTCAACCATTTGAAGGGTAAAACGAAAGGCTGGATGGGCACAAGAGATATTTGAAATGAACACATGGCTAAACAGAATAACAGAAAAGCACTGAATCAACAACACTGCAGGCTTTCCACTAAATGAGCAGGATGGGGGTAATGGCTTTAATAATGAGCAAAATACAGAGACCTTTTATTAAGATTCTCTTATCTCTAACTAAGATGTATGGCACTGGGAAATATTGCAAGAAGAGAAGTCTTTGGGGGAAAGAATTTAATATGCAGAAGCCACCACACTTCAAAGTTGAATACCAAATTGGAAATGTTGCAGCACTGAGGTTCACAAGTGACTGTGAGAGGCAAACTCAGCCATCCTCAGGCTTTTGAAGAGGAGGCAACAGGGGGCAAATCAAGACACACATCAAAGTGCCTTCCCAGAATTGCCTGGGAAAGGTGAAACTGCAAGTGGCTGAGGTAATAGTGCTCTGTGCGCCAAGGCCACAGCCAGTGGATTGCTTGGAACACAAAGGGCTCTTCTCATTAACTTCCTGCTTCTCCTTTTGAAACCTCCCAGTGGGCTGCAGAGTTCTGTCAATGAGTCTGCACCTCTATTCCTTAACTGAGAAGCTCTGGCTGTGCAGGGACTACAAATTCATGGACTGAAGCCTTGCTAGGAAGAAACATACTATCAATACTTTTTTTTACCTGTTTCGTTAATATTGAAGGATGATGGGACAATTTCTGCACTACCTGTCTACTCCTTCTCCAAGTATATAACATTTAATGGATGCAGCCAATATTGTTATTTCTAAAGTCTTAGTTTCTGTTATAGATCTTTAAATGTGACATCTTCTGAAGTAGAAACTAAAGAAAAGTTGATACATTTATCCATTAATAAAATTTATACAGGGTAAGGGATTAGCCTTCCCTATCACCTACTGCGGACTTAGCATGGCACTTTTACCCACATTTGGTTTCAGACAGGATCACAAGTAGCCAAAGCTGGCCTTGAATTTGCTATGCTATTAAATAACTCTACATTTTGAAAGGAACTTGTTACTTGCTATGTAGTCAAGGTTGGCACTGAACCCTTGATCTCCCATTCTCCACATCTCCAACACTACATAATATACCCACAGTCACACCTGGCTTTCATATTTATTATGGCTACTTTAGTGAACAAATGTAGACATAGTTTCTGGGCTCTAAGAACTAAGAGGTATTCTGACCCAACAGAGACTCCATACTGCTAGAAGAATGTGCATGTTATCAGTTGCATGCATTTTAATACTGTCTCCTTCATCTCTGCACCTTTAGTTTATTAGTCAGTTCATCCAAATCACCAATCTTTCTCTTTAAATTTATGGACTGCATATGATCATGATATACAGCTATCAATAAAAAAATTAATATGTACCCAATAGCACTAAGGCAAAACACAAGAGCATTAGATTTGTCTAAAAGAAAAAAAAATCTAATGTCCTTCTAGGTCTCTGGTACATTCTAGAGCCCATCCCCCTACTACTACCTCCTGAGGCTGCCTACTTCCATTCTTTCTGCTGGTCCTCTGTATTTCTGTCCCGTTCCCCACCCCAATGCTTGATCAAGTTCTCCTCTTTCCCTCCCTGTCCTTCCCACCCAATTCCCTCCCACCCCATCCCCCCTTACCCACTCTGTGATTGGTTTCTTCTCCCTTCCATAAGGATTGCCATATACTTACTTGGACACTTCACCTTGTTAACATTGAGTTCTGTCAATTTTATTCTTGGCATTCTGTACTTTTTTGGCTAATATCCATTTATTAGAGAGTAGATATGATGCATGCCCTTTTGGGACTGAGATACCTCATACAGGATATTATTTTCTAGTTCCATCCATTCTACTGGAAAACTGAGGATGTCTTCATTCTTAACTGCACTGCGTAAATTAACATTTTCTGTATCCATTCTTCTGTTGTGGGACATCTGGGTTGTTTTTAGCTTCTGGCACTCACAAGTATGGTCACAATGAACATAGTGGAATACCTGTCCCTGCGGCATGATGGGGCATCTTTGAGGGTATATGCCCAAGAGTGGTATGGTTGGGTCTTCAGGATTCTGAGAAAGCTCCAGATTAATTTCCAAAGTGTTTGTAGCACTTAGCAATTCCTCCAGCAATGGAGGAGTGTTCCTCTTTTTCTACATTCTTGCCGACACGTGCGGTCACCTGAGGTTTTGATCTTATCTGTTCTCAGGATCATTTTGATTTACACTTTCCTTATCACTAAGGACTTGGAACATTTCCTTAAAAGCTTCTCAGCAGACACTCTCTGAACTCACAGGGAGGGACAGTATGGAGAGGAAATTTGTATAATCCATCTCTAGTAGAAAGACAGGGCATAAACTGGAGGGATGGGGTTGCCATCCCACTGTCAAAAACTCTGACCCAGTATTGTTCCTGTCTGAAAGAACTGAAGGAACAAAAATGTAGAAAAGCCTGAGGAAAAGAAAGTCCAGTGACAGGCCCAAATTAGGATCCAGCTCAAGAGGAGCCCCCAAGGCCTGGCATCATTACTAATACTATGGTGTGCTTATAAATAGGAGCCTAACAAGAATGTCCTCTTAGAAGCCCAACAAGCAGCTGAAAGAGTCAGATGCAGATATTTACATCAACTAATGGACAAAACCTACTGGCCCCTGTAGTTGAATAGGGGAAAACTAGAAGAAGCTGGCAGGGTGGGGGTGACCCTATAGGAAGACCAGCAGTCTCAACTAACCTGGACCAGGGAATCTCTCAGACTCTGAGTCACCAACCAAGTCATACACTAGCTGGTATGAGGCCTCAGACACATACAGCAGAGGTCTGCTGGGTCTGGCCTCAGTGAGAAAAGACACACATACACAGAACCCTCAAGAGTGTTGAGGCCCCAGGGAGAGGTGAGGTTTGATGAGGTGGAGATTGGAGGTTAAGGGCATCCTTTTGGAAACACGGGTTGGGGGGATAGAGGAGGTATGGGGTATAGAATAGTTAGAGGGCAGGCCAGGAAGAGGATTAAGACTAGACTATACAAGAAGATTAAAGAATAAATTTTAAAGTGATGTTCAACATCCTTAGTCATCAGAAAAATGCAAATAAAAACAACCATGAGAATCCACATCACATCATTCAGAATGACTAAGATAAAAAACTCAGGAGACAACAGATGCTGGTAAGGATGTAGAAAAGAGGAATACTCCTCCATTGTTGGTGGGATTGCAAGTTGGTACCACCATTCAGGAAATCAGTATGGTGGTTCCTTAGAACATTAGACATAGTTCTACATGAGAACACAGGTATACCACTTCTGTGCATATACCCAAAAGATGCTCCAACATATAACAAGAACACCTGCTCCACTATGTTCATAGCAGCATTATTTATAACAGCCAGAAGATGGAAAGAGCCCTGATGTCCTTCAACAGAGAAATGGATACAGAAAATGTTTTACATTTACACAGTGAAGTACTACTCAGCTATTAAAAACAATGACATCATGAAATTCTTAGGCAAATGGATGTAACTAGAAAATATCATCCTGAGTAAGGTAACCCAGTCACAAAAGAACACATGTGGTAAGTGGATATTAGCCCCAAATTGGGGATCACCCAAGATACAATTCATAGGCCATATGAAGCTCAAGAAGGAAGACCAAAGTTCAGATGTTTCAGTCCTTCTCAGATAGCAGAACTAATCATCCTCGGGAGGAAATATGGAGACAATGTTTGAAGCAGAGACTGAAGCAAAAGCAAAGGTGATCCAGAGACTGTCCCACCCGGAGTTAGAGGAAGGATCGAAGGAACTGAAATGGTTATATTTCAGAACTCCCAGGGATTAAATCACTATCTAAAAAGTACAAATGGACGGACCCATGGCTCCAGCTGTATATATAGCAGAGGATGGCCTTGTTGGGCATCAACTGGAAGAGAAGACCTTAGTCCTGTCAAGGCTCAATGCCCTAGTGTAGGGGAATATTAAGGCAGGGAGGCAGGAGGCTTTGTGTGGAGCACCCTCATAAAAACAATGAGACAGGCTATGGGATAGTGGGTTTTTGGAGGGGAAACAAGGAAAGGTAATAACATTTGAAGTGTAAATAAAATATATACAATAAATATTTTCACGCAAAATAAAATATGTAAAGAATATAGAGCTCCTTTTTATTTTTTATTAGATACTCTGTATTTACATTTGAGATATTATTCCTTTACCCAGCCCCAGCCCCACTCACTCCTCCCCATCCATTTGCCTTTACAAAGGTGCACTGTCTTCATATCACCCTCTCCACCCCATTGCCTTGGCATTCCTCTACATTGGGAAAGCATGCCCTCCCTGGAACAAAAGCCTCTGCTCCCATTGATGCAAGCTACGTACGCATCTGGATCAATAGGTCTCTCAACATGTGTACAAAGGTTGGTGTTTTAGTTTATGGGAGTTTTGGAGAGTTTGGTTGGTTGATAATGTTGTTCTTCCCATGAGGTTGCAACCCCTTTCAGCTCCTTAGGTCCTTTCTTTAGCAACTTCATTGAGATACCTGAGTTCAGACCGATGGTTAGCTGCAAGCATGCTCAGCTGTATCTATATGACTCTAGCATAGTGCCCAAGGGGGCATCTCTACCTGGTTCCTGACAGTAAGTATTTCTTGGCATTAGCTATAGTGCTTGGATTTGGTGCCTGCATATGTGCTAGATGCCCAGGTGAGGCGGCTTCTAAGTGATCTTTTCTTCAATCCCTGCTTCTTTATTTGACCTTGCATTTCCTCCCATGAGAGTCTTTTGAAGTCCTCTGGATCTATCTGGAATGTCCTTCTTTCCAATGGTTTATGGGATATAACATCCAAGTCAAGTTTTATTGTCCTGTCTTTGAAACTTTTCCGAATATTTTTATCATTTTCTCACTGAATGAATTCTTCCTCCATGTGTATTCCAATGTCACTTAGGAAAACAAAACAAAACAAAACAAAAAAACAAATAAAAATGAACCACAAAATTTATAGTCACACTGTTTTTCAAAAAACACCTATTCTTCTGCCAATTTTAATGCATTTTTTGATACTTGTTATCACATTAATATCAGTATTCACTCTTACAGGTTAGACAGTTATGTGTCGATTTAATGAAGTATATTTGTGCTTTACTTACTATAATTGTTTTCAGAGTTCAGTCTGGATCATTACAATAGCTCAATGAACCATGTTTTACTCGTATTTAGGAAAGCTACATGGACTCAAAGAGGATAGACTAATCCATTTCTGTTCTGTTGTGGAATGTAAAACATGACTTGCATCTATAAGCTCAAATGTGCCTGTTTCTAGATTCTGCAATAATTCCATCTTCACACTAATAATGTATCGATAAACATATAAGAAGATCAATTTCCAAGTCCTCATTGAAGAACAAGCAGGCTGGCGAAAAGGAAAGATTCCAGAGAAGTTCTAGGCACATTATTCCACAGGAAAGACTAGGACAGTGTGGTCCCAGCTGCTCTTCTATTTGCTTCACTCTCACTGTGCTCTTTGACATTTTAGAAATCTTTTGTTCATCTTTGATGACAACTTTTATGTTTCTGCCTGTTTAATTGACACCAGGATCATGTGACATCCCAGGGCAGCTCTCTGTTGCCCCGTTTTACAGATTACTTTGACCTCTTAGAGATATTTCTTCCTTTTAAGGCTAACCCCAATGCACATACTGCAGTCCAGCTGAGCATCCGTGACAGGAAGATAGAAGCTTTCTAGTTTGTAGCAGCACTCTCCTCTGAAAAGTCTACCACTAACCCAGTACACACACACAATTCCTTTGAGACAAAAGAACATTTTAACCATAACAACCAATTACCAGTTGCTTATCATGATAGATAGTATTTCATGCTTTTATATATATTGATCATCAATGTATAAATTCTCCATTTTATGTTTATAGAAAACATTGTGCAATTGTCTTTTTTCCTCAAGTATATTTTATAAGGATTTTTTTTTTAAAGCTGATGTGAAATGCATTATATTCTGACATTTAAAACACTGGTTTTCTTTAACACTGTCCAAATTAATTTCAGCAATATTGTTGTTTTTCTTTAGTGGAATATATTTCATTTACTGCCATGAATTATATCGTTGACTGCTTTTATTTAATCTTTAATAACTTTTAATAGATAAAATGTATTTTCTTCTAAATTTTTAAATGTAAACTTTCCTGACCACATGGAAAGAACATTTAGTGAGGCTGTTACACTAAAGTCATTATATTTAACTCCCTGAATGTGAATGTGACAGAAGGACCTATGCCATGGCGGAATCTCAGCACCACCATTAAGGTCTTACTGGACAGATCTGCACTTTTTTTTTCTGTCTATGGCATATCAATCTCAGTGAGTGCCAGGGAAATGAAGGGAGGGTTTGAGACAAACGTGCGTTTTTTGATTGAACTGTTAGTAAAATGCCAGTCTATATGTCTTAAAATATATTTTCCTTGTAGATCGGTTACCTATTTTACATAGTATTCTGATGGTAACCATGACTACACTGTGTGAGCTGGATTGCCCAATATCTATTCATCTCATTTCATTCTTTCCCTATTTACCTCAGGGAGATACAAAAAGCCATTTGCTGCAGCAGTGAAAATGACAAAATATAGTAGTCAGTGAAATTATAAAAATGAAAGGCACATGCCAATTCTCTGTGTCCAGGATTATTTAGACAATAAGGAAAACTCATACCTTCAAGAAATTATAAAGAAATCAGAATAAGTTGATGCAAAGCACAAAAGAGAGATGTAAAAATATGAATCAATAAACAAGTAAATTATTCAAAGAAACACAACACTAAAAAGCTAAATTGAACCGATTTCATTTGCAACAATTAAAATTTTTTCTTGGGTCTCTGGAAAAACTGCAAATAACAAATTGAATTTCAATATCTTATAAACTAAAAGCTTCTTAACTAAATTACAAAGAAACCAGCATAATGTAGGCACAGTACCCCAGGAAGATATCCTCAGCGAAGTGTGTGCTGGATATTCATTTCCGTAGAGCATCCTCCAGTGTGACATGAACATCAGAGTGAAGGCCAGGTATCAACAAGTCTCAAACAGGTCCAGGATACAGACTGACAGCCTACCCTTCTCTGGTAGGTCACATCTGCTTCCACAGCATGGAAAACAACAACAACAAAAATAGAGGTTTGTTTCCTCTATCGAAACAAACAGAAAGAAAAGTTTAAAGTAAATTTTTTTCAATATTTTAGTCTCTATTTTTTTTAACATTCCAGATTTTATCCCCCTCCTGGTTTACCTTCCAACTGTTCCACATTCCCCACACTCCCCACTCCATCTCCAAGAGGATCCCCCCCAGTCCCATTCCCCCATCCCCACCCAATCCCATCCCACCAGACTTTCTTACTCCCTGGGGCTCCACGTCTCTCCAGGGTTAGCTGCCTCTTCTCTCACTGAGGCCAGACAAAGAAGTTCTCTGCTGTGTATGTGTCCCAGCCCTCATACCAGCTAGCACATGCTGCCTGGTGGGTGGCTTAGTGTCTGAGAGATCTCTGCCATCCAGATTAGTTGAGAGGCTTGCCTTCCTATAGGGTCACCCTCCTCCTCAGCTTTTTCCAGCTTTTTCCTAATTAAACCACAGGTGTTAGCAGCTTCTGTCCACTGATTGAGTGTAAATATCTGTACCTGACACTTTTAGCTTTTTGTTGGGCTTTTCAGAGGGCAGTCATGATAGACCCATGTTTGTAAACACACCACAGCATCAGTGATAGTGTCAGGCCTTGGGCACTCCCCCTGTGCTAGATCCCAATTTGGGACTGTTGTTGGACCTCACTTTTCTCTGGCTCTTCTCCATATTTATTCCTGAAATTTTTTCAGACAGGGACAATTCTGGATTAGTGTTCTTGATTATGGTATGGTAACCCCATCCCTCCACTTGATGCCCTGTCTTTCTACTAGAGGTAGACTTTAAAAGTTCCCTATTCCAACTTTAGGGAATTTCATCTAAGGACCCTTCATTTGAGTGCTGTATCTCTCACCTCCCAGACGGTCTCCCCATTTCCTAATTCTTGAGGTTCCCTGTTTCCATTCTTTTTACTGGTCCTCAAAGCTTCAGTCCTGTCCCCGTCCCCCAATACCTGATCATGTTCCCCCTCTTCCCCTCCCTGTACCCTTTCCCACCTGGGTCTATCCCTTTCTCTCCCTCTCCTGTGATTGCTTTCTTCTCCCTCCCAAGTAGGATTGAGGCATTCTTACTTGAACCCTTCGTTTATTAGCCTTCTTGAGTTCTATAGATTGTATTGTGAGAATTCTGTATATTTTTGGCTAATATCCACCTATTAGTGAGAGCATGCCATGAATATCCTTTTGGATCTGAAGTACCTTACTCAGGATGATATTTTCTAGTTCCATCCATTTGCCTATGAAACTCATTATGTCCTCATTCTTTTTTTTTTTTTATTTTTTTTACAACTTTATTTTACAAAGCAAAGATAAATGTACAGATTTTAAACATTTTTTTGCTTAAAATTATACAATTTTTTGTCAGTACTTTTTTTCAGATTTTAACATAATTTTTACATAAAACTATATGAATATATTTTTTAGTCAGTACTTGATTTTTTTCAAGGTTTGATTGTATGCCTTGAAAACTTAATAGTTACAATGAGCTAAAGTACATGTAAAACAAAAAGTAACATGGAAATAGTTAAAGTTTTCTTGTTTTGTAAATATTTTTTGTTTTGTTTTGTTTCTTTATTTCTTGGACTTCATACAGTCTGTGGGTTGTTTCTGAAGGAGTGCAAGCCTCGGGCGTTAGCATCCCACTATCAGTGACTGCATATTATGTCTGTTCTTTTGTGACTGGGTTATCTCACTCAGGATGATATTCTCTAGATGCAGCCATTTTCTTAAGAATTTGGTTAAGTCATTGTTTCTGGTGGCTGAGTAATATTCCATTGTGTATATGTACCACAATTTTTGTACCCATTCATCTTCTGAAGGACATCTGGGTTCCTTCCAGCTTCTGGCTATTATAAATAGAGCCGCTATGAACATTGTGGTGCATATATCTTTGTTGTGTATTAAAGTATCTCTGGGGTATATGCGCAGAAGTGGAATAGCTGGGTCTTCAGGTAGTACTATATCCAATTTTCTGAGGTATCCCCAGACTGATTTCCAGAGTGGTTGTATTAGCTTACAACCCCACCAAGAGTGGAGAAGTGTTCCTCTTTCTCCGCAGCCTCGCCAGCATCTGCTGTCCTCTGAGTTTTGGATCTTGGCCAATCTGACTGGTGTGAGGTGGAATCTCAGGGTTGTTTTGATTTGCATTTCCCTGATGGCTAAGGATGTCTAGCACTTCCTCAGATGTTTCTCGGCCATTCGGTGTTCCTCAACTGAAAACGTTATGTTTAGCTCTGTACCCCATTTTTTAATAGGGTTATTTGATTCTCTGGTGTCTAGCTTTTTGAGTTCCTTGTACAACTTGGATATTTGGCCTCTATCTGATGTGGTGTTGGTAAAGATCTTTTCCCATTCTGTTGGTTGCCGTTTTGTTTTCTTGATGATGTCCTTAGCCTTACAGAAACTTTGCAATCTCATTAAGTCCCATTTGATAATCTTTGATCTTAGAGCTTGAGCCATTGGTGTTTTGTTCAGGAAATTTTCTCCTGTGCCTATGTGTTCTAAGGTTTTCCCTACTTTTTCATCTAATAGTTTCAGTGTATCTGATTTAATGTGGAGATCTTTGATCCACTTACACTAGAGCTTTGTACAAGGAGATAAGAAAGGGTCTATTTTCATTCTTTTGCATGTTGAGTGCCAGTTGGACCAGCACCATTTGTTGAATAGGCTGTCTTTTTTCCATTGAATGTTTACTGCTCCTTTGTCAAAAATCAGGTGACCATATACATGAGGGCTCATTTCTGGATCTTCTATTCTATTCCATTGATCCACATGCCTATTTCTGTACCAGTACCATGCAGTTTTCAGCACAATTGCCTTGTAATATAGCTTGAGGTCAGGGATAGTGATTCCCGCAGGTGTTTTTTTGTTGTTGAGGATGGATTTCGCTATTCTAGGTCTTTTGTTATTCCATATGAAATTGCACATTGATCTTTCCAATTCCATTAAGAACTGGGTTGGAATTTTGATGGGGATTGCATTGAATCTGTAGATTGCTTTTGGTAGGATGGCCATTTTTAAGATGTTGATTTTTCCAATCCATGAGCATGGGAGGTCTTTCCATTTTCTGAGATCCTCCTCAATTTCTTTCTTTAGAGGTTTGAAGTTCTTGTCATACAGGTCCTTCACTTGCTTACTTAGAGTCACAACAAGGTATTTCATAGTTTTTGTGATGATTGTGAAGGGTACCTTTTCCCTAATTTCTTTCTCCACATGTTTGTCCTTTGAGTATAGGAAGGCTACTGATTTGTTTGAGTTAATTTTGTATCCAGCCACTTTGCTGAACTTGTTTATCAGCTGTAGGAGTTCTCTGGTGGAATTTTTGGGGTCACTCAAGTACACTATCATGTCATCGGCAAAGAGTGATGTTTTTATCTCTTCTTTTCCTATTTGTATCCCCTTGATCTCCTTTTGCTCTCTAATTGCTCCAGCCAGGACTTCCAGTACTATGTTGAATAGGTAGGGGGAGAGTGGGCAGCCTTGTCGAGTCCCTGATTTTAGTGGGATTGCTTCAAGTTTCTCGCCATTAAGTTTGATGTTGGCTGTTGGTTTGCTGTATATTGCTTTTATTATGTTTAAATATGGGCCTTCGATTCCTGTTCTTTCCAGGACTTTTAACATGAAGGGGTGTTGGATTTTGTCTAATGCTTTCTCAGCATCTAGTGAGATGACCATGTGATTTTGGTCTTTAAGTATGTTTATATGGTGGATTACATTGATGGATTTCCTTATGTCAAACCATCCCTGCATCCCAGGGATGAAGCCTACTTGGTCATGATGAATGATCGTTTTGATGTGTTCTTGGATTCGGTTTGCAAGGATTTTGTTGAGTATTTTTGCATCAATGTTCATAAGTGAGATTGGTCTGAAATTCTCTTTCCTTGTAGGGTCTTTGTGTGGTTTAGGTACAAGGGTTATTGTAGCCTCAAAAAATGAGTTGGGTAATATTCCATCTGATTCTATCTTTTGGAATAGTTTGGCGAGTATTGGTGTTATATCCCCAATAAATGTCTAATAAAATTCTGCACTGAACCCGTCTAGACCTTGGCTTTTTTGGGTTGGGAGGCTTTTGATGACTTTTTCTATTTCTTTAGGTGTTATAGGGTTATTTAGATGGTTTACTTGGTCCTGGTTTAACTTTGGGACCTTGTATCTGTCTAGGAATCTGTCCATTTCCTCCAGATTTTCCAATTTTGTGGAGTATAAGTTTTTGTAGTAGGATCTGATGATTTCTTGAATTTTCTTAGTTTCAGTTGTTATGTCACCACTTTCCTTTCTGATTTTGTTAATTTGGATACTCTCTCTTTGCCCTCTAGTTAGTCTAGCTAGGGGTTTATCAATCTTGTTGATTTTCTCAAAGAACCAACTCTTTGTTTGTTGATTTTTTCAATGGTTCTTTTTGTTTCTATTTGGTCTATTTCTGCCCTAATTTTGGTTATTTCTTGTCGTCTACTCTTTTTGGGTATATCTGCTTCCTTTTGTTCTAGAGCTTTTAGCTGTGCTGTCAGGTTGCTGATGTGAGCTCTCTCCAGTTTCTTTTTGGAAGCACTTAGGGCTATGAGTTTTCCTCTCAATACTGCTTTCATTGCATCCCATAGGTTTGGGTATGTTGTGTTTTCGTTTTCGTTGAATTCTAGAAAGTCCTTAATTTCTTTCTTTATTTCTTCTTTGACCCTGCTATCCTTTAACAGAGCGTTGTTTAGTTTCCATGTGTATGTGGGCATTTTGTTGTCTTTGTTGTTGTTAAAGACCAGACGTAGACCATGGTGATCTGAGAGGATGCATGGGAGTATTTCAATCTTCCTATATCGATGGAGGCTGGTTCTGTGTCGAATTATGTGGTCAATTTTCGAGAAGGTGCCATGGGGTGGTGAGAAGAAGGTGTAGGATAGTATGTTCTGTATATATCTCTTAATTCTAGTTAGTTCAGTCTCTGCTAGTTTTGCAGTGTCCTTGTTCAGTTTCTGTTTCCCTGATCTGTCCATTGGTAAGAGTGGGGTATTAAAGTCTCCCACTAATATTGTGTGGGGTGAAATGTATTTTTTGAGCTTTAGTAGGGTTTCTTTTCTGAATGTTGGTGATTTTTTATTTGGAGCATATATGTTAAGGATTGAGAGTTCCTCCTGACAGATTTCCCCAGTAATGAGTAAAAAGTGTCCTTCCTTATCGTTTTTGATAACTTTTGGTTGGAAATTTACTTTATTCGATATTAGAATAGCCACTCCAGCTTGCTTCTTGGAGCTGTTTGCTTGGAAGTTTTTTTCCCACCCTTTCACTCTGAGATTGTGTCTGTCTCTGTCTCTGAGATGAGTTTCCTGTATGCAACAAAAGTCTGGATTTTGTTTATGTATCCAGTCTGATAGTCTATGTCTCTTTATTGGGGAGTTGAGACCATTTATGTTAATAGATATCAAGGAATAGTTGTTTCTGTTTCCTGCCATTATTGCTTTTTTGGGTTGAGTTGTGTCTGTGTTTATTTCTTCTTTTAGTTTTCTTGTTTAGGAGTTTTCTTGTTTTTACTAGGCTGTATTTTCCCTCCTTGTATTGGGTTTTCCACCTATAATTCGTTGTAGTGCTGGGTTTGTGGTCCGATATTGTGTGAATTTTGATTTGTCTTGAAATATCTTTGTCTCTCCATCGATGGTGATTGATAGTTTTGCTGGGTATAGCAGCTTGGGCTGGCACTTGTGCTCTCTTAAGGAGTGCATGATGTCTGTCCAGGCTCTTCTAGCTTTCATAGTCTCTGTTGAGAAATCAGGTGTGAGTCTGATTGGTCTGCCTTTATATGTTACCTGACCTTTTTCCGTTACTGCTTTTAGTATTTTTCTTTACTTTGGGCACTTGATGTTTTTACTATTATGTGTCGGGAGGTATTTCTTTTCTGGTCCAACCTATTTGGAGTTCTGAAGGCTTCTTTTATGCTCGTGGTCATCTCATTCTTGAGGGTAGGGAAGTTTTCTTCTATGATTTTGTTGAAGATATTTACTGTGCCTCTTAGTTGATACTCTTCTCCCTCTTCTATTCCTATTATCCTTAGGTTTGGTCTTCTCATTGTGTCTTGGATTTCCTGGACATTTTGGGTTAGGAGCTTTTTGTTTTTTGCATCTTCTCTGGCTGTTTTGTCTATGTTTGCAATGTTGTCTTCTGCCCCCGAGATTCTCTCCTCGATCTCTTGTAATCTGTTGGAAATGCTTGCTTCTGTGACTCCTGATTTCTTTTTTTGGTGTTCTGACTCTAGGGTTATCTCTTTTAGCATTTTCTTTATTGTGTCAATTTCTGTTTTAATTTCCCTCTTCCATTCTTTTATTTCTTTGGTTCTGTTTTCCTCTAGTTCTTTGAGTTCTTTGAGTGTTTTTCTTGTTTCTTCTTTAAAAGCTTCTGAATCTTTTTGCTTTTCCTCCCTTTCTTGTTTAAGTGTCTCTATCAGCATCTTGAGGTATGATTTCAGGTCTGTTTCTTCTTTTTCTGGAGTGTTTGGAATTCCGATGTTTGCTATTATGGGAGAGCTGGGTTCTGGTGTTGCTAGATTGTCTTGGTTTCCTTGGGATATACTCTTTCTCTTTCCTCTTGCCATTTTGTTTTCAGTGATATGTTCTTGCCTTTCCCTTGTATCTGGTCTGTGTCCCTGGTACACTTTCCGCGTGCATTCCGCAGAGGTCACTCTATTCCCTGGCAGCCCAGGTTCTGGGTGGTAGCTGGGCCATGCTCTGCTCTGTGTCCTGAAGTCGCCTCAGGGTGGAAACAGAAGTTCTAATTTTCTGTTCCCAATCGCAGTTGCTCAGCCTCTATGAGCCGCCTATCCGGGTGGCAGGTAGGCCAGGCTCCGCTCTGCTTCCTGAAGTCGCCTCCGGGTGGAAACAGAAGTTCTAATTTTCTGTTCCCAATCGCAGTTGCTCAGCCTCTATGAGCCAGCCGCCGTTCTGGGTGGCAGCTGGGCCAGGCTCCCGTCCTCATTCTTAATAACTGTATAATATACCATTGTGTAAATGAACCACATTTTCAGTATCCAAAATAATTATTGAAAACTTAAAAAATAGAATAAAACTGATAAGACTGATGTATATTCTTGCTAGTATTTGACAAAGGATACCATCCCTGAATCAGAGCAGCAGTCTACAGGAAAGAGAAAAAAAAAATCTGCCAATTTTTCATCTAATCAGGTTAGATCCAGGATATCTGTTATTACAATGAGGTTCTTTATTTACTTGGAGTAAATCTTTCTGTAGCATGATAGATAGATAGATAGATAGATAGATAGATAGATAGATAACGATCTATTTTCAATATTAATATGTATCTATCTAGTGGGACAAAAACAATTTGTTGAAGATGCTGTTGTTTCTACAGCCTGTGGGTTTTATTTCTTTTTTGAATTTCAAGTTGTATGGAGTTATTCAGTATTCAATTCTGTTTGAAGGACAAAAAATATCAAGACACTGAACTACCAACGAAGACGCATATATGAGCTGGTCTGAGGCCCCTGACACATATACAGCCTAGTCTCAGTGGGAAGGTAAAGCAGAGGACTTCCTAGTCTGGCCTCAGTGGGAGAAGCACCTAACCTTAGAGAAAAGTGTGGCCCCAGGGACTGTGGAAGGCTGGAAGGGGTAGAGACATCTGCTTGTAGACATGGGGTAAGAGAAATGGGATAAGGAACTGTGGGAAGGCAGATCAGGAAGAGAGCAATGATTGGACTGTAAAAAAGAAAAAAGAAAAGCAATAAAAGAATAAATAAATATTGCTTCTTAAATTAATTATCTAAATTATCCAATAAAAAACATAGATGAATAGAATAGAATGAGTAGAAATGTTCTAATTTTAAAAACGTTTTAGGTGCAAAGTTAATGAATGAAAATGTTATTAGAAAAGACAACATCAATAAATGATATATGCTTTCTCTGTAAATAAAATTAATTTGGCTTAATAATACAGCAATTATTTTATTTCTCTCTCCCCATGGGAGTGAGCCACCATGCTCTCCTGACGATTACACATATTTTGGGGAATAAATTCTATCACATATACTTATGCTAAAAATGCTTTATGTGAGAAGCCATGTTCCCACTCCTTATTCATTCTATAATCAAATGCTTATATGCTTTGACCAATACATTCATGACCTTTTTACTTATAAGGCTGTTCCTCTTTTAGAGTTCACACGAAAGTGTAATGGCACCATGTTTGTTCTTTGTTACCAGCTTCTTTCATTTAGCTTGTAACTCAAGGTACAGCAGCACTTATATAAAAGGAAACAGTAAGAGCACATTGGGTTTTTCCCCTTGTTTTTATTAGATATTCTCTGTATTTACATTTCAGATGCTATCAAAAAGTTATTTTTTAAGGATTTATTTCATGAATGTGAGTTCACTATAGCTGTCTTCAGACACACCAGAAGAGGACATCAGATCTCATTACAGATGATTGTGAACCACCATGTGGTTGCTGGGAATTGAACTCAGGACCTCTGGAAGAGCAGTCAGTGCCCTTAACTTCCAAGCCATCTCTCCAGCGAGCACATTGTTAATATTCTAAATTACATTACTCAAATTACTAAACTGTCTAAATATATCTTATAAAAGTCTATTTTCAATAAATAAATTAAAATGAATCGTTAATTAAATTATATATTAATTATGTCTCAACAAATTGTTCCTAAAACATAGTTTTAATCTTTTAAGTATTTTTGAAAACTCTGTAGGCATGTATGTATTGTCTCTATGTTTATATCTGCCTCTCTCTATAGATAGATAGATAGACAGATAGATACAGGTTATTAGATATAGATGTAGATGACATAGATATAGATATAGATGATATAGATATAGATGTAGATGATATAGATATAGATATAGATGTAGATATAGAGATATAGATGATATAGATATAGACATAGACATAGAGATATAGACATAGATATAGATATAGAAATAGATATACATATAGATATATAGATATAGATTAGATATAGATATAGAGATAGAGATAGAGATGATATAGATATAGAAATAGATATAGATATAGAGATATAGAGATAGAGATATAGATATATAGATATAGGTATAGATGATATAGATATAAATATATAGATATAGATTAGATATAGAGATAGAGATAAATAGATGATATAGATATAGATATAGAAATAAATATAGAGATAGAGATAGAGATATAGAAATATAGAGATAGAGATAGAGATGATATAGATATATAGATATAGTTATAGATATAGAGACAAAGATAGAGATGGAGATATAAATATAGATATATAGATATATAGAAATAGATATAGATATATAGATATAGATGATATAGATATATATACAGAGACAGAGACACAGATAAAGATAGAGATAGAGATATATGGATATAGATATATAGATATAGATATAGATGATATAGATATAAAGAGAAAAGGGGGAGAGAAACTAATGAACTGAAAAGAAGTCTGCAAGTATATCTGACAGATAAGAAGATTAAAACATCAAAAAACATTATGAACCACTTAGAAAAGTATTTAGATTGTCAACTAACTTCTCACAAAAAATACTGGGAACAAGAGGCAATAAAATAACATCTCTAGCATTCTAATAAAAATGACTGTTAACTCTGGTTTTAGCACATACATTTATTTGTCTAAAGGAAAGACACAATATAAAAAAAAATACTTGAACACCAGTCCTTAGTACCTCATTTTCCTCTCACTTGGAGCTAAGTGAAATTATATCTCAGTTTGGGACGAAACAAGGTAAGCAGACACTCTTGGGCTACTCTTGTGCTTTCTTTAGGTAAAGAGCCTTCAGAGACACAGGGTAACACAAAGTAGTTGAATCACTAGGCTCAATGACTTCCTGGCAAATGTTTGATTCTATTCAATACGAATGGAAAATAAACCTTCATGCAGTTCACCATTGAGATTTGATGCTCTGTTTGTCGTGGAGGAAGAAAGAATGAAAGCACTTTAGGCTGAACAGAAGATGGTTTCATATGTTTTTAAAAAATGGAAAAAATATTCAAAGATACATTTCATGAATATGCAAGTGTACGCTAGGTAAAGAATATGTGTCACCTTATAAAAACATAATTGAATAATTAAAATAGCACATATATTGAAGTATAGAAATGTAAAAAAAATTATTTTAAAATTTTCCTAAACTTAAGATAAAGATATATGGTTACATAATATAACATATAAAATTGTTGAAATATCAGATTACTAAAAAAAATAGATATAGTATCTAAATATATTACATACATAAATAAATTTTTTCTTTGGAAAAGTCAGAAGAGAAGTGTATTAAAATAAGGTTGAAAAGTATGCACATTTAAGGATAATAAAGGTGTATATTAATAAAATAAATTTATATAAAATATTAATAATCACTATATGAAAGAGAACATATTAAACAAGGCTCTAGAAAAACTTGGGCAAATACTTGATGAGAACTTTTATATTAACAAATCTTATTTTTAAATCACAATTTTGTTGAGAAAGAAATTAAATAGCCTTCAGTACATTTATTTTAGAGTATTTTAGAGCATTTCAAAAACTGTATTTGAAAAACTTTGGTTTTATTTCGATAAAAATTAAATGAAGAGACTTAATTGCAAATCAGTTTAAAAATAGAGCAGATATCAAATAGCTAAAAAAAACCAAACATAGCAAGAAAGATAAAACCAACCTAGTACTTTCTTGTGAAGGGGAGACATAATGACACACTTATGGTGATAAAAAATATATTTTTCCTATATATTTGATCTATGAAATGTTTGATGGTATTAAAACATTGATCATCTAAAACTGACATGTATCTTCAACTCTGACTTAATCAAAGCTCATAGGCATTTCAAAAATAAAATTATTTTATTTTTTTGCACATCATAGAGTTTTGAAAGTAAAGTTGAAATTTAAAGAGAAGAGAGCCAAATATAGAGTCAGGAATGGAATGATACCACAAGCAGGGTAAAGTAGTTACTAGAGCAAATCGAAAGCCGATTAGAGATGCTAGAAAGCAGAATCAGCACACATGAAGCTAGGTCAATTGAGATTACTCAGCCTTAAAAACAAAGAAAAACATTCATGGCCTCAGAGGCCTGTGGGCCATCATCAAGAACAAAACACATAAGGAATGCTAAAGACAAGTGCGTACATTGTATATGTTTGATGAAAGAATGATTAAAACTTCTCCAACTTGAAAACAACCATTTTTCTCTTAACTCAAAGAGCATGTTTAAGGAGATACACATCTAGAAACATCATGATCAAAACAACAGATATGAAAAAAAAATCACAATCCTTAAAAACACCATTAGCAGATATCTCAAAAACATGACAGTGAAGAGAAGGAAGAGTGGCTTTGGAGGTTAAGGGACAATAAACAAACAAACAAACAAACAAGTAAGACTATCAGTCAAGGGATGTTCTTTCTCCACATCCTCTCCAGCATCTGCTCTCAACTTAGATTTTGATCTTAGCCATTCTGACTGGTGTGAGGTGAAATCTCAAGGTTGTTTTGATTTGCATTTCCCTAATCACCAAAATGTTGAGCATTTCTTTAGGTGCTTCTAGGCCATTCACTATTCCTCAGGTGAGAATTCTTTGTTTAGCTCTGTACCCTATTTTTTAATAGAGTTGTTTGCTTCTCTGGTTTCTAACTTCTTGAGCTCTTTGTATAGATTGGATATTAGACCTCTATCAGATGTAGGATTCATAAAGATCCTTTCCTAATCTGTTGGTAACCATTTTGTCCTCTTGACCGTGTCCATAGCCTTACAGAAACTGCATTTTCACAAGGTCCCATTTGTTGTTTGTTGATCTGTTCAGGAAAATTTCTCCTGTGCCTATGTGTTCTAAACTCTTCTCCACTTTCTCTTCTATTATGTTTAGTGTACTTGATTTTATGTGGAGGTCTTTGATCCACTTGAACTTGAGCTTTGTACAAGGAGAATAGAATGGATTGATTTGCATTCTTCTGCATGCAGACTGTGAGTTAAACCATCACCATTTGTTGAAGATGCAGTCCCCTCCCCCCCCCCCCCCCCCCCGTTGAGTGTTTTTAGTTCCTGTCTTAGTCAGAGTTTCTATTCCTACACAAAACATCACAAACAATAAGGAAGTTGGGGAGGGGAAAGGGTTTATTCAGCTTACACTTCCACATTACTGTTCATCACCAAAGGAAGTCAGGACTGATACTCAAGCAGGTCAGGAAGCAGGAGCTGATGCAGAGGCCATGGAGGGATGTTACTTACTGACTTGCTCCCCCTGGCTTGCTCAGCTTGCTTTCCTATAGAACCCAGGTCTACCAGCCCAGGATGGCAACATCCACAATGATCTGGGCCCTCCCCCCTTGATCACTAGTTGAGAAAATGCCTTACAGCTGGATCTCATGGAGGCATTTCCTCAACTGAGGCTCCTTTTTCTGTGATAACTCCAGCTTGTGTCAAGTTTATACAAAACCAGCCATTAAAGCTCCTTTGACAAAAATCAGGTGACCATAGGTGTTTGGGTTAATTTCTGGGTCTTCAATTCTTTTTCATTGATTTGCCTGCCTGTCTTTATAATAATACCATGTTTTCTTTTTGTATTTTTTTTTTTGTTTTTTTGTTTTTGGTTTTTTTTATAAAGATTGATTTGTAATACAGCTTGAGTTTAGGGATGGTGATTTCCCTAGAAGTTCTTTTATTGCTGACTATAGTTTTTGCTATCCTGGGATTTTTGTTATTCCAAATGAATTTGCAAACTACTCTTTCTGCTCTTTCTGTGAAGAATTCAGTTAGAAATTCTATGAGGATTGCATTAAATCTGTTGATTGCTTTCAGCAAGATGGCCATTTTTACTATATTGATCCCTCCAATCTATGAGCATGGGAGATCTTTCCATCTTTTAATATCTTCCTCAATTTCCTTCTTTAGAGATTTGAAGTTCTTATCATACAGGTCCTTCACTTGCTTGGTTAGGTCACACCAAGGTATTTTATATTGTGTGTGACTATTATAAAGGATGTTATTTCCCTATTTTCTTTCTCAGCCAGTTTATCCTTTGAATAGACTCAGGCTACTCTGATTTGTTTGGGTTAATTTGATATAAAGCCACTTTGCTGAATTTGTTTATCAGCTGTAAAAGTTCTCTGGTAGAATTTTTGGTGTCACTTAATTATACTACCATATCATCAGCAAATCATGTTATTTTGACTTCTTCCTTTCCAATTTGTTTCCCTTTGACTTCCTTTTGCTGCCTAATTCCTCTGGTTAGACCTTCCAGTAATATATTGAATAGGTAAGGGGAGAGTGGGCAGCCTTGTCTCATCCCTAATTTTAGTGGGATTGCTTCGTTTTTCCCTATTTAGTTTGATGTTGGATACTGGTCTGCTGTATACTGCTTTTACTATGTTTCGGTATGGGTCTTGAATTTCTGATCTTTCTAAGAGTTTTAACATGAAATGGTGTTGAATTTTGTCAAATACTTTCTCAGCATTTAATGAGATGATCATCCTGAGTGAGGTGACCCAATCACAAAAAACACACACATGGTATGCACACACTGATAAGTGGATATTAGCCCAAATGCTTGAAATAACCAAGATACAATTCACAGACCACGTGAAGCTAAAGAAGAAGGAAGACGAAAATGCAGATGCTCCAGTGCTTCCTAGAATGTGGAAAAAAATTATTCATAAGAGGAAATAGAGAGACAAAGTATGGAGCAGAGAATAAAGAAAATGCCATCCAGGGACTGGCCAATTGGGGATCCATCCCATATACAGACAGCAAACCCAGACACTACTGCAGATGCCAAGAAGTGTCTGCTGACAGGAGCCTAATATATCTGTCTCCAGAGATGCTCTGCCAGAATCTGACAAGTACATAGGGGGGATGCTAGTAGACAACCATTGAATTGAGCATGGGGTCCCCAATGGAGTAGTTAGAAAAAGGACTGAAGGAGGTGAAGGGGTTTCTTCCTATAGGAAGAAACACAATATCAGCCAACCAGACAGCCTAGACCTCCCAGGGACTAAACCACCAACCAGAGTATATATGGATGGATCTGTGGCTTCAGCCTCATATGTAGCAGAGGATGACTTTGTTGTCCATAAATTAGAGGAGAGGATCTTGTTCGTGGGAAGACTTTATTTCCCAGTGTAGTGAAATGCCAGGACAGGAGGCAGGATTGGGTAGGTGGGTGGGGGAACAGAATAGAATCTGGGGAAGGGAGAATGGCATAGGGTGTTTCTAGAGGAGGAACTGGGAAAGAATAAGAATAATGTTTGAAAGGTAAATAAATAAAATATCAAATAAAAATCTGAAAAAATACCTAAAACAGAAACAGTAACTTTCCACCTCATTAAACAGGTAGGAGGGAGTACTTTGTTCATATGCAGGGACTATTTTTATAATTTCAGGCCACTTTCCAAGAAGAGGCCAGAGCCTGACCATTGATTGAGTGGCTAGCTGAGGTTAGGCCATGCATTCCTGTGTGGAGCTTGGACATAGTGTTCAGTCTTGAGTCACAGTGAGTTTTGTTTCTATAAAGTAGAACAGTGGTGCCTGAGCCCTCTAGTGTCTGGAAAGCTACTGAGTGCTATTTGCTTGCTGATGGGCATGCTTCTTTCTTACTTCTGATTGATGAGATATTTTTTGTTGAGTAAGTTTCCTTCTCCAGATCAAGTTCTGCGATTTCTTGTATCTTGATCTGTCTAGGTAAGAACTGTTTCTTCATTGAATCCTGATAATACAGCTTTGTTTTTAAATGAATGATTGAGTTTTCAACTATGTATACTTATTAGTCACCTATAATTATAATATACATTTATTAATATGTCTAGGAACCTTTATTAGATGAGGGCTTTAAAAAATAAAATCAATATAATAAAGTTTGATGCACTTTATACATTAAAAATCGTCAATTTCCCAAGGAAAATTAATAAATGCTTTAGTTTATAACACTGTAAAAACTATAGTACTGATGAATGTGTGCTCAAAATATAAACAGCTTATGCACTGTACAGTAAATGTATCTGAGGAACAATTCAAAGGTCTGAGTAAGTAGGATGATACCACATACTAATGCAATAGAAAGAGCTTGTTCAGAAGATTATATGATCCCATAAAGAGTTCTACCACTTCAGTTTAATCCCTTCCCAAACCACAGTGATCTATGTTCACAGAAGTGGAAAATTTGATAGATACATTCCGAATGACAAAGCACCAAACAGACAAATATTGTAAAGGTACAGCTGGCCCTTGATAGACTCTAATATAAAATCTAGGTACAGCTAAATTAATGACTATAGTGTAGCACAGGCATTAAGACACACATAGCTAATACAACTGAGTTGAGAATCAAAAATAGAGCAAAACACCAATGGTCAATCAATTTTCAGCAGAGGCACTACAATTCAATGGAGAAAAGTTCTTTCAATAAATATTCTGAAGATCTTACCACTCTCTACTTCTCTATTAGAGATGCAAGGTGATTCTCTTCTTGTTTATCTGCTGGGAGCATTAATCTGTCTCATCTTCTTGAATATCAAACTGATGCATACTAAGTTCTGATAATATGCTATTCTTTATTTAAAATTATCAAACTCTGCAGCCAGATGCCACTGGGAGTCACAATCCCCACTAACTCAAAAATTCAAGTAACTGTACATACAAGATATTCACCTACCATAAAGGTTAAACATCAAATACTCTTATGTAACAGCATAATGACAAATATATTCAACTATATAATTGATAAATATCATGCATTGAAATGAATATTTCAATATTTCAGCTAGAAATATTAAACCAAAATATTATTTTGAAAACGATAGGATTACATAATTTAGATTAAATATAAATTCAAGAAATCCAAGACATAAGAATAATTGGAATAAGGTTACAATAATATATAAAACAGAAAATTTTATATAAAGCAAAATACAATACTAAACATAGAAGAAAAATTTAAATATACACATTTTAGAACCTTTTATTTTATTTTATTTTACTTATTTTAATATAATTCAACTTAGAAATATTTTCTTTTACTTTTAACCTAAATATATAGCATAATTCTAAAAATGTGTATATGCAATAATAAATTTTTAAAATTTATAAAATCAAAAAAATGACATAATTAAAAAGATCAGGCTAAGAACTTCAGACCTGGGCCCTTGGAGGCCATCAAAGACTAAGCTGCCAATCAAAGAGCAAACACAGGCTGGACCAAAGCCCTGGGAGCATGTGTAGCAGATGTGCAGCCCGGACTTCATTGGGTCTGCAAACAACCGGAGCTGTGGCTCTCCCTAAAGCTGTAGTCTGACTGTGGTATCCATTTCTCTACTGGGCTGCCTTGTCTGGCCTCACTGCAAAAGGATGTGCCTAACCCTGCAGAGTCTTGATGTGCCAGGGTTGAGAAATATTCAGGGGGCCCCTACTCTCTTAGAGGAGAAAAAAGTGGGTGGGTCAGGGAGTAGGGGGAACCGTGATCATTATGCAAAATAAATAAATAGATTAATTAATGGAGAAAATGCAGATTTAAAGCTGACTTTTCAGTACTCATTCTTATGTTTCAAAAAACACAAAAGAGTAACAAGTAACAATATAAAACTGATAAACACTAGTCAATGATAGATTTTACCAATATTAAAACATTGTTTTTTTATGTAGTATAAGCCCAAACATATAAAAATATCATTTTATTAGCTTATAAAATATAAATTTCTTTGCAAAAATTTATTAATTGGAGGCAATAATTTTATGACATTTTAAAGAAAATCAAATAAAAGAAAGATAAAATAATTTTCCTAGGTTCGTGGACAATTTCAAGATTTCCATTATTTCCAAATTGGTGAACAAACTTACTGTGTGGGATTTTTGCTACTTCGACCACAATATCTCTAAGTTCCAATTTGTGAATCTAAAGCACAGCACACACAATAGAAGTGTGTAGAAATGACTGAGTTATTAACCTGTGGGCCTGAGTACATCTTACTACAACCTATAAGCAAACAACAACTGGTATAGGGAATTTCCAAGAAATTCAGTAATTATTCTGAAGTTTAAAAAATAAAGCATTTTGAAATACCATTTTTATAAATTGTTGCTTCACTGACAGGTTAAAAATATTTAATCGCAAAAATCAATCCACACTCATAAACAAAACATTCATCTTTAACTACCATAATTCTTTTAAGTCTTCAAAGGCTGTCAAGATTGTGCTATTAAGAACAGAGGTTACTGTTGTATTAAGAAATTTCGAGTCTTCAAATACTATTATGTATGTGAATAGGTAAGACATGCTTTCTATAATCAGTAATAAAACGTGAGCATTAGAAAGGCACCTCAGCAAATATTTGTCATACAATTCTGTCTACCTGTAGCCAACTGACACACACATAAAATCTATGGTTGGTAGCATGTGGGCTGTAATCCAAGTACATGGAGAAAAGATCTAGACAGATCTCTGAGCCTCACAGGCATCAGTGTTAGCCTTTTTGACTAGTTTCATGTCTCCGTTACTAAATAGTAAGCTGCAACCTAAAATATGATAATAATGGATGTTATTAAATTATTGCATATTTTATATTGGTATAAAATCTATTAATGTATAACTTATAGTTATTTCAGTTTATATACTACAAATTCTTCCCCATACTCCTTCTCACTGAATTGTGTGTTGCTTAAGTAAATTTAATTATTCACAGATGCCAAAAACCATATTCAGAGACACCAACATGGCTTGTTAAAAATGCAATGTAGCTTTGGCATTGAAATCAGAGCTTGAGATGTACTTGCCTAAGGTTGCTTCTTTTTTATCCAGTATGATAGTGAAAATATTAAACTTTCAATTTAAATTTTATTGTCTGGAAAATTAAAACCATCTTGTCCAGATACTCAGACCTATTATTTGTTATTTTTAACCCAAAATAGTATTGAGTCAGAGTGATTCTGAACATCAGATACCACTAGCCGTTCTGGTCTGCAGTAGATCTTTTCCACAATAAAAATCTCCTAGCACTCTTGAGATATGGTGAAACTTGAATGTAGGGGAAAACTCATGCATTCATGTGTTTATGAATTACAATGCTCTGTACAAAAATAACTGTAATGAAAGGGGATCAGAGCTTTTCACATCAGTGCAACAAAACAGTATTATGCAAATATCCCCATTGAGTGATTCCATTATCAGACTATTCTTCATTGATTCAAGCAACAATATTAACTTGATACTATAATGACTCCAAAGGAGCAGCTCTAAAGTGTGCTTTTCCTTGAACAGAGAGAACCCAGAGACAGGCTTTATTGTCACAAGATGTTCTAAGACCCTTTCAATATCTAACAGTTGCTCTCATTCATAATAAATAAAGGTAAATTAAATGAGAGGTAAGGACTATAGAGTATACAGCTTTGTCAGTTCAATGGGTCAGCTGAAAAATCACACAGTTTCCCAGCTGGATATACAATAACTCATTAGTAAGTTAGTTAGTTAGTTAGTTAGTTAGTTAGTTAGTTAGTTAGTTCATTAGGGCATTTTCATGATACGCATGAATTTACTTTTGGCCATTGTTCAGACACAACATCCAATGGTCTTCAAGATCTCATCTTCAGCAGGTATCAAAGATGCTAAGAAAATTGCCCATTCCCACTTGGTTAAATTATGAACCAAAATATGGTAAAACACAAAAAGTTAATTGATCAAAGGCACTTAAGGGATAGCATTCAGTAACTAGAAGAGAAAAGGAATTGGCTAAGACAACTGGCAAAGACAACAGAAGGAAACAGAATGAGCTTGGCTTAGTGTTTGAACATGTTCAATTGGTTGTATTCTGGGACAGGGATACACTTAGTAAATGTGGTAAAAAAAATGTATGGTAATGGCAAGAAGCAACATCATAAATAAATATGTGATTACTAGTTTGTGTGGAAGATTAAGGCTTATGATACTAAGAACCAATGTTCAGAAATACATTCTGGACTCACAGTAGACTTATATGACATATTACAGCCTAAGTGGTTTCCCACCCACTAAAGTGGTGCATTTAAGAAATAAATATAATGGCCACTGTAAATGTAAACAATAGTTTAAAATAGGCTAATATCTTGATAGTTGACATACTTCCCCTTAAACCATCTTCATTTTCTATTCAGTATTATTTATTCAATGAAAGCATACATTCACTGCAAGAAACTTTTGGTGAACTGAGGAAAGACAATGAATAAAATGTATGGTAACAGACTTGGCAGAAGTTCTTTGTTAGATGGGATCTTGGACTTGGCTACCTTACTGTGTTTTTCATTATTATTTGTTAGTTCTTGTTGTTAAGTGTAAATTGTCCTGAAGCTATTTGTACTTTAATGTTAATTCCACTTCCCCAAGAAGGCCTGCCTAGCCACTCCAGAGGTGAATTCATCTGAACCTTCCCTTTTAATTAGTAAAATAAAGGAGAGCCAGAGACTGGGCTGGGTAAGGGAGGTGGAGAGAGAGGGTCCAAGGTTAGAGGACACAGGGGTGGGGTTGGGAATGGGTGTGGAGAACCGAAGAGAGAGTTCCAAGATGGCGATCCAGAAGGATAAATTAGAACCAGGTGGGCTTAATCGGCGTTAAGTAGCTATGAACATTAAGGATTTTATAGGTATAATATCTCATAGAAAAGGGCAGTTTGTATCTTTGTCTATTTGATGTAATCTTGTTGTGAATTGAGAATTGAATATATAAACCAGTATAAAAAGCTATCAGGCATTCGAGTGGTGTTTGAGTTGGGATTTGGGGTAAAGAAACACCCCGGGATGGAGGCAGTAAACAGGCGGAGTCAAACCTGGAAGGGAAAATGTGGACAGGACAGAGTGAGACCGTGGTGGCAGCTTGGACCAAGCAACAGAGGCCATGCTACAGCTCCGTACTAGAAGCAGAGCCGGCTGAGTGAGACTGTGGGGTTGAGAAAGAGATAAGCCATTATTACTTTTTTCATATTTGCTGCAAGAGTTAAGTCAGTAATTTCTACCTTTACTGTAAAAGTTTCTTTTCCAAAAATGGCCTTGAGTGTTCTTAAAATCAATTGGCTCCCATCTAGAGAGCTTTGTGTAACAGTGTGATGAAGAATGCAGAATCCCAGCTTATTTCTAAAAGCAGGTAGCATATGCACTCAGATAATTCAAAGCCTAATCTACTGCAGTATCCAGTTGAAACCCTTCCAGTCAGCTCTGATTCCATTAGCAAAGTTTGTGCAGGTCTCTATCAGCCTTCAAAAGAAGTGTGTTCACTCTCTGGCACCCACAAAGCATCGTACCCTCAGGGGACTCAGTCACAGGTGACTAAGGAGAACTGAGGTAGCCTGAAGATTAACTTCAGGTTTTGAAGTGAATAAGAAATTTGAAAGTATAGTTTTTAATCTTACATGGGGGTTGGGGGGGCAATGGAATATTACACAGTGGTCTACTATATTCATTAAGTTTTAGAGAATTCTGTTTGTTATCTTTAGATTATGGAAGAGGAAAAGCAAGGAATACATTTTTCTTTTGTAAAGCTGCAAAAACAAAACAAGGCTATGTGATTTGCAGCTAGTCCATCCAATGTCCTTCATCTTGTAAGAGGCAGGTACCTGAGATTTATGCATCCCGCAGCCCTGTGGCTGCATCTCTTCAGTGGCATTTTGCTTCTGTTCACAAGCTGTGCTTGAGGTCTTCCACCTCATGATTATCTTCACTCTGAAGTCCTCAGTTTGCTTCTTCCCGTAATCAAGTATGCTCTCTGGAAGCAGCAATGTTAGTTTCCTAAAAATGTTGTGGAACTGAAACTCTGATGTAGTTTTATTTTCAGAGAAAGAAAACCATTGGTCCAGCTTTTCCCCATTGCCCTGAGTCTGACAGGATTTGTTTGGACTGTTCCTTTTTTAGCTTAATAAAACAGTGCTCTGTGTCCTACGTAACCCTGACAATATGCAAAACAAAATAAATATGAATCTCAGGACACAAAAGAGTTTCCATATACAGAGTAAATGGGGTGGTATGTTATCTAGATAATCATATTTCTGAGATAAAGGCCTTTCCTTCTGCAAATTATTATGTATTTTTCTGTTCAATTGTCTTTGTCTTTTTGTACTACTGTAACAAAATGCCAGAAATTGGGTTATTTATGAGAGCATAAATTCATTATTTTGAAGTCTTGTTGCCTGGGAAGTTCAAGATCAAAGAACTGCCGGCTTCGGTTTCTGGTGAAGACTCGCTGTGTTTCCAACCCAATGCCTCATACTGCCTCTCATGTGGCACAGGATGTGATTATTTTATCTTTTTGTGACAGAAGGCAGAAAAAAAAGGGGGTGGATGGAATTTATCTCCCCCTAACATTGCTATCAAAATTTTAATCTTAACTGTAAAGACAAAGTTTTCATGATATAATTTTTGAAGCCTTTTATTTATTAATATGGATGTCTAGAATTAAATTAAACCTGAGTTTTGGAGGAGAATAACTTTCAGAGCAGAATGGACTAACCATGAACCCACAATCTATATCAATATTATAAATTGTGTATTGATTTCATTTCGGCCTTAAGACTTGTCTCTAACAATTCAAAGTTTTAGAGTCTAAAGTCTTCCATAAAGACCATCTAAAAGACACAAGGAAAAAGACGGGGTATGATCCATTTTGAGAAAAATCCTCTAAGCTGGTGGTGTGTGGAACTCAACAAGTGACATGTTTAAAAAGTATAATGATGGATACATCTGATAAGACATTCCATGCTAATTGACACACTAAAATTCTATGTGTAGGCAGTTATAGTTACCACGTGTGCATTCTCACTAACTGCAGACATGGGACCACATAGATGACACAAATGGCGCCTTGCTTATTCAGCCTTTGTCGGACATTGCGATCGATAAAGTGAAATGTAACTCTAGATTTCAATTTTTATCATGTAAATTGTATTTTATGCCATAAAGTTATGCTACTAAATTATATAATTCAATATATATTCAATTATCTGTGATTGAAAATCACAGAAACTTGTTTTAAGTGAGTTCACAATTTCTGTTGAGGCACATTTATAGTTGTTCTTGGTCACATGTAGATGCATGTGACTTCATTTTGCACCTGCATATCCTCTGTACTAGTAATAAAAGTCACATCTTAGCCCATTTGAAGGATCATAGATAAGGATCCAAGGAACATCTTAGTAGAATGCATAATGTAGAAATGCACAGCAACTCTGGGCCCTGAGTTCTAATGGTTCACGAGAACACTGGAAAACATTCTGCCTTCAGTCCTTCGACACGCCTGGCCTGTAATGTCAGTGCAAACATCAGAAGGGTCTAAAATGCTTATGGGGACATTTTCCATTGCCTTGATAAAAGCATCGTGCTTCTTCCTACCCATATTAGTCAGTCCTGACACTTTTCTCTACCATCCATTGTTAGTATTTATATCTAGCCACACCAAAAATTTTTAGAATATTAAAATTTGACCTTTCTATTTATGATATATTACAGCTTTAGAGTATTCCCCTCTCTTTTCCTTTTATGATAAGAAGCTAATAATACATGCACATCTTTTAAATTTGGTTGACACATTTCTTTTGCTTAACATCTTAATTATCCCTTACACATTGTTTTCTACAAAGTACTTGGGGAGATATGAAACCAAGCCAAGTTCTTTGTTGTTTTGTAACTAGAATGTTTTCTCTAGTTTATAATATTTTGTCTTTCATCACTAAGACCCTATTACAGTCATCTTTATTGTAAATTTGGACTAAGATTCAGATTGTGCCTAAGTAATCTTCAGGAACAAGGCTTTCCCTGTCTTTCCCCTTCATCTGAGTTATCACAGAATAACATTTTATGGTCACTACCAAATTTAGACTACCTCACATTACCTTCATTTTCATTACTGGTATTAATGTCTTTGTGCTGAATTAACAAAATACTCTTGTCTATCAAGTCAGTTCTCAGGGTCTATTATCTGAAAATCCATGGTCAAGATGTTGCAAGCTTAGATAAAGTCCTGATCTCCACACTGTTATGTCTGGACTCAGGCAAAAGCTGAGTGTCATCTTTAAGCCTGGTAAAAGGTAAAAAGATCAAAGGAAGAGCATCCATGTTCAACTGCTTTTAGGAAATTACCACTTTCATTATTGAGTGGAACCATTGTGGCCTCACAACTTCCTAAAGGCTCTTAATAGTTTTGTACTGTAAATTAAGTTTCAAAATGAATTCTGGAGGGCACACAAATATACATCAAAAAATAACATTTCCAAATGAATGAAAAATATAGATTTCTAACTTCACGATGGTTTTATGTATTTTTAACCTTTAGGAAATCTTTTGTTGAAAGCAATGGACTGGATTTTAGACCCATCCAAAACTAATCAAACAAACTGTTGGTCACTTGTACTTCAAGTACTTCAGGGAATTACAAATTCGCTAGAGATCCAGGAGAGTCATGATGAATGTGCTTAATAAAGTATGATTAAATATAAGAGACACAAAATTATCACATCTTATTCTGAAACAAAACATCAACTATTTGAAATGTTTATAATCATTGCAGCCATACAAATAATTGTCAGAATTTCATCTTTTACTGTGACTCTTGATTTCTTAGTTCAGTATATAAGGGTCAATTATTTAATGGAAGTTTCTACCAGTTAACAAATGTCTGTTTCCCATATGTGTCAGATACTGGGGTCAGAGTTAGTAATAGAACAGTGGGTAAATGGACAAGATGCTTGTATTCACTGTCGTAAGAGCTGGAGACTACCTAAAGAGGATTATTAAGCAAATGAGGATGAAGATGAATGCAGTGGTTCATACCTACAATCCCAACACTCAGATTGCTGATTACTGAATATCAATAGATTTACTGTAGTTTGATGCCGGCTAAGGCTACCAGTGAATGCTAGTCTACCAGGGTTACAGATTGAGACCAGTATTCTAAAATAAACAAACAAACCATTGTTCAAAGACTAGGTTGTTATAAATGCCACAGTCAAATAATTCTTGGATAAATCAGACTCTATCACAGAAAAAAATAAAACTAAATTAAGGCTGCTGAACTGTGGGAGATAATGGCCCAGGCCTATAATTTCAGTACTCAAGTCACTGACTCAATCAAGAAGACCACAAGTCTTAGGCAAACCTGGGTTATACAATGAGATCCTATCACAAATAATAAAGGAACAAATGAAAAATTGAAGTTCACAAGCTTTTGCATTTGCTGAGATAGCAAGAGCTGACAAAGATGCTTTGTTTGCCAAACCTGGTGACCTGAGTTTAATTCACATGGTGGAAGGAGAGAACCAATTCCTGTAAGTTTTCTCTAATACTACATGTACTGTGTCAGAGATTACTTCTCCTCTCTCTTAATTTACAAATTCAAGAAATTTTTAAGATGACAAATAAGAAAAGAACCTCTGATAGATGTTGAGAGTGCTCAGATTTAAAATTTCTTAGACAAACTATCATATTAGTTGCATGTCAAGTAATAGGCATTCAACAAGGGAGCAAGTATATGGTTATATAGGTATTCATATAAGGAATGCCTAATTGAAATTAGAAAAATAGTCATCATAAGAATATCTTGTATGAAGAGTAGAATTTAGTCATATGACGAAGAAAAGATATGTTTCACATCTGGAGACTTCATGAGAAGCACAAAGCTAGGATAAAGTCCTGTAAACATAAGACCATAGCCCAAAGAGCTATGTACTGATTTGTACACAGCATGGCTGTAAAGTAGGTAAGGCCAGATGGTGTTTTAACATCCTCACTGTGGATGCTAGCTAGGTAGTTTGGCATTACAACTGGAGTTGTAACTTGTATTCCAGTGGACGGTCTCAGAGGGCAACTTGGAGATGGATTTTGTGCCACAATTTTGCATTCCTAAAACACAATCTTATCAGTCACTTAACTTGGTACACCAGAGATTTCTATCACACTGGGAAGCAAGTTACTTGCCAGTTCTTTCAGTGACATGTAGTAGCTACTTACTGCCACCATGTGGAAGTCTTTAATCTTAAATAAACTTCAATACCTCTAGCGTTCACTAATGCACAAACTTTCAAGCCTATACCTGAAGTGTTGATTTTTAAAGATATACGAGAAAGCACAGACTGTGTTTCAGTGAGGATAATCTCTGTCCTGTGTGAGCCTGATATTTAAATCTCATATCAAATCTTCCGTTCGGTTATTCCAAGTCTAATGCCAGTAACCTATGCGTACAGCTGAAATTGTTTTGATATTTATCTTTTTGCTTCTCTTTTTATTTAACTGAGTTCTTTCTGTTCCCACTTTCATTTCTCACCCCATTGCTCTTGCTTTCCAAGTGAAAATTGCTTTCTTGAAATCAGTATCTCTGTTATGCTATATGTCTAAGCAATAATGTATTGGCTATAAATTGTGAGCCATTTAATACAGTATTAAACAAGATGGACACGGACAATTGACCATAAGTTACCCTAAGACAAAATGTTTTAAGCTGAAAGATATTAAAAATAATGAAGCACGCTATATGCTTTACACTTATAAATCTAAAACCATGTAAGGTTGAATGTCATAAAATACTTGCCTTCCTAACTCTTGTTTTTGAACGAACATGCATATCTTCTTAAAATTACTAATTTCTTTTTCTGAATATTGAAATTGATGTAACATCATGCAAAATTTGTATCCAATTAACCTGGATCCATTTGCTGTTACATAACGTCCTAAATTAGGGAGTCTTTTTGATATGGAGCTCATATTCAGGCAAAATGAATTATTAAATGTAAAATGCAATGAAATGAATTCTCTATTTTTCTTCCACAAACTTGAGAAACACCAAGGTAACGGGTTTCTAAGGAGATTGATTCAGTTTCCATTTTTTTTCTAGACTTATCACATGACGCTGCTGTCTAGATCCTGCTGCATCTGTTTGTTGGTGTTTTTCAGTCACAGAATTGTTCAGTACATATCAGAGCTTAACATGGCACCATTTGTACTAAATCTGAATTTGTTTCTAATGAACAGAGAATGCATTTACCATTATGCTGTGTGGTGTGTAGTGCCTGAAATATTCTTTTAAAATGTCATCTCACTGAGGTATCTTTGGGCATACACTGTATATGCCTCTGTAAATCTTGAAGACTCACGGAAGGTAACTTTTTGATAATTCTTCCTTTTATAAAAGCCCTTATCATTCGTGATAAAAATAAATTCGTCTCTGGGTCTTCAAGGCTAAAAGATGGTTGCCATGGCCGTAATTGTCCAGTATAATTCTTAGTACTCAGAGCTTAGTACTCAGAGATATGCAATATCTTGCTAACATTCCTTCATTCAATTAGTGTTATATAAATAGTAACCAGTCATACAGTTGTATATAGAGTAACATCTAAATGTTTTTAATCTTTAATTAAATATTGAAAAGAAACAATCTGTTGATGTTGGAACATACTCATTTCCCCTTTCAACTTCTAATTATTTTTTTAATCACTTGAGCTTTGGAATATTTTTATTACTTTTAAAATTTTATTTATTTATTTATTTATTTTTACAGTCCGGTGGTTGCTGCCCTCTTACAATTTTTATCTCATTCCTCCCCTCCTGTCTCCAATATATTGCCCTCTCCCATCAGGCCTCCCCACTCCCTTGGGGCCTCCTATCTCTTGAGCATTAGGCGCATCTTCTCCCACTGCAGCCAGACCAGGCAGTGCTCTGCTGTGTGTGTGTCTTCTGACCAGCTAGTATATGCTGCATAATTGGTGGTTCAGTGTCTGAGAGATCTAAGGGGTTCAGGTTAGCTGAGACTGCTAGTCTTCCTATGTGGCCACCCTCCTCCTCAGCTTCTTCCAGCCATTCCCTAATTCAACTACAGGGTCCCGAACTTCAGTCCAGCGGTTGGGTGTAAGAATCTACTTCTGTCTCAGTCAGATGCCTGTTGGGCCTCTCGGAGGACAGCCATGCTAGGCTCCTGCCTGTGAGCGCACTATAGCATCAGTAACAGTGTCAGACCTTGGAGCCTCCCCTTAAAATGGATCCCAAGTTGGGCCTGTCACTGGACCTCCTTTTCCTCAATCTCTTCTCCATTTTCCCCTGCAGTTAATTTAGACAGGGACAATTCTGGATCAGAGTTTTGACTGTGAGATGGCCATCCCATCCCCTTTACTTGATTCCCTGTCTTTCTACTGAAGGTGGACTCTAAAAGTTCCCTTTCCCCACTGCTGGACATTTCATCTAAGGTCTCCTCCTTTTGATTCCTGAAGGTCTCTATCTCCCAGGTCTCTGATACTTTCTAGAGGGAACCCCTATCAATTTCTAATTCTTTTTGTCAACTATTAATGTAATGCCTGCTGAATTTGATATTTTTCTATTCTGGTCAAAAAACAGAACAAAGTTCACAACGTTCTAAAAAAAATTAACTTTTCATTTTCATAACTAAATGTGGGTCTTTAGGATAATGAGTCTCTAAAAGGGAAATGCACATAATTTAGAATATCAGCATAATTAGAAAAGATAATAAAGTTTTTATTTGTGGTAAAATTTTACCTCCAAACTTTTCTAGTTACTTTGTTCACTTGTTATGTTCACTTTGCTTTGACTTCAAGTTGGACCCTCAAATATTTGTAGATCATATATAATATACCATGCACTCAAATATTTGTAGATCATATATAATGTGCCATGCATGGTGAATCAGGAGCCATACTACTAAGGACATATAAAGATAACAAAATATAAATATAAGTCAGAGATATAAACATGCATGAAATCTATCTAGTAACAGTAACTAGTTATAAGAAAATATACATTAAATCTATCTCAAAAAACAAATAGAAACTATTCCATAAATCAACACAGCAGAAACTAGGATGCATAAGTATGAAGGGGACACTGTCTCATGGAGTTTGAAGTAGGTTTATATTCACAACACAGAAAGTTGAGAATGATAAGGGTTCAGAAGATATTAAAAGCCATTTTAATAGCTTAAAAATTAAATTCATATCACCTTTTAATATTAGTAATATATGTGTGTTTTCCTTGCACGTATGCCTGTGTGCCATTTATAAAGCTGATATCTCCTGGAATACAGATTAGGTTGTCATGTTCTTGGAACTTGAGTTACAGAGGGTTATAAATCATCATGTGGATGTTTGAAATTGGACCTTGTCTTCTGGAATAGCAACAAGTGATTTTAACTGCTCAATCCTTTCTTTAGCCTCCCTTTGCCAATTTAAAAATTATTCCCAGTGATAATCTCTCTAAATGACTCAATAATATCAACCTTGTTCAAAGAGACCAGTTGTTTTCTAATGATTATTATTTACTTAAATGGATGCTTAGCATTATATTTAATTAAAAAATTAATGATCAAATATTTGTATCTACACTACCAACAGTAAGGAACTACCATTCCTTTTCCAAATCTCCATCTTCAGTCCTTTAGTACTTTATGCATCAATGCTAAATTTACATTTCTAAAACACACTTTCACACATTCCTCCATGTTCTCCCATGTTTGACCAATTTGTTCTCAAATTTTATGAACTGTTTTTAATTTTTTTAAAATTGCTATTGCAAGTATGTATGTGAAAATTGTTGTGGGCTGAGTTGAGGATTGTATAACCTTTCAGTGGACTTGTCAGTTATAGAGAGAAATCCTTTATTTTTCCTAGCAATTGTTGATTGCCTTTAGGTTTTCATGTAGGGCAGGGGTCATTGTAATTTTCTCATCCACACTGGCATGTCAGTGGGTGCTGTCATTTTACTGGTCTTGTTTAAGTGACCATATTATTAAAATTATATGTTTACAATTTCTTTTGTGTATAGGAGACACTGTATGTCAGTGGGCATCTTGGTCTTCTGGTTCTTGCCATCTTTATGTCCTATCTTTTCAAATGTTCCCTGAGCTTTAGGTATAGGGTTGTGTGGTGGATTATCAGTTTGAGATATGAACAACCCTCCTCCTTCAGTGCATTTGACCAGTTATGGATCTCTGTAATAATTTCTGTATGCTGGAAACAAAACAAAAACCAACCAAACAAACAATTAAAAAATCCCAAACAACAACAACAAACCCAGCAACTTCCATTGTTGAATTTACAAGCTACATTTATATGCTTGAATAACATATTTAGGAAACAGAAACCATGTTGGCTTAGGAAATTGTAAACAGTAGAGTTTCCTCTCTACGTGTATGACCTCTTTCAACCACTTGTACTTGCCTAGGTTTACAGTGCCTGGCTAGTTTCTACCTACTGAGCTAACCTCAAATTCAAGAAAATATTTTTGCATTATTCCAGGGTTAGGTTTCACTCTTGGTCCCTGGGGTATATCTAATCATTTCTAATTCTTGTGGGTCACGAGCTTTACAGATAGTAGGTATTTCAATTGCTTTTCTCCCTCGGCATCACACATTGTATCTTCAGCTGCTACAAGAGTTAGCTCTTGGGAACAAAGCCTCCAGGCCAGTTTCAAGTCAGTTCCTCCATGTCTTGTGTCTAGATTGTCTGGTGTCTTCAACTTATCTTCAGATTTTCTGAGTCAAGCAAGGGCAGCAGCAATAGCATATTGTATTCTAGAGTCTCTTTAACTCTTCCCACCAGTGACTAGAAGGATTATTTCACATATCTGGCACTGGGGTTTTCCTTAGGGAGTCTATGGCTTTTGGGGAGATCATTAACACCACAGTAGGATAACTTTGTGTTATTTATATATATAAACCCATGTAGAGACACAGATATATATACACACACTGTAAACATATTTATACATACGTGTATATATATGTATGTATATATATATGTATATATATATATATATATATATATATAATAGAAATATTTATTTCTATATGGCTTTTTTAGTCATCCTTACTGTCATTCATCAATGCTTCCTCTCCCTTAGGATTGCTCACCTTATCTCCAAATAAAACTTTCCTCATTTTTCCTATTTCCCCAGGCAAGAGCACTTATGTCCTAGCTTCCATCTCCCTAAAGCTCCTCTTTCCCAATACTGTATCCTACCTCTCAGTCATTTTATACTTCCCTGATTTCTGTGAATACTCCAGTTAACATACATCTAGAAATTTAAAGCTCAGATTTACACATAAAGATAAATGCAACATTTGGGTTACTAGATTTGGATTTTCGCTCTCAGTGTGATACTTTGTAGTTCTATCCATTTACCTTCAAATTTAATGATTTTAACGTTTACTCCAACTGAATACACTTCCATAGTAAATACATATAAAAATTTTATTATCTTGCCATTCATTTGTTGAAGAACTTTTGGTTGCTTCCATTTCCCAACTATTGTGAATAGAGAGTGCTGTGCCAATTTCATGAACCTCAAAAGACCACCAGGGAGTCTACTCTGGTGTAATATGCATAAGGGTCTTTTCTGAAGCTTGAGCTTGGGCCACACAGTTGTCATCACTAATTCAGCAGGATTTGAGAGTGAAGCCCTTAGCCCAGTTTCAAGTAAGCTTTCATAGTGGTAAACAAACAAGCAAGGGGGTATCCAGCTTAGCACACATTTGGTTGGGGGGCTATCATGAAATTTGTTGCCCTTTAAGATGATTGGCTGGTGCTGGGATCCAACTATAGACTGTCATAAATAAATATCTTTAGGGATTTCTGTTTTCCTGCTGATCCATTGTCATTGACCTGGAGACCAGTGTTAGGTAGGGTTTAACTCTAGTTTAAGCTTAGGTCAGGTTCTCTAAGATGTTACCTGAATTCGAGATAATGTTGGTTTGGTCTACCAAGAGGAAATAAACATGGCTGAGCAAGTATTCCCGGAGTATAATGTCTAGGATGTCTAGTCCTTTGCACATGTGAAAAAGAATAGAATATGTGGGTCATAACATATAATTCCCTTTAAATTTTCGGATTTTGATGAGTAGACTGAGAATTTTAGCAAGATTCTCTCTTAATTTTTTTATTGAATATTTTCTGTATTTACAATTCAGGTGTTATCCCCTTCCCACCAATCCCATTCCCTCCCTCCAACCAGTTCCTCCATGAAGGTGCTCCCTCTCCCAACCTCCCTCTCCTATGTCAGCATTACCGTAGACTAGGGAAACGACACTATGCTGGACCAAAGTCCTCTCCTCTCATTAATGCCAGAGAATAATATTCTCTGCTGCATGTGCACCTGGAGCCATGGGTCTCTACATAAGAAATCATGGGTTGGTGTTTTAGTCCCTGGGAACTGTGGTGGGTTTGGTTAGTTAATAATTTTGTTCTTCCCATGAAGTTACAGACACTTTCAGCTTTTTCAGTACTTTCTCTAGCTCCTTCATTGGTGTACCTGTGTTCAGTCTGATGGTTAGCTGCAGCATCCTCCTCTGTATCAGTATGCCTCTGAGGGGCCGTCCATATCAGATTCCTGCCAGGAAGCACTACTTGGCATCAGCAACAGTGCTGGGGTCTTGTGGCTGCATATTTAATGGAACCCCAGGTGAGGCCTTCTTTAGACATTCTTTTCTCCAATCCCTGCTCCTCTATTTGTCCCTTTATTTCCTCCCATGAGTGTTTGGTTCTCCATTTTAAGAAGGATTAAGGCATCCACCTTCTGGCTTTCCTTCTCTTTGAGCTTCATAAGTTCTGTGAATTGTTTCTTGGGTATTGCAAGCTCGTTTTTTTTTTGTTTGTTTGTTTGTTTGTTTGTTTTGTTGTTGTTGTTTTGGCTAGTATCTACTTATCAGCAAGTATATCCCATGTGTTTTCTTTTGTGACTGGGTTACCTCACTCAGGATGATAGCTCAAGTTATAGAATCCATTTGCCTAGGAATTTCATGAAGTTGTTGTTTTTAAGAGCTGAGTAGTATTCCATTGTGTAAGTGTACCACATTTTCTGTATCCATTCCTATGCTGAAATAATCATAATAAAAAATGGGGTACAGAGCTAAACAAAGAATTCTCAAATGAGGAATATTGAATGACTGAGAAACACCTAAAGAAATGCTCACCATCCCTAGTCATCAGGGAAATGCAAATCAAAATAACCCTGAGATTCACACTAATGAGAATGGCTGAGATAAAAATCTCAGGTTACAGCAAATGCTAGAGAGGATTTGGAGAATGAGGAACACTCCTCCACTCTTAGTGGGGTTGCAAGCTGGTACAACCACTCTGGAAATCAGTCTGGTGGTTCCTCAGTAAGTTAGACATAGTACTACCTGAGGATCCAGTTATACTACTCCTGGGCATACACCTGCAAAATGCTCCAAAATCTAACAAGGGCACATGTTTTACCATGTTCATAGCAGGGTTATTTATAATAGTCAAAAGCTGGAAAGAACCTGAGTGTCCTTCAGCAAGATTCTCTTTTAAAATTGTAAAATCAAAGTCAAAATTGTGGCTGAGGTATCATCTAGCACATGTGGCTTACAGGATTATGTCTTCCTAAATGGCAATAATTACACACACACACACACACACACACACACACACACATACACATAGGCACACACACAAACACACACACAGAGAATAATTTGTTAATGTATCATTTGATTATTTAATTCTTTCAGTATCTTCAAAATTGATCCTTGATCTAAATTATTGATTTTTATTTCAGTAATTCCAAGATTTGAAAAATTCCATGTTGAGAACAAAATAAATTATAAACACTGATGCATGTGTTTTCTCTTGAAGGGTTTTCTGAGTACTGTTAGATCCCATTCAGAAACACTTCAATAAGCACATGATGTATCAGCTGAGGGAAGAGTGAAATTTGTCACATATCTCTATGACCTATTAGATCAATTTGGGTTCTCAATCTAGCTCTGGAGTCTCCAGAGTAGTAATAGACACTGAGCACCGGTGTATAAAACTCTCCATGGCTTTCTGTATGCCTTTTCTAATTATGCTGTTTAAGATTTCTTTATTTTCTCAAGTACAGTTTATCACTAATTTTACTGGGTCGGATAAGAGTAATATTTGATAATGACTGGGTAATAACAATACATAATTCAAAAGAAAAAATTCTTATTCAAGAAGATGCATATACATTTATCATGGGTTATTTAAATAAATTCATATATTTTGGCTTTACTGTGTTAGCCTCCCTCATAAGCAATTCATTTTATATATGCTGATTTATTGGTAGAAGACACTTCCTCGGCATGAAAAATTTTGATACTTATTTTGTTTGTACATGATAGAATAACTCCTTGCTTTTAAGTCACTTATTCTAAAGCACATACTTAATCAAAGAAAGATAAAACCTTGTCATATTTTCTACATTACTACATATCATTGGATCACAAACCTGTTATGATATTATTAAATACAGTATATCATGCTTTTCCAGATTTCAGGAATTAATGCAGATCTCAAATAGTAACTATGGCTCAATTGTTATCAAGAGACTACAGTTTTATTCATCAAGAAATAATTATAGAGAATTATGACAAGACATGTAGGTCAACTGTCTGTCTAGACAATTATGACTCAGATGCATCAAGTGAGAATAGCTATAAGGCGAGGGTTGAAGAACTCAGTATTGGAGCCCTAATGGATTTCATTAATCTTCATGTTAATTATATGATGTTTTTCTTCAAGCGTTGCTACATTTCCAAATGTTTTTGCTTTGCTTATCACCCCTATACAATTTATCTAACCCCCTTTTGCTAAGCTCTGCCATATTGATTATATGAATGAGATAATAAAACATGTCAGAAATTTTTGAATGCCTAATTTTGACCACATAGTTAAACATGCCTTCCATTTATTTTTACTTCCAGAAAGTACAAAAATTTTATGACTGAGTATAGGACTTATGTATGTCTTAAAGACCCTTTCAGTTGTGTATTGTTTTTCTACAAACATCACTAATACTTTCTCATCTTTGTTTTATTAGTTCTTAAATTAGCATACATAGTAATAAGTTTCATTATACTATTTTATGTATTCTTTTATTATTGATCCTTATTATTCTTATACTCCTCCCTTCTCCTAACCACCTGTCCATAAAGCAGAATCCACTTCTGTCCTTCAGCTATATTTATTCTACTATCTTTTTTTGTCCATCATTCCATTAAAACATGATTTGGTCTTTTCAGGGAACCCTTTCTAGTTCTGTGACTTTTATTCTCTTAAATACAAAGGTATTAACATCTCATAATCTGTCTATTATGCATAATATATCTAGTAATATATATGCATATATATGCATGTATATATACATATCCATATATAAAAGAAAACTCTAAATGGAATTGCAAGTGACAGAAGAGACAGACTTCCAAATAGATATTTTATGCTGGCAAGTTAAACCACCAGTATCAAAAATGTGTTGTATCTAAATGAACTGTTGTCAAAAAGAATCCCATGGAATCCACACCTCCCCACACACATACACACAAAAGAAAACCTCAGGCTGTTGTCAAGGCTATTGGTTGCTGTCTACAAACTGACAATAAGTCCCTTTTGCTGAAGATAACACCTATGGAAGTCATTGAACATGGAGAAACCAAGCAGGTGTCAAAGTTGAGGCTTCTGAGTACTGTTTATGGTACTCGAACATATTCTATATACTACTAAAGGAGAAATATAAACAGCAACCCAGATATAAACTGTTTAATCTTCAGTGGTCATCTGCATGTACAAAACACTACTACAATACAATAGTGGTACACATCTTGTGGAAGTAACTGTAAATTGTCCTGAAGCTGTGAGTATTTTAATGTCAATTCCACCTCCCCAAGAAGGGCTGCCTAGTCATATGACTCCAACTGAACCTTCCCATTTTAATTAGTAAAATAAAGGAAAGCCAGTTACTGGGCAGGGAGAGGGAAGTGGAAAGGGCAGAAAGGTTGAAGGAGGTCAGAGGAGGTTAGAGGAGGTCAGACAATAAAGGGGAAAGATGGTGACAACATGGAGATTCCCAAGAACCAGCTAGACCCAGGTAGGATTGATTAGTGTTCAAAAGCTATGAACATTAAAGACTTTATGGGTCTAGAATCTCATATAAAAAGGCAGTTTGTATCTTTGTATACTTGATGCAATCTTATTGTGTAGAGGGTTTGTGGATTGAGAGTTGGATATATAAACCTGTAGGAAAAGCTATCAGGCTATAGAGTTATATTTGTGAGATTTTGGGGTACAGAAACACCAGGGACAGGGGTGGAGAACAGGCAGTAGTAGACTCCAAAGGTAAGGGAGTTGCGCAGACAAGTTGGGCTGTGGTGGCTCAGACCGGGCGCCAGAGGATCGGGCCTGAGGAGTGAGACCTCAGGGCCAGAAAAGAGATAAGCTTTTTTATTTTTTAATATTTACTGCAACAAGTAGCCAACCAATTTCTCATTTGGCTTAAGATCTACTCCATGAAATAGAACCCATCCCCAACAACACTCTGGTAGCCAAGAAACTGAGACTAGCAAATCAAGGTCCTATCAGAAAACAAATGTTATTGTTCTGCGAAAGGAACATACCAATAAAATGACTCCAAACAACATTCTTCTACACTTATAGATAAGTGCCTTGCTTAGCTACCATCAGAAAAGTTTCTTTCTGCAGTATGTAAGAGGTAATACAGAGTCTTACAACTGGAAAGAGTATAAGACCTTGAAACACTCAATCCTAAATGAGATATTTTTATCACATTCCTCTCTTCAGGACACAGTGAACTACACATAAGAGGAGGAAGAAGGATTGTAAGGACCATAGGAGATGGATGACACAAGGCAAGCAGCATCTTTAAAAAAAAAAAAAGAACTGACAGACATATGAACTCCAAGAGTTATGGATGCATGTATAATGCCTGTACATGTTCAAGTCAGATCATGTCACAGCACTGACAGGGGAATGGACATATGGGCTTCCATCTCCAACCAAGAATCTATTCCAGATTAATAGTGATTCATAAAAACTTAAATTTTCCAAGAAAGCCTCAAGGGATACACAAAGCACACTTTAATAAAAGTTAAATCTAGTTCTATCCACTTACCTGAAAATTTCATAATAGCATTGTTTTAAATAGTTCAGTAATACTCTATCATAAAAATGTACATTTTTTTTTATCCATTCTTCAGTTGAGACTTATCTCTGTTGTTTCCAGTTTCTGGCTAATTGTAATGAAACTGTTGTGAACAAAGGTGAGCAAGTGTCCTTGTGACAACATGGAACATCCCTCAGGTATGTGCCCAGGAGTGGTATACTGGATCTTGAGGTGTGTTGGTTCCCAATCTTTCATTCCTACCATCAATGGAAGAGTGTGCCCTTTGCTCTACATTCTTGCTAGCAGGAGCTGTCATCTGTGTGTTTGAACTTAGTCATTCTGACATGTGTAAGATAAAAATCTTTGTATCATTTTGATTTGCATTTCCCTAGTGACTTAAGATACTGAACATTTCTTTAAGGGACTCTCAGCCATTTGAGATTCCTTTGTTGAGATTTTTCCCTTTAGATCTCAATTTTTAAATTAGATTATTTGGTTTGTTGATTTCTAGTTTCTTGAATTCTTTATATATTTTAGAAATTAGACTTCTGTCAGATGTGGTATTGGTGAAGATCTCTTCCCATTCTCTAGCATACTGTTTTGTCCTGTTAATGATATATTTTTAAAAAATTATCCTGAGTGCAGTAACCCAGTACTCGAAAGAGAAACATGGCATGTACTCTCTTATAAGTAGATATTGCTGTAAAGAAAATGATAGCCATGCTATAATCTCTTGACCCAGAAAAACTAGGAGGGTTCAAGGATGGATGAATGAATCATTTTTTATGAAGAAAGAAATGGGTAGATAGGAGGCTGTGTCTTGGTAGGGAAGTGAGCATGGGAATAAGAATCAGGATAGAAAAGAATGAAGAAAGAGGGTATGGTAGAGAGCACTGGAATTGGGGAACATCTTGGGAATGAGCTAGAAACAGAGGTAATACAATGGAAACTCCAAGGAATCTATGAGAGTGGTTCAAGCTAAGGCTCCTCATGATAGGGGATTTCAGATCCTGAACAGGCCATCTTCTGTAATCAGGCAGGACTTCAAGTGGAAGCATTGGGAAAACAACCCAACCACAAAATTTTTGACCTACTAATTGCCTTGCCTTTAGGATATAAGATGTATTAAACTAAAGGTAGTAGAAAAAATTTATGTGACCAATCCATTAACTGGAAAAACTTGAAAACCATGCCCTGAAAGTGATCCCACATGTAGCTCCAGGACCTCAGGTCTAGATATCCCTGAGACCTAGGATAGGAAATGATTTCTTATGTTATTCAGATGTACCCACAGATTGGTGCCTAGCCAAATTTTCATCATAAAGGCTTCACCCAAAAACTGAAGGGAACAAATGTAGAGACTCACAGACAAATATTATCAGAGGTTCACGAACCTGAAGAAGAGGGGTGGGGTAGGATTGTAAGAACCAGAGGTATCAAGGACACCACAAGAAAAGCCACAGAATCAACCAACCTGAGGTCATGGGAACTTAAGAGACTGAACTTAAAACCAAGGAGCTTCACAGGATGGACTTAAGGACCTTTGAAAATGTGTTAGTTATTTAGCTTCTTCTTGAGGGACTTCTAACAATGGGATCAGGGCTTGTCTCTGACTCTTTTGCCTTCTTTAGGGACCCTTTCTTCCTACTGGGTTGCCTTTGTCTACCTCAATAGAAGAGGAGGTGCCCAGTCTTACTGTAATTTGGTATGTATGAAAGTGTAGCAGGCTTCTTAAAAGACTTGGAGTGGATGCCTGGCAGGGGACCAGAAGGGTGGGAGGGAGGGACTGGGGAAAGATTCAGGAGCTAAAACTGTGAACAGGGTGTGAAAAAAGAAAGAAAAAGATGCTCCAACATATAACAAGGACACAAACTTCATTATGTTCATAGCAGCCTTATTTATAATAGCCAGAAGCTGGAAAGAACCCATATGTCCTTCAGTAGAGGAATGTATACAGAAAATGTGGTACATTTAAACAATGGAATACTAGTCAGCTATTAATAACAATGACTTCATAAAATTCTTAGGCAAAGGAATGGAATAGGAAAATACCCTGAGTGAGATAACCCAATCTCTCTCTCTCTCTCTCTCTCTCTCTCTCTCTCTCTCTCTCTCTCTCTCTCTCTTTCTCTCTCATACACACACACACACACACACACACACACATACAAACACACCTCAAAACAACAACAACAAAAAAAAAAAAACAAGCAAACAACAGAAAAGGCACTCACTAGTAAGTGGATATTAGTCCAAAATCTCAGAATACCCAAGATACAATTCACAGACCACATAAGGCTCAAGAAGGAAGACCAAAGTGTAGATACTCTGTCCTTCCTAGGAGAGGGAACAAAATATTCACAGGAGGAAATACAAAGGCAAAATTTGAAGGAGAGACTAAAGCAAAGGCCCCACCTGGAGATCCAGCCCATATACAGCCACCAAACCTAGACAATATTGCTGATCCCAAGAAATACATACTGACATGAGCCTGATACAACTGTCTATGAGAGGTTCTGCCAGATCATGACATATACAGAGGCAGATGCTCACAGCTAACTATTGAACTGGGAACGGGGTCCCCAATGGTGGAGTTAGAAAAGGGACTGAAGGAACTTAAGGAGTTTGTAACCCCATAAGAACAACAGTATTACAAACCAGAGCTCCCAGGGACTAAACCACTATCTAAAGAGTAAGAGTGGACTGACCCATGGCTCTGGCTGCATATGTAGCAAATGATAACCACCTTGGGCATCAATGGGAAAAGAAGCCCTTGGTCCTGCTAAGGCTTGATGACCCAGTGAAGGAAAATGTCAGGGCAGGAAGGTGGGACGGGGGGTGGCAAGGTAAGTCAGGGAGCACCTTCACAGAAGCAGAGAGAGGGAGGATGGGATAGGGGTTTATGAAGAGGAAACCGGGGAAAAAGATAACATATGAAATGTAAATAAAAAATATCCAATAAAGAATAAAAAGTTCAATCATGAAAAAAGAAACCCAAGATTGATTTAACAAATCTAATTCTGTAAAAACAACAGATTTTTTATATTTGGTGCTATTATTTCTATAAATAAATCCTAAAAAGTATATGAAAGAAAACTTTAGAAAAAATAAAAATTGGTGTATGTAGTAAAATTTGAGTTTTGACATATAGTTTATTCTTTATTTCCTTAGTTTTATTGCCATTTCCTAACAATATATATTGCATTTATGATTAGTAAAAGTAAATGATTTTTAATTCAGAAAAATGCATATTATACATACTAAATTAATAATAGTAAATTAAATTTGTTGCTTCTGTCATCCATTTTGTTTGTGTCCTTTGTTGGACCTATAGAGATATTTAGTCCTAAATTAATTTTTATTATATAATTCAAATAAATACTGTTAACATTTCAGTTACACTATAGAGATGTACTATGATGTAAGCTTCTTTGGTTAAATAAGTCAGTATCCACTATGTAGGATAGACTTACTGCCATTTTTTTTAATCTCAGGCTCAGAATTGCCTATAAGTCTACCACCATGGGTATCTGATATCTTTTTCCTTGTGGACTCCCTCTCAAATACACATGATTAAAAAAAATCTTTAAAAATAGCTTGAAGGGCAGAAATGATGGATCAACAGTTAAGAGCATTTACTACTCTTTCAGACAACCTGGGTTAATTTTCAGTACCCTAGCATCTTTGACGGTACCAGATACACATGTAGTATACATATATACATGCAGGAAAGACACTGATGCACAAAAAAGAAAGATAGAGAGGAGAGATTGATGGTTAGATGATAGATAGATAGATAGATAGATAGATAGATAGATAGATAGATAGATAGATAGATAGATAGATAGATGATAGATAGATGATAGATAGATAGATAGATGATAGATAGATGATAGATAGATAGATAGATAGATAGATAGATAGATAGATAGATAGATTATATAAAAGAACATAGAGAAATCAAGCTTGTTTTCACTTGAAGCTTCATCCCTGGCTTTTTCAGTACAAGAAAGAGCAGCCAGAGGTGATACCAGAGGAGATCAATGCTCACTACAATAATGACTGGCCTGCCTGCAAGCATATCTACTGGATTAGTCATGACATGAATTTCATAGGAGTAATCCATCACTTTCTGATTTGTTTAGTGTGATACACACACATCTGGCACTGGTTTTTGGTGGGGCCAAAAACCTGTGTCTAGACAGGGCTTTGATTGTTCTAAGCTAAATGGACATAGTATCTACTGATTCCTAAAGACTTCTTGTTATACCCATTAGTTAGTGCATCTCAGCCTTTATCAGAGAAGATCACTTTTGTAGCATATTGTAACTCCCACAGGGATCCACAGCTATTGATTTCTAACATTCTAACAGTGGATATCTATACTAAAACCTTCTTCCCAAGGCTCATGAATCATTGTGAGAGAAGAGCTGTGATGAATGTAAGAACCAGAAGCAATAGGTGACTCTGACCCATCAAGGTAATTTTACATATGAACCCACAGCAATTGACATAACATGCTTGAGGCCAGTAAAATTTCAAGCTAGATAAAATCCCAGCATGTAGAAGCAGGGGCAGCTCAAAGTCTCACCTAAGTATCTATTGGCTGTTGGGAGAGAAAGAGTCAGTGTTTTTGAAAGTACTGCCTCGAGTTGGTTGACCATTCATTAGCAGATAGCTGCATACCCAAAAATATATGAGTAGCACCAACTGTACTTGAAGGTTATATCTGTCACCATTCATCCATCGATCATCCGAACATCCATCTGTCCCTGTAATCAATATCACTTTTCTTGATGTTTTAAACTTTGTCTTTGTTTTATATTTTAATTACATTGTCCAAAAGCATGAATTCTTTGTGGTTATCTTTTTTCCTTTTTTAATATATGAAATTATGTTTATATACTTGTCATTATCAAATTATGTCATTTTTATATTTAAATTTAAAGATGTTTTTAAAACACAATATTATCTATATATGATTTTTTTCTCTAGGACTCTGATGAGGCAAATTTATACCATTTAATATTATTTAAATTTTAAATATTCTGTTTGCTCACCAAACCTGTTTGCTGCTGTGATATACAGATATAATCTGATTAATAGAGAGCATCTCTATTTATTTTAAATTATTGTAGAGTGTTTCAAAAATTTGTTGGTGTCTTTTCTCATTTAATGGCTTAAAGCTTGATTTCTCTTAATAGCATCCACATTTATGTCCTTATATTTTATTTGAAATATATTCAAAGGTTGTACATTGTTGCTCATTCACCCATTTTAACACTTGTGTATTACAGTCTTTGTTAGAAATTCCAACATCTGTAACATCTTTTCATTGGCATCTGGTGATTATCTGTTGACATGCATGTTGAGACTTTGAAGATTTCTTGTACACTGAACAATTTTAATTGAATCCTAGGCATTAAAAGATTCAGAGTTACCTTTAAATCCTGTAGATAATTTTTATGTACGCGTAGGCACTTGGCATGGTAGATTTAAACCACATTATTCTAATGAGCACCACTCATATATCAGTTCAATATTTAATATAATATTTAGATATCCAGATAATTATACATGGAGAAGACACTGGGAATTTAATGGAGGTCTACATATCATCTTAGGAACATGTAATGTATTATCATTAGCTTGGTTTTCCAATTTATATTCCATTCAGATTTAAATCCAGCATTTGTAGGTTTAGATTAAAGGTTCGCTTTGAAGTTTCCATTTTAGTTTTGAAAATATGATTTAATTTTACATTACAAGCAGTGGAAAATTATGAAAGATAGGGAATATTTCTTTCTGCACAATAAGAAATTGAGTAAATTAAAATTTGGACTTAAAAGCATATGATCAGTATTCTATAGAGCTATAAAATGAACAAAAGCAGTAGATATTGGAATTTGAAAACACCTACATTTTAAAAGATATCATGATATTATTTTTACCCTAAACAAATTCAGATTCCCAGAAATAAAATGGTGGTATCATATTCTAAATTCTCTTATAAAAGTTTGGGACAAATATTTGTAATAAGTGATTCAAGTGGCCAATTTAAACATGGCACCAGCAATGCATTTCTACCGCCTCTTTTTGGTTTTAGTGAGAGACTACATGCTTGCCAAAAATAATTAATCCATGTTTTTTGACTTTTATCCTTGGGAATAATAAATACTCTGTCCTATCACCATTGTGCTACTGTCATACTTTGGAAACTAAAGGGTTATATTTTAGAAAGGCTAGGGAATTCCTGATTATGAACCTCAAAGCTCTCATTCAATTTTGGCTTATGTGTAGGGCAGGACATACACACAGCGGGGCTAGCTATTGGAGGGAGACCATGCTGAGTGGTTAAGTCTCTGCTTGCTGTGTCTAAACCATTTGGCAGGCACAACAGTCTTCTTTCCCTTCATAGGACTGAATTTGTCTCATTTGGCAAACAAATAGTAGACCTCCATCAATGCAGAAATCCATCCCTGCATGCTTACTGGCAACTGTAAATGCATACAAAGGCGCAAATCAATTTAGTATCTCAAATGTGCATCCCAGACTTCCAAATATATTAAAATTATCATATGCCAAGGACAGATGAAATCTTTACCTGGTGTATTTTGGCAATGAAAGCTTTCAGAAACCAACAGATTTTTTAATCCTGTATTTTGCAAGGATAGTCATCTTCCAGATTGAAGCAAAAGTCATTCTTTATAATATAAATTAACCCATGTTTCTCTGAGGGCCATGGGAATTCAGTAGCAGGGTAGCAAGATGGGCTCAGTGAATAATAGTGCTTGCTGCTAAGCTTGATAACCCAAATTCTATCCCAGAGCTCTACATGTTGAAAGAAGAAAACTGACTAATGAAAGTTTTACTTTGACTTACACATGAACACTGTGGCATGCATGCATACATGAATGAACACACACACACAAACACACAAATGCATAAATAGAGACAATTAAAATTTTAAAGAATAAACATTTCCACAGTTGATCCTTGAAGGATATTTGTAAGAAATGATGTTTCTTTGTATGTTAATGGCTTGTTTTTTTTCTTATCAAGGATGAGCTTCATCACCAATGAAGGACAGAATACTAGGTCCTCTTTCAAACCCATCTCATTGGAAAAAATAATCACCAGGTAACTTGAATTAAGAGGAGGAAAAATTTTCTATATGTAGAATTCTGCAGAATAGTGCTTTAGTTTGATGCAGTTCAATGGCTGGTTGAGAACATCTGACTCTTGTTTTGTCAGACTCTGGCAGAGCCTCTGAGGAGGCATCCATATCAGGCCCCTACCAATAAGTACTTCTTGGCATGAATAATAGTGTGTGGGTTTGATAGCTGTATATGGGATGGATCCCCAGCTGAGGCAGCCTCTGGATGATCTTTTCTTCAATTCCTGCTCCTCTATTTGCCCCTGTATTTCTTACTGTGAGTGTTTCATTCTTTCTTCTAAGAAGGACTGAGGCATCCACATTCTGACCTTCTTTCTTTTTGAGATTCATAAGGTCTGTGAATTGTTTCTTGGTATTCAGAGCATTTTGGGACTAGTATCCACTTATCAGTGAGTGAATACCATGACTGTTCTTTTGTGACAGGGTTACCTCACTCAGGATGATATTTTCTAGTTCCATACATTTACCTAAGAATTTCATGAAGTCATTGTTTTTAACAGATGAGTAGTATTACACTAGGTAAATGTACCACAATTTTTGTATTCATTCCTCTGTTGAAAGACATCTGGGTTCTATCCAGCTCCTGGATTTTATAAATAAGGCTGCTATGAACATAGTGAGACAGGTGCCCTTGTTATATGGTGGAGCATATTTTGGGTATATGCTCTGGAGTGATACAGCTGGGTCCTCAGGTAGTACTATGTCAATTTTCTGAGGAACTGCCAGACTTATTTCCATGGGGGTTGTATCAGCTTGCAATCCCACCAACAATGGAGGAGTGTTTCTCTTCAAATTCTAGCCAACATCTGTTGTCATATTAGTTTTTGATCTTAGCCATTTTGACTGGTGTGAGGTAGAATCTCAGGGTTGTTTGCATTTCCCTGATGACTAAGGATGTTAAAATTTTCTTTAGCTGCTTCTTGGCCATTCAGTATTCCTTGGCTGAGAATTCTTTGTTTTCATTCTGTACACCATTTTAAAAATAGGGTTATTTGATTCAGTAGCATCTAACTTCTTGAGCTCTTTGTATATATTGGACAGTATCCCTCTATCAGATATAGGATTGGAAAAATACCTGTTTTCAATCTATTGGTTGCCATTTTGTCCTATTGACAGTGTCCTTTGCCTTTCAGAAGCTTTGCAATTTTATAAGGTCTCATTTGTCTATTGTTGATCTTAGAGCATATACCATAATTCATGGTCTTTCCTTTAATTATTATTTTGTTGTATATATAGATGCATATAAATATACATATATATGTTTATGCTATATATGTATATGTGCATATCCACACCCACACACCCACACACACAGACATATATATATATATATATATATATATATATATATATATATATATATATATATATATATATAATCAATGTACTGAGTCAATTTCACCTAACTTGTATAATCTTGTGTCCAGGGATAAGCACCACTGATGAGACAATGTGGATCCTTGTCCCAGGGGGAGGGTAAGTAATTCTGTGTCAGCAATCATAGACAATTTGCAGCTTTTCATCTAAGGACGGTGCCATGTAAAATTTCCTTTGTTCATACTGGTATATCAACTGGAGTTATTATCCTCATCTTGTTCAGGCAGGATTGATGAGATTTTATGGGTACATCTTTTTACTTAGCATGAGTCACCTTGAGCTTCTTACCATCTTCCTGTTCTTCTGTGATATTTTTTGAGAGGATGTAAAGTTCATAGCGCACATGTGTCAGTTGGAGTTAAGCACCCTACTGTCCTTCATTCTTAGCATTTTGACCAGCTGTTGATCTTCATAATTGTCTTCATGTGCTGCACCAAGAAGCTTATTTGATGATGTGGGAGAGATTTACATATCTGTGGGAATAAAGGTAAGTATTTAGAAAATGCAAATTAATTTTTTAGAGAAACTGCTATAATATGTTGTCCTTTTAGGTCTCTGACCATTCCAGCCACTGGTAATTGGCTAGGTTTATAGATGCCAGTTTGAATTCCCTCCTGACCAGTGGGCCTTAAGTACAAATAGACAGGTGCTTGTTACTGCCAATATAAAAGTGTCATATTGCATGATTATTGATATATTGCTAATCCTATTGTCTTTACAATTTGTATGCTTTCCATTTGTGAAGGTTTATTGATATTTTGTACCTTAACAGATTATATATAATTTTCTGATCATATGTATGAAACCTTGTTCTCAAAGAAGAAGCTTTTGAAATAGCCCCAGCTGAATTCCTGTGAGAAATGTATCTAAAGTATATGTGGTTTTAACAATAGTGTCTTATTTCAAGTTTTGAGGTAACTAATAGGAACACTGATAGCCTATATAGGCAAATGCATGGTTCTTGCAGAGAAAATTGTCATCTCACATAAGATGCATATATAATATGCACACATATAATTTTACATATATATGTGTGTATGTGCCTATAAAATAATAAACTTGCCAATTTCTTTTTCATACATTTATAATAGTACCTATTTTCTTCATGCTGTCTCGGTAATATGTATCCTCACTTTTCTAGTTAAGTTATTCTCTATTCCTCTTACTACCCACTTCATAGCACCTGTCTTCTACTACCCTTCTCATGAGAGCTCCTTTTTTCATCCTCCTCCTATACTGTCTGTATATTTCCTGGATACTTCAAATTATATATCCAAAGCCAGAGTTCTAAAACTAAGATTCACAAAATAAATAAGAGATAGATAAAGACAAAGGGAACAAGAGAAAGAGACAGAAATGTAACATTTGTTTTTTTCTAGGTGTGTATTACCTCACTAAGCATAATATTTTCCAGTTATATTCATTTATCTGCAAAGTTTATGGTTTAAATTTTTTAACACTTCTTTAAAAATACACAAACTAAGTGAATAGAGTAGGAAATGAAACTCACCTCTCTTTGATCTACAATAAGTACATTTTTTTTAAATCAGCATCACCTTAAATAATGGAGAAAACTATTCCAAACAAATGGGATCAAGACGTAAGTGCATCACAATCCTATACAAACTCAGGAGAATACAAGCCCAGGAATGTAGGTAATGTCAAAAACCCCACTTTTTACAATAGATAGATTTTCTGATCAGAACATAAATATAAACCTCAGAATAGAGTTTTAGTCAAATTGACTAAACATAATGTTCTCCCCAAATAATAAAGGATATAATTTACTCAATGGCATTTCTCTAAATTAGACTATATTATGAGGCACAAAGCAAACCTTTAAAAAATATAGAAAAAAAGAAATAATCTCATCCATCATATCTGACCAATGACAGTGCAATTTAAAATCAGCAGCAAACAAAACTCATATAAGTGTATAATCTCATGGATACTGAGAAACTCAGTACTGAATAATGAGTGGGTCAAGGAAGAAATCAAATGTTTCAGGAACTGAAGAAAAATGAAATCACAATACAACAAAACTTAAGAGACACATTAAAACCAGTGCTGAGAGAAGTTTATAGTTACAATTGTGTACATCAATAAATCAGAAAGAACACAAATAGATAACTTAACTGTACATAGTTAGATTAAAAAATCATAAGTCGTTTTCACATTGTCTTAAAATTTTGATATGAATATTTGTATTAGCTTGTGTAAAGTATAAGTTCATTACTAGACTATACTAGACATTTTTTCTCTTAATCATTTCAATGCTATTTCTAACCCATAGTAAATATTTTCAAGGGATAAACTGGGACTCCAGTGACAAACTCAGAGTTACACTAAAGCATTTTGAATTATAGTATCAGGCCTAGAATCAATGTAAACAATGTCTAATGTAACTTTATTTTTGTGTTTAGTGTCCACTTGCTTACTTTATATATAGTATGCACATAAATACACATTGCATATACATAAGTATACATACAAATGTGTCCCTGTATCCTCCAGAAAGTATAAGAGAGATGTTTTAGACTAGTCGAAGGTAATAGGTTCTGAACTTAAGATGATTATAGTTAGAAATAACTTGTTAGGTTAAAATGTAAAACTAATGATTCAAGTAAAACCCAGAAGAATCTACCAGGATAGCTGATAAAGAAGATACCAGAGGAATCACCTGCTATACCAAATTCAGTCACAACACACACACACACACACACACACACACACACACACACACACACCACAGAGCAATGAAATTTCAGGAACAAGGCAATGAAGATAGAAAGATAAGGCCACTGTGAGAACAAATCAGAAGCAGGATTAATAAGATTTCATATAATTGGACACTGTGTGGTCTGACAAGCCATAGTATTTATATGGTTTAAATTATCTTAACTGGCAGAGACCGTCCTGTCTTTCTCATGCAGAGCTCGGTGGGTACAAGGACTTTTCATGGTCACTTCAACCACAAAGAAGGATAATTTTAAAGAGGTGACTGTTGATAATTCTTGGTATATAACCAGGTATAAATTGATTTAGAAATATTATTTTGCAATGTAATATATCTTGATAAACATTACTCTCAGTCTCAAATCCAAATGACGCATAGGAGAAAATGTATTCTTTCAATTAACATTATTACTACTGAATTGAAGGAAATAGACACAAGCCCACAGCCCTATAGACTTGATTTTTGACAAAGACTTAAACAAATACATATGGGAGCAAAAACGTTATTTTTCAATAAGTAGTGCTGGTTAAACTTATAGATTTATATAGAAGATAGATCTTTATCTCTCATCAGCACAATACTAAACTCCAAAGGGATCTGGACCTCTTCATAAAACCTGATATCCAGAATCTGACATAAGAGAGATCAGGGAATTTAGCACAAATGTACAAGAAGAAGCAAATGAGACTGTATTCTGCTGTTAATGTGGCAAAGAGAAACCCTCATCTACTGTTGGTGAGAACAGAAATGGGAGTAGCCATTATAGAAATCAGTATGGTCGTTTCTCCAAAAGCTGAAACAAGACCTATCACATAATCTTTTCATACAATTCCTGGGAATATACCCAACAGACTACAACTTTCCACAGAGATGCTTTCTCGTCTGTGTTCATTACTAAAATAGTCAAGAAAGGGAAGCAATCTAAATTCCCATTAATTAATGAGTAGATAAAAATGTGATACATTGATAGAATTGGTAATATTATTCATCTGATAAAAATATGTGACATTTGAAAATAAATGGGTAAAAACAGAAACAATAATCCTGAGTATAAAAACCCAGACCAAAGAGACTAATCTCACACACCATTTTTTCATATGTAGATGTTAACTTTGAATCTTTATGTATGCATGTTCCATATAACTGGCCAATAGAAATTACTAAATTAGTCAAGTACTATGTGAGAGAAGAGGATATTCCAAACTAAAGTAATAGGTGTGTTAGAAAGAGGAAAATTGGAAAATATTGCAATGGGAAGACTTAAATAGTGTATGACAGGGAGGGTTAGACAAAGAAGGGGTTATGATGAGGAATAACACTAAAGATATTGTTTAGTTAGAAATCTTCACTCTCTTCTATACCTATTATTTTTAGATTTGGCCTTCTCATGTGTCCTGGAGGTTTTGGGTTAGGAGCTTTTTGCATTTTGCATTTTCTTTGATGGTTGTTTCACTGTTTCCTGTGGTATCGTCTGCACCTGAGATTCTCTCGTTTATCTCTTGTATTCTGTTGGTGACGCTTGCATCTATGACTTCTGATATCTTTCCTAGGTTTTCTATCTCCACAACTGTCTCCCTTCATGATTTCTTTATTGTTTGTATTTCCATATTTAGATACTGGATTGTTTTGTGAATTCTTTCACCTGTTTTGTTGTGTTTTCCTGTAATTATTTAAGGACTTTTTTTGTTTCCTATTTAAGGGCTACTACCTGTATTTCATTAAGGGAGTTATTTATGTCCTTGCTAAAGTTTTCTATCATCATCAGGAAATGTGATGTTAAACCCAAACCTTGCTTTTCTGGTGTGATGGTGTATCTAGTACTTGCTAAAATGAGAGAACTGTGTTCTGATGATGCCAGTCTGGCAGATACTCAGAAAACTGGGCACAGTACCACCTGAGCATTCAGGTATACTGCTCCTGGGCATATACCCAAAAGATGCTCCAAGATATCACAAAGATGCATGCTCCATGGTGCTCATAGCAGCCTTAGTTATAATAACCAGAAGCTGGAAAGAACCTAGATGTCCTTCAACAGAGGAATGGATATAGAAAATGTGGTATATTTATATAATGGAGTACTACTCAGCTATTAAAAACAATGAAGTCATAAAATTTTTAGGCAAATGGAAAGGACTAGTGAATATCATCCAGTCACAAAAGCACATGTATGGTATGCACTCACTGATAAGTGGATATTAGCACCAAAGCTGGAATTGCCCAAGATAAAATTCACAAACCACTGACTCACCTGTTTCCTAAGAGTCTCTACCAGAGCCTGATACAGGCAGATGCTCACAGCCAACATTTGGAATGAGAACAGGGTCCTCAATGGAGGAGTTAGAGAAAGAACTGAAGGAGCTGAAGGGGTTCTCAGCCCCATAAGAAGAACAACAATATCAACCAACCAGACCCCCTGGAGCTCCTATAGACTATACGACCAACTAAAGAGTACATACACATTGAGGGACCCATGGCTCCAGCCTCATATGTAGCAGACGACGTCCTTATTGGGCATCAAGGAGATAAGAGGCTCCTTTGAAGGCTCAATGCCCAAGTGTAGGGGAATGACAGGGCAGGGAAGTGTGAGGGATTTGGTGGGTGGGTGGAAAGCACTCTCCTAGAGGCATGGAGGAAACTGGGAAAGGGAATACCATTTGGAATGTAAGTAAAGAAAATATGCAATTACAAAAACAATTTAAAAAGCCATATATGAAAACATACCACCACATAAACTTTCTAAAATACACATAGATACATAAACCAAAATGTCTAAGTGAAGTTACTTTATTTTGGAGCAATATCTCAACTAGACACCACATACTAACAAATTAAAAATCATTCCAAAACTATGAATTATTTTTTTGTGTGGTTGGCCATTCAAATTTATGGACTTCCAAATATTACAAGCTATTGGTTTCTGCCCAGAACTTGATTATACTGCTGAAGAGACTAGAGGTGTGAGTGACTAACTTGACAAAATCAGACAGGTACTGATCTGGCAGCTTCACCCTTGCTAGTTGGCTTTCATATCATTAAAAGGTGCTGTGTATTCTGAAATTGGAGAAAGGTGGTCATTAGCATCACCTAACTCTGAGTACTCTTAGCTACAGTTATATCTGGCTGTCGATATCCACCTATCCATTCAAGTGTGTCATGAGTATTATGGAAGCAGCCAGCAATTTCTGATTGGATCTAAGAGAACAAATAACTGGAATTACTAACAGGACCGAGAGCCACTGGCTAGTTAGGTCATAGGCCATAAATGAGAAACTACTATTATTGTTCTGGTAAGAAAACACATTATTCAAACAAACCTAGGTCTCTATATCTTGGCAGAAACACCCTTTTCTAAGGGAAGTTGCCACAGTATCCAGAATCAGCATTGTTTCCTACATGCTGACTAAGTCCTAAGTCCAATTAGAAAGATGTGAGTTACCACCAAGGTATGTGTACCACTACTGAACATTTAGGATAATTGTGCCTTGTTTGTTATTGTTGTGATTTAAAGGTATCATAGCTGGGTAGGAATTTTGGTTCCTTTCTTCTGCTGGAAACTTGCATGGTACATTCTAGTACCAAAGGCTACTAATCAGGGAGGAGGTATTCCTGTAAGTTCTAGCTCAATGGCCTCTGGGTCCTGCATTGGATGTAAAATGTATTTTCAGCATTACTGAGGCTGGATGACTAGTGACTTTTTGCACCTGTAGTTGGAAACCATGCACACTATCAATAATCTGTAATACTATGGGATTTTCTTTCATAAGCCTAACAACTCAAAGGCGAGCTGTCACTTTAAATGACACTGTCAGGTCAATGTATCACTCAAATAAAAATCAAAAAGAAATCACATTGTAATAACCCTTACACATAATGTACTGCACACCTCTTGTCCTGTAATTCTTTACTTTGGAGAAACAGACTTGAGAAGGAGCTAGAAATCAACACAACAACAAAACTAGAAGCCAAATGTGATTTGAGTTTTCTCACTCATGATTTAAAGATTATTTAAAACATTTATGAGAAAACTGAGAGATTCTAACCCTCATTTAAGTCCAGCCACTCTCTGTCTCATATATGTAGCACTGTAATCCTCTCAATGAGTAGCTATTTTTGTTTTTTCCTTAAACAAAAATGTAATGTCAACCCTGATGGCAGATATATAGTCATGTTCTACCTTTTTAAAATATTAAATGACAACTTCAGCATACATATCCTATATATCTTATTTTGTTAATATATTACTTAGTTTCTACATTGGCTAAATCAGAAACTAAACTAAACTAGATTAGTGAAGGATTTATTAGATGAAATTATAGGAAATACTGAGCATATCTGGCAGATAATTATTAGCAAGTGAGTTTTTGAAGCTGGATTGCAGAAAGAGATTTTGACATGACTTTTGAAAATTAGGAAGGATGAGTATTAACCATGTCCTCATATTTTCTGTATGGTCTTGACAAGGCTGACATGGCCCATGGGGTGACACCCTATCTGATAAAATTGTAAATTCTCCAGGAACCAATCAAGCCAAGTTTAAATTTTGCAAACTAGATGGAAGTAGATTAAAAAAAAAAACATAGCAATGGATTTTCTATGTCTGGCTTCTGTAGTATTTCCTCTGGCTAAATCATACCCTCAACCTAGTGAGATGTGATCATGAAGACTCATATCAGAGATGACTTCTTGACAGTGCGTACAGTCTTGTTTTATTTTCAAATAAAAGTTTTTATATTTCAAATACTACTGATATTTCCTAAAAAAATTATAAGTATCCATAGTTCTAATATTGTAACATAGAGGGAAGAAGGGCAAAACAAAAGTAGAAGAAGAAAAAATGCAGCAAGCAAAATCAGTTGTAAAGGGGATATGGGACAAATTTATTATTGCTATGGGCAATGAATTTCATTCATTTGTTTATTGGCCAAGTAGTGTTCACTGTAGACTAACTGTGAGTATAAAACCAACTCAAGCATTACAAAGACTATGATTAATTAATCATTTATTTTGTTGTATTCACGTAGCTCATATTACAGTGTAGATGAGTATAAAGACCAAAACATGCAAATCATATTATCCTCTCTAACGTTCTCATATAATTTATTATAAGACTAAAACCAAAATGCCTCTTGTTCATCTTTGTCTCTAAGCACTACATTACCTGGGTCTTAATTATTTTGCCATCATAATTACCATTCATTTGCTTATCAGTAGCTCCATATATTATGGTTTCATAGACTGTTATTTAGCTTCCCATCACTATTACAAAATATTTTTTAAAAGTCTAAAAATCCTTAATTCATGCTTGCTTGGCTGCATTGATTTTGGGTTCATGTTGAAGCAGAACATGGTTCTGAGAACAATGGTAGAGGAAGTTGGTCCCTTTGTGTCAGCCAGGAAAGAAATAGAGCCTGGAGGACAGATCAAAATCTTACTGTTACTTTAAAACATTCACCCAGCATCTTTATTTTTTTTCTGATAGGCCTTGCTTCCTAACAGTTGAACTACTTCCCAACTATGTGATGGGCTGACAAATAATCCTTTCCTACAGCACCTAAAAAATATTTAAGGCCTGAACTAATGAATCAACTTCTTTCCTTTCAGTGACTTTTTAATTCTTAAAATTTTCTTCTTTGAATATTTTTCTTTAGAGCTTTCTCTCTGTCTATCTCTGTTTATCTCACTCTTCAGTTTCTGTTTATGACTCTCCCTGTATATTTGTGTGTAAATACATAAATTTCTGTGACAAATGGATATGAATATTTAAATATACAAGTGTATCTTCTTCACTTCTGTACCTGACAGAAAACATAGTAATGTTTACAGATATCCATGGCCTGCTCACCAGACCTAAGGCATATGTTATCATACACAGCAAATGAAATTTTGATGATTAACATTAAGGACATACAAGAAGCAGAGAAGCAGACAAAAACTATCAGCTAAGGTTATGGACTTCAGAATAAAATGTCAGAGAAATTGAATGAGGAATGAAATAACAAGTTGGCTTTAAATACAGACAAGAATGACCACTGGACAAAGATTGTGAATAGCCTCTGAAGTTGGAAAACTAAAGAAAAATATTCTTTCTGTGGATTCAAAGGCAGACAACTCTGGTAACACCTTGATTTTGATGCCATGAAATTTTTATCAAAATTAATGCCTCAAAACAATAAAATAATACCTTCATATGGTTTTTAATGTTTATGTTTATAGAAATTATAGAAATAAGTAATTAGTTTTAGAAACATGAAAATGATGTTGTAGTTTCATTTAAAAATGTGAATATTATCCTAAACTTTCAAAGAACATGAGGGTAATAATATATCTATACCAACTCAATCCCTCCTTCAAGGTGGTATCTGTTCTTCTGTAAAAAAAAAATATTATTACTTGAGCTTAATTTATACTCTCCCTCTGTCTTCCCCTCTTCCTCTCCCTTTCCCCCTTTCCCTCCTTCTATAACTCCTTCTCTCCCTTTATCCTCTTAAACAATAAGATGAGATAAGCCCAGTAAAATCAGTGACATTTTTTCTTTTTTATTTTATATATGTAGGGAGCCTCCCAATAACTACAGTAATATATGGCACATACTAAGTAGTACTCATTAATTTTCTGCATGGATGAAAACATGACCTTCAATACATTCATTTCTCTAAGGATGAGTATGAGGTCATCCTGTGAGTAAGACTCAGTGTCTCAGTTTCTCATCTCAACCTCCCACCAGGCAAATGGACTCTAGACAAATACTGTTATTAATCTACATCTTCTTACCTCCAACCTTCACATCCTTTAACTCTTATTTAGAATGGGATATTGTCCACATCCCTTGAGTTGAGACTATCTACCTACAACTGACATATCTAGTCCACTGACCTAAAACTATCAAATGTACAATTACAAAAAAATCCCCCAAACTCCTTACCTTTATTATATGCAGTGGTTGTACTAAGACTACTCCCCAAAAGACTCATATATTGAATCTTGGTCTCCATTTGGTATACCCATTTGGCAAGTATTAGGAGGTGTGGTCTAGTTAGAGACATCTTATTTGGAGTGAGCATTGAGATTTTAAAACCTGTGATTCTCAGCGTCTTCTCTTTATGATTTGTGTTTGTGAATTGATATGTTAGCTTTCTAAAACCATGGAGTATAACCACTAAAAATTTGAGACATATTAAAACCTTTTTTTAAAACACATCCTTGTCCATGATGTTATATCACAGCAATAGAAAGTGACTAAGACATAATATTATAGAAAATCAAGCTGATCAAAGAATATTGGAATGTTTTTGAAGTAAGTAGTTTTAAATGGCATTAGGATGTTTTACTTATTAGCTTTAATTTTTTGTATGACATATTTTGATCATATTCTCCACTTTTCACCAACTCCTCACAAATTCTTCCTGTGAATATGCTCTTAAATTTACTTCTCTCTCTCTCTTTCTCTTTCTCTCTCTCTCTCTCTCTCTCTCTCTCTCTCTCTCTCTCTCTCTCTCTCTCTCTCTCTCTCTGTATGTCAAATAAAAAAAATGCACATAAAACATGGAGAAAGTTTTGTGTAGGAAACTACTCCTGACCATGGAACCTGCCAACGAACGTGGATAATAAGTTAAGTAAACTAATGATCCATTTCTCAGAAGGGATCATTTACAAAGAGTTTCTTCAGTAGCAAAGGGATTTGTGCCTACTTCACCCCCTCTATGATTACAGCATATCTTGCTTAAACTTCTTCAAGTATTGTGCATGCTGCCAGAGTTCCTGTGAGTTTATATGTATATCAGCATTGCTCTGTCTGGAAAATACTGTTTTGTTGGAAGTTGTTTGCTGCCTATGGTCTTACAATCTCCCTATCTCCTATCTCAAATAGGGCCACGAAACCTGAGAGGAAGGGTTTAATAAAGATATAAGAAACCCCACTCTCCCCATATCTATTCAACATAGTACTAGAAGTTCTACCTAGAACAATAAGGAAACAAAGAAGAGATCAAGGGCATATATATTGACAAAGAAGAAGTAAAGGTATCATTATTTGCAGATGATATGGTAGCATACATAAGCAACTACGAAATTCTAGCAGATAATTTCTACAGCTAATAAACAACTTTGGCAAAGTGGCTAGGTAAAAAATTAACTAAAATAAAATAGTCTTCCTTATGCAAATGAGGAACAGGATGAGAAAGAAATTAAAGAAACAATTCCCTTTGCAATAGCCACAAATAATATAAAATATCTTGGGCGTAACTCTAACCAAACAAGTGAAAGATCTGTATGACAATAACTTCAAGTCTCTCAAGAATAATCTATACCCAACAAGAAATCTGTTTCCATGTTATATTCTGTCCTACATGTACTTCATGCTTATGGTAACTAGTGAGATTTCAATGCATGCTATCAAACCTCTAAAAGAATTACGTACTGACAAAATTATTCACATAATGTTATGCCAAAATGCCTTTAAAATCTGTAAATGTATCCCTCTCTTTAAAAAATAAAGCAGTAAGGAATAATAATTTTTTAAAAAAGAATGAAATTAAAGATCCCAGAAAATGGAGAGATCTCCCATCATGGATTAGCAGAATTAACATAGTAAAATTGGCCAACTTACCAAAAGCAATCTACAATTTCCACAAAATACCAAGACTATTTCTTTTTCAAAGACATGGAAAGAACAATTCTAAAATTGATCTGGAAAGGCAAAAGACTAAAACAGAATAGTGAAAACAATTTTTAAGAACAAAAGAATCTCAGGGTATTTTTGAGTTGCAGTCCCCCTATGACCAAGGATGTTGAACATTTCTTTAAGTGCTTTTCAGCTATTCAAGAGTCCTCCATTGAAATTTTGATATTTAGCTCTGTAAACCAATTTTTAATAGGGTTATTTGATTCTCTGAAGTCTAACATCTTGAGTTCTTTGTATGTTCTTCTGGCTCTAATGAGATGACTATGTGGACTTTGTCTTTTATACATTATTCCATGTTTAATATTTATTAAATTTATGTATGTTGAAACAATACAGTATCTCTTAGATGATGCCAACTTTAGTATGAAAAATAACCATTTTGTTGGTTAGGTTTTGTTTGTATGATTTTTGTTTTTGTTTTTGAGACAGTGTTCTCTATGAATCCTTGACTGTTTGGGAACTCACTCTGTAGACCAGGAAAGCCACTAACACAGACCTAACAGAATGGTCTACCTGCCTCTGTCTCTTGAGAGTTGGGGTTAAAATTGTGTACCACCATTTCGCAGCTGTGTATAATTTTTTTTGAGGAATTCAGGCTGAAAGTATTTTATTGTGATTTTTGGCATCTATGTTCATAATTAATATTTGACAATGTTTTATGCTGCATTATTATATGGTTTTGCTTCAATAATTATACTAATTTAGTAAAAATGTTCAGAATTTTTTAAGGTTTCTATTTAGTAGAATAATTTGGAGAGTATTAAATTTTTTATTTTAAGGTTTGATAGAATTCATTGATAGTCTTTTAATTACTACTTTTATTTACTAGGCACTATTATTGTATTTAAATTGTTATCTCATCATGATTTAACTTTGGTAATATATACATATATATATATATTGTATATATATTTGTGTGTGTGTGTGTGTGTGTGTGTGTGTGTGTGTGTGTATAGATTCTATTTATCTTATTTTAGATTCAGTAATTTGGTAGACTATAGATTTAAATATGTTCTTAGGATTCTATCAATATTCTTGGGTGTTGCTGTTGCTTATTAAGCATGTGTGTATGTATGTGCCTGTGTGTGCCTAGTTCCTCGCAGGCTTGGTTGCCTGATGTCAAATCTCTGGAACTGGGGTTGTTAAATACCTTGTGGGTGCTAGATATTGAACTCAGGTCATCTCAAATGTTAGGCAGTGTTCCTCACTGCTAAACCAAGTTTTTAAGACCCATTTATGTCTGTTGCAATATCTACCTTTCCATCTTTAGTTTTAGGAATTTGTATATTCTCTCCTTTTTAAAGTTAATTTGGATAAGTACTTGTCTAATCTACTTAATTTTCCCAGAGAACTAACCATTTCCTTTCTTTTACTCTGTATGTTGATTTTTTTATGTTGTTTTTATTTTATTGATTTAGCCCTGAGATTGTTTCAGTTCACTCTTTTTTGGGTGTTATTTATGCTTTTTTTTTTTTTTTTTCCTGGAGCATTCAGGTGTATCAATAAGTTATTAATATAAAGTATCTCCAGTTTTTTGTTTTGTTTCATTTGTTTTTTTTGCTTATATAGGTACAGTGCTATGAAATCCTCTCAGAATTGCCTTCATTGTGACAAATAGTGTTCATTTTAACTCAGTGATGAAAGATTTTAAGTCCCTCATTAATTTCTGTCTTGATCCAATTTTATTAGTGAGTTTGTTAGTTTTCATTGGTTTGAATACTTTTTTTCATTTTTATTTTGTTGATATCCAGCAGTAACCCATGGTGTTCATATAGGTTACATGGTATTATTTCAATGTTTCCACATCTGTAAGGATAAGATCTGTATCTAATACAGGGGCAGCTCAATGTCTACTGATAGTGTATTTTTTTTCATATCCATTATTTATTTGAGATATATCTAGATTCTTTCCATTTTCTGGCAAATATAAATCAAGGTGCTATAAAAAATATTTGAATAAGTGTCTTTGTAGGATAGTGGAGGAACTTTTGGGCACAAGCCCAGGAGTGGTATAACTGAGTCTTTAGGCAGAACTATACTAGTTGTCTAAGAAACAGCCAAATTGATTTCTAGTTTGGTTGTACAAGTCTATACTCTCACTACCAGTGGAAGACTGTATTCTTTAGAATTTGGGTGGAGTGTTCTCCATCTGCTAGGTTCATTTGGTTTATGATGCTATTTAACTCCAAAGTTTCTCTATTTAGTTTTTTCTGGATGAATTTATATGGTATGAATTAGGGATTTAAGCTGCCCACTATCACTATATTCTAGGCCATGTGATAAAATGTAGCAGTGTACTTTACTATTTCTTTTGATTAGCTTTAGTTTGAAATCTGTCTTGTCAGACCTTCAAATCACTTCATCTTCTTGTTTATTGGTTTCATTTGGTTGAAATACCCTTTTCTATTCTAAGATTGAAATGGATTACTCTAAGATGATATCTGTGTCAGATGGTGAGGTGTATTTCTTAAATGCAGCAGAAAGATGGCTCTTCATTTCTAATCCAATCTGTTAGTACAAGTTTTTTTATTGGGAAGTTAAGATCATCAATATTATGAGTGATTATTAAACATTTTTGGTAATTCTGGTATTTTTATTGGATTGGTATCTCTTTTCCCTCTTTTGATTAAGTGGTTTGAGATTACTTATTCCCTGTATGCTCTTGGAGATGATTTGTCTTCTTGGAATATTGAAAATTTTCTTCTATTGTCTTCTGTAGAGCTGGGTTGCAGGACAAAAATTATACAAATTTGCAATATTGTGATATGTTTTTCTGTTTTATCCATTGTGATAGTTTTGTTGGACTTGCATTTATAGTGTTTCAGAGATAATAAAACATCAATTCATGCTCTGGGTTGCAAGGTGTGCACTGAAAAGGTAGATGTTATTTTACTTGGCCTTCCTTTATATGTAAAAAGATGGAAACCTTCACAAATGTGTTGCTCATCCCTGTAAAGAAGCCATAATAATCTCACATTATTCCAATTTTAGTGTGTGTGTGGGCAAAAATGAACATTCATTAAGAAAATTTATATTTTCCTTGATTGAACCTCAAGATGATGTAAAGCTTGCTAAATCTTCCAACCACAGTGTGTTATAAAGAAATGTTTACTATTTATTTATATGGCAAGTTTTATAGTAGTCTGAGGAAACAAACTTTGATTTTTAGTTTTTACTACAATAACCTCCTGCTGTATAAACACACACACACACACACACACACACACACACACACACAAACACACACACACACTAAGATTCTGCACCTAGAATAAGAAATGCATTTTAAGAAGAAATGAAAAAAAGAAGAGCATTCTTCATTCAGAGGTATTTTTTTTCACTTATTTTTTTCCTGTAAGTGTATTTGCTTTGGTGTTTTCAAAAGGAATTTTACAGTTCATCAACGCAATGGAGTAAACATAATTATAGCAAGATATATTAAAAATAGAAACTGGACCTTATCCTGGATAGTGGTTTTCTGGAGTAGCTCTCTATGAAGCTCTTTCTTCCATTTCAGGCTTCTGACAGGCTGGATGCTGGAGTCTGGGTAGGAACTGGTACTCAGTATCACTGACAGTTTGCTCAGTTTCTATTTTCTGTCTACTAGAGTTCACAAACTCCTTGGTAGATAATTGCTTTTAGTTCTTTAGGAAAGGATCACGCTGTCTATTTATACAGTTGACAGTGATTAGGAAAATCAACAAATTCATACTGACTTTATACTATGTTTATTAACCTTGTATTTGTGGCTTGTGCCCTGTAATGGCACCATGTAGCTATTTTGGGGCATGTGGTATTTTTTTCTGACTAAAATGATGGAATTTCATTTTTAAAATATCAGTGAAGTTTCTTATATATGTCTTGTGTAAACACTTATAACCATGATGAGATTGTACAGTGAGGTTATTCATTTTGGCATAAATTCTGTGATCATTCATCCTATTGATTCTGGAACAAAAATGGACTTTTACCTTCAAAGTGTCAAACTACTAGAAGAGTTGAGTGAGCTCGTTACACTTTGTTAAATGGACATAGTCAGACTTGAAAAGAAATGATTCCCATGTGATTTGATCTGACAATATTCTATGAAATGATAAAGTAATTCATTTAAATAAGTTAGGTCATGATGCTCCTTTACGCAGTGCCTATCTTTTTCCTTTTTCTTTTTTTTTTTTTTTTAGTACAATTCTAAATGGCTTTGAACTTTGCATATCATTTCTCGGATGGTGTTTTTCAGCACTCATTCAATTTCTCACCTAGACAACCTTGCCCTCATGAGCCAGGATTTTGAATGCATCATCATCTAGAACATCCTTTTTTTTTTTTTTAAGAGTTACTGAATTTATTATCTACTACCAAATTGTTACCTGTGATTTAATATTGAACTAAGTAATATACACTAAGTTGTCATCCCGATATAATATTGTCTTAGTAATATATATGAATTTGTAACAACGATTCTTTACACATATATTTTTTCCACTTACTTTCTGCCTCTCATAAAATACTGTCTTTTTAAGTAAACTTCTCTCCCACTTTACATAAAATAAGCAGGTTGTCCCATTATTATTTGTCTCACAGTGGTAATGATTTTATTTTTAAGTAACTATTTTGAACTATCTTCTATATCAAATAATCATATATAGTTATTTGAGTAAGAAATTAAATTGAATTTTATTAATGCAGACAACTAGACAACCATCACACTCAGGACATAGACAGTTTACATTGTCTCTTGAAAGATCTTTCTGAATGTCAGTAACTTGTTACCAAGCTCATTTGTTTGTTTTCATTCTATAGAGAATGACTCTGACTCTTCTTGAAATTCATATTAGGAGAGCAATTTAGTGGTCTCCCTTGAAATGTCTTTGATTGACACATGTTACTACTGTGTATTCTCATACATTGTTATTTCTACTGCAAAACCATACTACATAGTAAATCAGTAAATTAACATGAAAAAGTCCTGATTTTTATATATTTGTGTCTATATTTGCATATGTTTATGTTTGTGATTTAATCACATACTTGGGATATTGAGTCTGTTGCAATAGAAATAATCCAAATCAGATCATCACCATGGAGATTCCTTCTGGTATTCTAGCATATCCATAACAATCTGTCTTTCCATCTACAGTACCTGACAACACTGTCTTAATTAGGATTTCTATTGCTCTAATGAGACCATGACCAAGGCAACTCTTATAAAGGACACCATTTAATTGAGCTGGCTTACAGTTTCAGAGGCTTAGTTCATTATAATCAGAGTAGCAAGCATGAAAGCATGCAAAAAGATGTGGTGATGGAGAAAGAGCTGAGAGCTCTACATCTTGATCAGAAGTCTCTCTTCTGTGTGCAGCCAGGAGGAATGTCTCTTCTGCACTAGGTGGAGCTTTCGTGCCCACCCCCACAGTGATGCACTTCCTCCAACAAGTCCACACTTTCTAACAGTGACACTTCCGGTGGTCCAAGCATACACAAAGCACCAAAACAACTATTACTATTACTGTTCTCCATATGGAATAAAACAAATTGATAATGCCCTGTTCCTCTATAGAATTTCTTGTGTCTATGGCTTATTATTGTTTATTGCTAACTGGTATTTTATGGTGTGTATCACAGTTTGCATAGCCAGTATCAATGAAAAAACAAATTAATGGTATACAGTTTTATCATATTTTGAGTAAAAAGTAGTATCTCTGCTTTGTGTAGACATTGTTTTCTATCTGTGGAATAAGTGTACCAAGATATAACTGCTTAGGTACATGAAAGTTGGATGTTTAATTTTATAAGAATGCCAACATTTTTTAGCATTCTGGCTTCACAGCTTAATGGATGTGGTGGATGAACAATCCAGAGTCTACATTTTCCCTTTCAGTTTTTGTCATCTCAGTAATACAAATAGGTCTTATTATATATCTGAATTTAATTTAAATTTACATTTGCTCATGCTAATATAAAATTTTATGTGGCTTTTGCCATCTACATATGCTTTTAAACAAAATAAGTGTCTAGTCATGACATTTGGGTTATGTTTGCTATTTTAATATTAGATTTTAAGAGTTTCTTAAGTTGTGTAGACACCAGTTATCTTTGAAGCTATAGATTCCAAATATTTTTCTCAGCCTCCTGCTTACTTTTCATATTTCTAACAGTGTTTCAGTTATCAACCTTTTCTTTTTATAGATAATATTTTCAGTGTATAACCTAACATGTCTTCAGTTAGCCCTAGAGTCTAAGCATTTTCTCTTATTTTTCTAAAGTATTTATTGTTGTACATTCAAGTCCATGCTTTATTCTAAATCATTTTTGAAAAAAAAATTGTAAGGATTTGTCAGATCCTTTTTCTGGTTTGTGGTTGGCTAATGAGTGTTCAGTTTTTTCTGCACGATTTTTTTTATAATGTCCAACAATTCATTTTACTGCATTTCTTCTTTATCCATATCATTTAAATATCTTTTGTAGTTTCTCATTCTATTAACCTAAATGTCTATTCCCTAACTAAGACCAAATGTCCTTGACAACATATAAATTATTTGTTAGAATTTTCCAATTGTAATAGAAGTTATTTGTACAGAATAAGTTAGAGTCCTATGTTTAACTTTTGTCCCTAAGCTTATTTGTCTAAAGTTTTTGAGATCATATTCTACAAATATTTGAAATGTATATTTTATTCTTAGTGCCTCAAATACATCACTGAATAAAGTGGTGACAAATTTCTGACTGATAGCTAAGTGTTCATGGGACACAGCCAAAAATACAAATAACTATATTAAACAGGCATTTTTTTTCAGATCAAAAGACATAAGATCAAAGAATATATAAGATTAAGAAAAGTCACAAAGATGATTTCAAATGATGGATAATGAACTGGCAAAGATGTGTTTGGTACCTCATGTGAGTAATAGAGATACCCTAATCAACCCTCTCATATTTTAGTGAGTCCCTTATAATTTAAGAATATTGAAATCATGATAACATAAGGAGAAATTTGAGTAAGATACTGGGGAAGATGCATGCTGAGGAGATAAGGAAGAAGAGGACTGGTACTCAAGGAGAGGTAACCAAGTAGAAGACAGAATAGTTTAAATGAAGATCTAGTCAGAGAATGAGCCAAAGCTATGTCCAAGGCATTTGGTAATGAATAATTCCTTTCAGAGTTATCATTCTAGAAGTCAAGGCTAAGAAAGGGAAACATGGAATTTATTTTACAATAAATATTATCTCAAAATCTCTCTCTCTCATATATATGCTTTCTGCTGTGACAATACTAATCATATAGAATACTAATGATAGCTTCATCTAGCTTCTTGTATGTATTTTCAGATTTGAGTCTGAAGCAAGTAACTACAAACAAAGTTTGTATAGAACAGATATACTTAATAGATTGGAGTTCCCAAATCTGAATATAACATTTAAAATTTTTAGGTTTTCTATTATTCCTAATAGTAACCTTTGAGCATGGGGACCACATGTGAAGTTAGGGCAAAGACTGGAGGAGCTGAAAAGGTTTGCAGTCTTATAGAAAGAACAATATCAACCAACCAGAAACCCCCAGAGCTCCCAGGTACTAAACCACCAAACAAAGAGTGCACAGTGGGTACCCATGGCTCCAGCTAGATATGTTGCAGAGGACTGCCTTATCTGGCATCACTGGGAGAAGAGATCTTTGGTTCTGTGAAGGCTCAATGACCCATAATAGGAAAATGCCAGGCCATTGAGGCAGGAGTGAGTGGGCAGATGGGGGAGCACCCTCATAGAGGGAGGTAGAAAGGAAGAGTCAGGATAAGGGGCGTGTGGATGAAAAACTGGGAAGGTGAATAATATTTGAGATGTAAATAAATACAGTAATCAATAAAAAGAAGCACTCAAAAAATCCTAAATGGAAGATTGGACTTAGAGGCATACATTTACTGTAATTATGACCTATTTTCAACTCTATACTCATCTGAACTGCCTTATATCCCACTATGTGACTGAACTTTTTAATACCCTTCATTTGAAAATAAAACTTAATTCTCCTTTCCTTTGAAAGTCATGGAGTGTTTAATTGGCTTTCTAGATCTCTAACTTAGCCTGGTGAGTTTGCTTTGGTATTATTTATTCATTTCTTCATAAATCTAGTCAATTTACTCCATTATTGTGAGGAAATTATTAGACTTAGAGTTCAATATTGAGATATATATTTTAATTCCTTTAGTTCAATTCCTATTTAAAAGTAATATATTTAACTTCATAAATCAGTTTTCTAGTTTATTTGAATATGACATTCCAAATCAATCTGTCATGATTAAGTGAATTTTAAAAACACCAAAGACAGTTCCTCTTGGGGAGTAGTATTGAAGATTATTATGCACAGCTAAGTAAGTACCTCACAATAAGGAGTAACAAAGGGACAGTTGTATTTATGTTAATTTTAACTGACTGCCCATTTTCACTTTAAAGACAATACTTAACAACTGAGTTCAAAGGGGGCAGGATTCCTCTGACTTCACTGTGACAATGGCAATACCATGCACCCTCCTCTTCAGGCCCAGAACTGTGTTCCATTTCATGAATTAGATATTTCAAGACAAAGCAGAATGAGAGGTGTTAAAGATTAGACTTGCAAATTTCAAAATACATAGTGTCAGTCTAGTGATGTTTAAACATCCATTTAGAATAACTCACAGAGGAACTGTAGCATATTACAGAGTAGGATCATGAATATGCAATCAGCAAATGGTTCTGGGGCCTGATCACCATCTCTGTCAATTACAGGAGTCACTTTCTCTGATGGCGTCTTGGCACTTTGACAGTGATTATACCTTTACATGATGTATTGCAGATATTATGGTTCACTTGTTTACAAATAGAGCCATATCTTACTCTTTAACTGTGAGAATAGAGTGTTTTAAGTAACAAAAACATTCCCTATAATAAATCCTCCACTTAAGTAAATCGTGCATGATCAGACTAGGAATATTACACAATTCCACTACTATGGTACAAAAAGAGCATCTCAGACACTTTCTTTCATCATTCCTAAAAGTAAAATAACATGGGGTTCTTTCCAAGTTAATGGAAAAGAAACTTCACAGAGAATCAATTCACAATGCAGCATGTATCACTCCAAGGTAGCATTTTAAAATCTAAAGCAAGTGGGGACAATGAGGTAGGGATGCTATCAAGGCACATTGTTGTTGTCTGGGTGTTACAGAAATTGACTTGCCCTTATAACTGGCCATAATTAGTTATCTGGATTTTGGTTTGTTTTTACTTTTTAGTCATCATGACTACATGGAAACAAAGAAAATTAGATAGTATTCTTACATGGAAATATACTTGCCTGTTTGTGTGTCAGTATGATGAGGTTATCAGATACATCCTCAGTTAAATTTAACTTTATTTATACTAATAAAAGCTCTAGTACTTCTGGCTGCAACAGGGTATATATGCATACTCTGATTTCTAAATAGATAGGTGTTTGCTACCATAAAGATAATACATATAAATTTTAGAAATATTTATTGAAAAAGATTAATGCCAGATACAATGGTTTATATTTAGCTATTGTTTGATACAATTTATGAATAGCGATAAGATATTGATACTGTGATATGGACATGGTGTTTTTCAAATCATTATGTTTTTACCATCCCCATGAATAAACATTGCTATTATAAATGTGAAACTTGCAAAACTATATTTCACAAGAAGAACTCGATTAAATATCAAGTGACAGTCTCAGTTTAATGTAATGAAATGGAACAATAGTTAATAGGAAGGGATTGGAAAAGGGATTGGGAACAAAGCATAAAACTATGTCCGTAATGAAACTCACAAATTACATGTAGACATAAATGTATGGGGATGATCATCAGCTTGAGAAACCCCTCTGAGAATAATGGGAGTTCTCATGCCCCATACAAAATGAACTAAATCCTAAGACAGGATGCAGAACACAACCAAACTTAAGCCTATGAAGGAGATATATGTTTAATATTCTAAAAATATCCATTAGCATTCTTTCTGTAGCATCTTCTGAGCATTCATCTCCAATAGTTTGTGGAAGAAGTGATACTGCACAAAAGAATTGCTCACAAAAAAAGGCTCATTTCAGGAAAATGTGTTCCAAGTAAACAGGAAGAAAGGCAAAACTCAGCCAGTAACACTCTAAAGAAAAAAAAAAAATGTACTGCTCACCATAAGCAATATAGAGGAAAATGGTGTAAAAAAATCTGCTTCATGAGTGCCAAGTGGGAAAAGGTTATGGGAGTATGCTATGGAGAAAAAAAATGTAGATAGAAAAGTTCAAAAATCAAAAGATTGTCTCAATCAATTCGAAATATAGGACCCTTGGTAGCAGTCATTTATTAAATGTATTGTTAGTTGGAGAAAAAAAACTTATACATGCTTGAGATTGTAGATGTGTGAAAACGTAAGGGTCAACAGAAATATTTATTCTTACTTAAGACATAAATTCAACACAGGAATGAATGATTAATCTATACACATATAATCTCTTGGACTTAACCATAGAGAAACAATTTTGTGACTGTAAGCAAAGTAAACAAAAATGACAAACTGGCGAAAGCATCTAGTGAGACTTGATATATATGAACAGTTTCATTGAAGAAAACTGATAATGTTTATAGCAGAAAACTCATTAAATTAAGTAGAAAATAAGTTAAAATATATATCATAATTCATCTGATATGAGGGAGAAACTGCAGGGACAGATTAAGAGACTAAAGTTTCAAACTATGAAGTTAGACACTCAACATCAAAATGTTTTGATTTCTCTAGTGTTGAAACAAATAGCTTAATTAAAAAATGGGGCACAGAGCTAAACAGAATTCTCAACAGAGGATTCTGGAATGGCCAAGAAGCACTTAAAGAAATGCTAAGCATCCTTATTCTTCAGGGAAATGCAGATTAAAACAACCCTGAGATTCCATGTTACACACTCAGCATGACTAAGATCAAAATCTTAAGTGATAGCACATGCTGGTGGGGACATGGAGAAAGGCTAATACTCTTTTATTGCTGGTAGGTTTGCAAACTTGTACAACCACTCTGGAAATCAATCTGGCAGTTTCTCAGAAAACTGAAAATAACTGACGACACTACTCCTGAGCATATATGCAAAAGATGCTCTACCATATCAAAAGGACACATGTGCCACCATGTTCATACCAGCTTTATTCATAATAGCCAGACACTGGAAACAACCCAGATGTGTCTCAGCTGAAGGATGAATACAGAAAAATGTAGTTGATTTACATAATGATGTATTAAAATTAAGGACATTATGAATTTTCTAGGCAAATAGATGGAACTGGAAAATATCATCCTGATCAAGGTAATCCAGACCCAAAGGGACTCACATGGTATGTACTCACTAAATAGTGGATAATATTCAGAACGTACAGAATACTGACGATACCATAGATTCAAAGAAGTTAAACAAGGAAGGCCCAAGTGAGGATGCATGAATATAACTTAGAAAAAGGAACAAACTAGTCATAGAAGGCAGACAGAGGGAAGGAAGTGGGGGTAAACTGTGAGGGGAATGACTGGACAGGATCAGGTGTTGTATAAGGCAGGGGAGAGGCCCAGCGGGCCAGGAGAATGGAAACCTGCATCTGCTTGGGGGTGAGGATAGGTGGAATCTTTGGAAAGTCCCAGATACTTTGGATGCAGATGTCTCAAAGAACTCAATGCTGGTGTCCTTACCCAAGATTCCTAACAGTAAGAACATGGAACCTGACAAAGCCACCTCCACTATACAGGCACAGTCTTCAGTGGAGGGATAAAGACAGCAACTAAAAATTTGTCCTATCTAAAAAAAAAATGGAGGAACAAAAATGGAGCAGATTCTGAAGTAGTGGCCAGCCAACAACTGGCCAAACTTGAAACACATCTCATGGGCAAGCATCAATTCCTGACATTATTTATGATACTCTGTTATGATTGTAGACAGGAACCTAGTGTAACAGTTTTCTGAGAGGCTCTTGCCAGTAGCTGACTGAAACAGAGGCAGAGCCCCACAGCCAAACATTGGAAGGAGGTTGGGAGCTCCTATAGAAGAGTTGGGGAAATGTTTGAAGTCTATGAAGAGGATGGGACACCCACAAGTGAATCAACAGAGTCAACTAAACTGAACCTCTGGGAGCTCTCAACGACTGATACACTAACCAAACATACACAGGCCAGAACAAGGTCCTGACACATATGTAGCAGTTGTGCAGCTTAACCAAACATACACAGGCCAGAACAAGGTCCTGACACATATGTAGCAGTTGTGCAGCTCAGCCTCTATAAGTCCCCCAACAACTGGAGCAGAGGCTCTCCCTAAAGCTGTAGCCTGACTATAGTATTTCTGTTCCCCAACAAGGCTGCTTTGTCTTGCCTCAGTGGGAGTTGATGCATCTAATCAGGCAGAGACTTGATGGGGAGATACTTACAGGTGGGGAATCCACCCTCTCAAAGGAGAAGAGGATTGGCATGGGGGAAAGGGACTCTGTAAGGGAGTGCCAGGAGGGGGACTGTGTTTTGGATGTAAATAAACACACAAATAAATACATAAATAATATTTTTAAAATACATGTAGAAAGAATAGAACAGAAAAATCACATACTTGTAAAAACAAAAAGAAAAATGGACAGCAGTTACATACTGGGTTCACTGTAGAAACCATCACCATCAAATGACAAAGTAAGATCTTTTATGTTTTAAATGAAAAAAAATTCATTTCAAAACTCTTCCCAATGAAGACCTCATTCTCTTTTGAGAAGCAAATTGGAGATGCTAAGTTATGAAGGGATAAACATTATGTTCACGTCTCTTTCATAGATTAGTGGATCATTCAATACCCATAAGAAAAGTTTCATTTTGCAAGAGATTATAATAATATCTAGAACCATAAGTTCTTAATATGAAAGGAATAATACTGTAAAGCACTCTTTGCTAGAAAGGACATCTATATCACATGGTATTGCCCAAGGCTCAGGGATTGTTATGGAAGAAGGTGTAGCTAGATTCTAAGAGCCAAAGTGAATAGAGATCTGCAGCAATATAGCAATTGCTGGATAAGATCTTTACAAGGGAAAGTCCCAAAAATTTCAGTAGGGATGTGAGAGGACCTCACTAGACCTACCCGAGTAACTACTGACAATGTAAGACTACACAGAAGAGTGAGTTTGTTTTCTTAAGAACTAAGGCACTAGAGAGGATCTCTATGCTCCAATAAACAGTATCATTTGTATGTATATAGATGCAACAGTCAGTGGACTTAGAGGGCATTAAGAAAAAGCAGTAAAGGAACAAAAAGAGGTAGTGTGAGTAGAAAGAATTGAATAAATAGAATGGATTTGATTAATTAATTAAGTAATTGATTAATCAATATACACACATACATTTTGTGTATATGTGTGTGAATTAAATTATTTTTAAATAAAATTATCATTTAATTTTATGAAGAAAATTTTAAAAAGATTATAAACATTCTATTTACAATTAAACTTAGGAAGAGAAAATCTTTCAGATATAAACTCTTGTGGTAAACACTTAATATTCTTGTTTTTATTTGTTTTACTTAAACAATAATTTCTTTTTTGTTCGAATTATTAAAAGCAATTCAATGTAAAGTTAAATACCAGCTGCTAGATATTGTAGAATAAGAGAGTTAAGTGTATCCCCCATATTACAAGAACATTTTACATCTCAGAATGAATTTAAATGCAGTGCGATCACTGAAATAAAGAAAACAGTGAGACTGAGCTCTAAGGTAATACTCTGTACAAAAAGACAAATTTGGAACCGCAGTAAGCGAAGAGCTCGAAAGTAGTGCGGTGGGTGTGTTGATCTGAAGACTCAGGGTTGCTTTAGGATGCTGGTGTGTATAGGAATTTGAACAGAGTTGTGAAAAGAGAATTAATTAGGGAAGAAGTATGAGAAATGACTGCGGAGTTCCCTTGTTTGTTTTTCTGTTGACTAAGCCACATGTGTTTAAGGCAAAATCCAAAACTAGCAAAACAAGTCTTACAAAATGGCATGATAAGAATTCTTATAGCTTCCATAACACTAAGAGTAACCTGAGCGCTGCAAAGTCAGGATAAAGGAATGTATCATTAAAGGCATTCAGCAGAGGTCCGGGAATGTTACAGGATAGGAATGAGAGGTAAAAACAAAACCAACTAAAAAACTAATCAATGAACTTTCTTGTATTTGTTAAAGAGCAACTTTCAAGGGCCAAACAGAATAAAGACGAGAACAAGATAAGGGAGTCAAGAGAATAGCTTAGCTAGGGAGGATCCATTTTGCTATAGTGAATGCCACTGCTGCCTAAAGTGATAGGCACAATGACATGTGCATGGATTGTATTTGACAGTGAGGTCAGAGCAGGAGAATCTTGTGGGGCTTCATTTGTAGGGAAAGATGACTTGTGGTGGTACACTGGGTAGAGCTTCCCCTCAGGAAACTACCATGACCTCCTCCTGAAGATCTGTGGTTCTATCAGAAGTGAGAAGAAAGGTTAACCAGAAACTGTTCACACCTCAGAGGCCAGTTTTCTCATGATAATAGTTTGTATTCTCTGGCTTCAATGGAAGGGGAGCACTTGGTCCTGTGGAGGCTCAATACCCAAGTATAGGGCATTGAGGCTGGGATGGCAGGTGAGGGAGCAGGGGACAAAGCTATAGGGTTTGCGAAGGGGTAATGGGGAAGAAAGATAGCATTTGAAATTTCAATAAATAAAATAACCAGTAAAAATAAAATAAAATACTATTGAAAAATTAAAAATTTTTGTCTTGTCCTTGGTTTACTTAGGGGAGGATCCTTATTCTCTCTCCAATTCCCTTTAAGTTTCTCATATGATGAATACTGACAGGAAAATTAAGAAAGAAAATCACATCCCAGGGTCACTAGACTAATAAAAGATTGAGATTTCTGTTTGTAAAATAAATTATTCTTTGTTCAGTAAACTCTGATAGCAAACATTATTGTGGAATTCTTCCTTTTCTAGCAAACCTTACCAACACATGCTTCTAAACCATAATTTAAAGAAATGTGAGAATCCACTGAAGAATACTTATGGAGGATCAGGTCAGGATGTAACATAGAGACCCTGGGAGAATTTGATACCTCGGGTATCTATAGATCTAGATCAAAATGCTATAAAATATTAAATATAAGCCAAATTAGACCAGGAGTAATAAATAATCAAATTGAAATCTACTTACCTGAATTCATGTTCCTTGATATGTCATGTCTTGCTTTAAATATGCCCAAGTCAGTATCTGAGCCCGAAAATGAAACAGCCCGAAGATAATGGTGATGTAAAATAGATGCTGATGTTACTGGGGTAAGAATGGAAGTAACTATGGCTAACGTTCTAGCGGATTTAATTACAAAGGTTAAAAATGTATACAAGTGTGAGTTATGTAAGGCTAAGGATAGAAGCTCTACAGCAGAATCAAAAGAAAATATCAATAATGTAAACACTGTAAAAAACTGAAAAAGGGTTTTGGTAAGGACATTAAACACTGGCTGTGATAAGAAAAGTCAGTGTGCTTGAATATAAGTACATAGACCAAAACGGGATTAAAAAGTCTAAAATAATAAAGCATGATACCCCCTAAAATGGGGTGATTTCCAACATAAAACACAAACACACACACACACACACACACAGAGAGAGAGAGAGAGAGAGAGAGAGAGAGAGAGAGAGAGAGAGAGAGAGAGAGAGAGATTCTCACGTATATGAATATACAAGTTTCAATGTAAAGAACTTTTATTATTACTCTGGCTCTGGTAAGGGTATGTTTACTATACCCTGTGATCTTTGTTTATAGATAGTATGTATAAACATATACTTACTGGGTTAACAGAGAGAAAAGAATAACCAGAAGATTTCGTTGGCATAGCAATAATTAAAGCACAGTATTATTGAAACACTCATGACTGTTAGCTTACTAATATCAAATGGTAAACATCAGATCAGAGATACAGGTAGATCATAGAACACCAAGAAAGGAAATAAAAATACTACATCAAAGCATATTATGTTATAACTAAATATAATTACTGTAAAGATAAATTCTTTTAAAAACTACCAAAGTGGTATATTTAATATTGGCAAGTTGGTGCTTAAGTTTATATGAAATTATGAAAGATGAGAATAGTTACTAACAATTAACTATTGAAAACAATTTAGAGGTAGCATTTTACATATGCAGGTGGAAAGGAGCAAAGAATACTTAGATAAATATTTAATAATCAGAGTTGGGTGACTCAAGATAAATGAGTAAACTGAAGGCAATAAGGTCATATATTGAAGAGATGTAAGGCCCAGCTGAAAACATGCCAATTGTTCAAGACTGGAGCAAAATTTACAAAGTGGTAATAGTCTTTAATCTAATTCCTAAAAATGCTTGTGTAATTAGTGATTCATACTTATAGGAATAAAGGATTGAATGCAGACAATTACACATTGAAAGTATTAGTGTTAGATATGCCATAATTCAAGTTTGGTTCACAAATCTTTTGTTGTTGTTGTTTTTGTTTCTTTTTTATTGGATATTGTCTGCATTTACATTTCAGATGCTATCCCCTCCCCCAATCCCATGCCCTGTCCCCCTCCCATTACCTCCATGAAGGTGATGACTTTCCCAACCACCTTCTCCCACCTCAGTGCCTTGGCATTCCCCTACACTAGGAAAATGAACCTTTACTGAACCAAAGGCCTCTCTTCCTATTGATGCCAGAAAATGTCATCCCCTGCTGCATATGCACTTGGAGCCATGGGTTTCTCCCCATGTGAACTCATTGGCTGGTGTTTTAGTCCCAGGAACTGTGGTGGGTTGGGTTAGTTGATCATTTTGTTCTTCCTATGAGGTTGCAGACCCTTTCAACTCCTTCAGTCCTTTCTCTACCTCCTAATAAATTATGTATAATGAGTTCCTTGCAAATAGCATACAATGCAGTAAAGAGAAAAGTGAGATACCTTTACACTAAAGTAACATAATAGCCTTTCTCTCAATAAATAAAGTGAAGTCTAACGATGTAATAACATTCACATTGACAAACCCATTCTAAAGTTTATATTTAAAGGTAAGCATGTGATATGCATTATGGAATACTACGCATCCATGAAGAAGATGAAACAATGAACTCTGAAAGTAAGTCAATGGAAAAGATTGTATTAAGAGAAGTAATTCAGATACAGAAAGAGAAATATTTTCCTCTTTCCCTCTTACTCGAAATTCTTAGCTCCAAATCTTCAGTTCTGTGTACAGAGCCTGGATCAAGTACAGAAAACTTTAGTAATTGCTACCAAAAATACTCAGTAATATCTAATTCTCATACTTTGGCAATTAATTATAGCCTTTAGCATCTTAGAGTTTCAGAAAACTTATGTGGGTGTTCTTTTCAGTTTTCTCCACTTGAAAAGAGGGAACATCTATTAAGAAAATGAGCCAGAAGGCCCTTGCATGCAGACCAAATGCTCAGGCCATTTGCCACTGGGAAAAGCAGAGATCCAGGGACACAGGCCTGGTAAGACTGTGCTGCAAATAGCTGGGGCCCAGAGAGGTCTGGGCAGAGCACACCGAAAGCACCCCGCCCCCCTTCCATTGGTTCAGGTTAGCAGGAACTCTGTCTTAAGGACTCGGTTTCCACCCTGAAGGCCCTTGCATGCAGAAGAAATGCTCAAGCCATTTGCAACCTAAAACAGCAGAAATCCAGGAACACAGGTCAGGTACACAGGAGAAAACAATAACTGACAACAAGACCACTTATAATCATAGACAACAAGATGGCAAGAGGAAAGCGAAAGAACTTACCCAATGGAAACCTAGACAACCTGGAAACATCAGAGCCCAGAACTTCCCTACCCTTAAGAATGAGATGACCATGAGCATAAAAGAAGTCTACAGAAATCCAAATCAAGTGGACCAAAAAGAAATTCCTCCCAACACATACTAGTCAAAACACTAAATGTCTAAAGCAAAGAAAGAATACAAAAAGCAGTAAGGGAAAAAGGTCATGTCACATATAAAGGCAGACCGATAAGAATCGCACCCGACTTCTCAACTGAGACTATGAAAGCTTGAAGTTCTTGGACATATATCATGCAGACCATAAGAGAACACAAGTGTCAGCCCAAACTGCTATACCCAGCAAAACTCTCAATCAACATAGATGGAGAGACCAAGATATTCCAGGAAAAAAGTAAAGTTACACAGTATCTGACCACGAACACAGTACTACAACAAATTATAGGTAGAAAACCAAATACAAGGAGGAAAACTATGTCCTAGTAAAAACAAAAAATACCTAAGCAAGAAAACCAAAAGAAGAAAGACACACAGGCACAATTCTACCACTACAAGCAAAAATAGCAAGAAACAACAACCACTATCCCTTAATATCTGTTAACATAAATGGACTCAATTCCCCAATAAAAAGACATAGGCTATCAGACTGGATGCAGAAACAAAATTCAGCATTTTGCTTCATACAAGAAACTCATCTCAGAGACAAAGACAGACACTATCTAAGAGTAAAAGATTGGGAAAAAAAAAACTTCAAAGTAAACAGCCCCAAGAAACAAGCTTGAGTAGCCATTGTTATATCAAATAAAGTAGATTTTCAACCAAAAGTTATCAAAAAAGATAGGGAAGAACACTTTTTACTAATTACAGGGAAAATCTCTCAGGAGAAACTTTCAATTCTTAACATATATGCTCCAAATACAAGAGCACCCATATTCATAAAAGAAACCCTACTAAAGCTCAAAAAATACATTTTGCCCCACACAATAATAGTGGGAGAACTCAACACCCCACTCTCATCAGTGAACAGATCATGAAAACAGAGACTGAAAAAGGACACAGTGAAACTAACAGAGGTTATGAACCAATTGGAATTAATAGACATCTACAAAACATTTCACCCTAAATAAAAAGAATACACCTTCTTCACAGCACCTTCTCTAAAAGTGACCACATAATTGGTCACAAAACAAACCTCAATAGATATAAAAATATTGAAATATTCCTATGCATCCTCTCAGATGATCATGGTCTAAGGCTGGTCTTTAATAACAATAAAGGCAAAAAAATCCCATATACACATGTAAACTAAACAATTCTGTATTAAGCAATCATATGGTCAAAGAAGAAATAAAGAAAGAAATTAAGGATTTTCTAGAATTTAATGAAAATGAAAACACAACATACTCAAACCTATGGGATGCAGGGAAAGCAGTACTGAGAGGAAAAACTCATAGCTCTGAGTACTTTCAGAAAGAAACTGGAGAGAGCATACGCTAGTAAATTGACAGCATAGTTGAAAGCTCTAGAACAAAAGAAAGCAGATACACCCAAGAGGAGTAGACAGCAAGAAATAATCAATCAAAGTTGCTGTATAAAATTAACTCAAACTAGTAGCATTCTTCTACTTAGAGGGCAATCTTACAGAGAAAGAAATTAGAGAAAAGACACCCTTCTCAATAGTCACAAACAATATGAAATACCTTGGTGTGACTCTAACTAAGCAAATGAAGGAACTGCATGTCAAGAACTTCAAATCTCTGAAGAAGGAAATCGAGGAAGACCTCAGAAAATAGAAAGATCTCCCATGCTCATGGATTGTAAGGATCAACATTGTAAAAGTGTCCATCTTACCAAAAGCAATCTACAGATTCAATGCAATCTCCATCAAAATTCCAACCCAATTCTTCATAGAGTTGGAAAGAGCAATGTGCAATTTCATCTGGAATAACAAAAGACCTAGAATAGCGAAATCAATCCTCAACAACAAGAAAACCTCTGTGGGAATCACTATCCCTGACCTCAAGCTATATTACAAGGCAATTGTGTTAAAAAATGCATGGTACTGGTACAGAGATAGGCATGTTGATCAGTGGAATAAAATAGAAGATCCAGAATTGAGCCCTCACATATATGGTCACTTGATTTTTGACAAAGAAGCTGTAAATGTTCCGTGGAAAACGGACAGCCTCCTCAACAAATGGTGTGGGTCCAACTGGCACTCAGCATGCAGAAGAATGAAAATAGACCCTTTCTTATCTCCTTGTACAAAGCTCAAGTGCAAGCAGATCAAAGATCTTCACATTAAACCAGGTACACTGAAACTATTAGAAGAGAAAGTAGGGAAAACCTTAGAACACATAGGCACAGGAGAATATTTCCTGAACAGAACACCAATGGCTCATGCTCTAATGTCAAATATCGACAAATGGGCCTTAATCATATTGCAAAGTTTCTGTAAGGCTAAGTACAATGTCAAGTAAACCAAACAGCAGCCAACAGGTTGGGAAAAGATCTTTACCAAGGGCACATCTGATAGAGACCTAATATCCAAGGTATACAAAGAACTCAATAAGTTAGACAACAGAGAATCAAACAACCCTATTAAAAATGGGGTGCAGAGCTAAACAAAAAGTTCTCAATTGAGGAATATCAAATGGCTGAGAAGCATCTAAAGAAGTGCTTGACATCCTTAGTCATCAGGGAAATGCAAATTTAAACAACCCTGAGATTCCAACTAACACCAGTCAGAATGTCTAAGATAAAAAAAAAAAAAAAAATCAGATGACAGCAGATGCTGGCGAGGATGCTGAGAAAGAGGAATGCTTCTCCACTGTTGGTGGGGTTGTATGCTGGTACAACCCCTCTGGAAATCAGTTTGGCAGTTCCACAGAAAATTGGACATAGTACTCCCTGAAGACCCAGTTATTCCACTTCTGGGCATGTACCCCACAAATGCTTCAATATGCAACAAAGTCACATGCACCATAATGTTCATAGTAGTCCTATTTATAACAGCCAGAAGCTGGGAAGAACCCAGATGTCCTTCAGTAGATGAATGGATACAAAATGTGTGGTATATTTACACAATGGAGTACTACTCAACTATCAGAAGCAATTACGTTATGAAATTCTTAAGAAAATGGATGCATCTAGAGAATATCATCCTGAGTGAGGTAACCCAGTCACAAAAGAATGGACACAATATGCAATCACTGAAAATTGGATGCTAATGCCAGAAAGCTCTGAACATCCCAGAAACAACATACAGACAATATAAAGTTCAAGAAAAAACAAAGGCCAAAAAAAAAATGAAAAATCATTATGCTTAATCTTTACACACCAAGAAAACCTTGACTATTTCCAGATTGCATCATGTTTTACATGTACTTTATGCTCATTGTAACTAGTAAGATTTTATTGCCTACTATCAAACTTTTAAAAAAATCAAGTACTGACAAAAATGTATTTATATACTTTTGTGTAAAAATGCCTTTAAAATCTGTACATTTATCTCTGTTTTTAAAAAATAAATTTGTTCAATTAAAAAAACAAAAAAGAAAATGACCCTACCAAGTTGAATGTTGGATATTTTCTCACCTGATGTTTAGTGTGGGAGGGCACAGGCCACTGTGAGCACTGCCATCCCTGGACTGGTGGTCCCCAGATGTAGCAGCAAGCTGTGGAGGATATAGGGAGCAAGCCATTAGCAGAGCTTTATCATCTGAAATAAACCCTTTGTTCACCAATTTGCTTTAGGTTAATATTTTTATCACAGTAACAGAGACTTAACAAAGACAGCACATGAAACAAACATCTTATAAACCATCTGTCTGTCCTATTGACCACAGTAACTTTTGAAGTGTAGTGGTAATGCTAATTTTTTCACTGACATAATTCCCTTCTCCCTATCTACACACCCATATTCCATGTCCAATTCTAAGGCAAATCTTCCTAAAGGAATTTTCTTAAGATGTGTCTGATCTGTATTGAAATCTATCAAGTAGTTGAAGCAGTTTTCTTCCTTTTTATTGGAAATTCTCTGCATTTACATTTTAGAAATCTGAGAAACTATCACAGCCAAAAGACAATGAAGATGATATTAAAGTTGACTTGGTATTCAGACAAAATCCTAAAATAAAAAATGACATTATGTAAAACCTAAGAATATCAGAATTAAGTATGGACATAATTAATTAGTAATATATACACATTATTTAATTAATTCTAACAATTGCCCTATAGTAGTTGAAGATGTTAAAATCAGGGAAATTGGATATGTGGGACTATGATGTCTACCATTCTCATATTTTTCCATATTTTTAATACTTCAATAAAGATAAAATACACTAACAAATACATTAATAAACCATATTGAAGTAGGACCACATATTAAGCAGGTAAACAACTGCTTTGATGATGTTTAAAAAGAAATCAATTAACTTAGAATTTTATATTTTAAAAAAAAGTCCTTTGTAACTCCCTGCTACAGGAAGGTAGAAAACAAGACTTATATATATTTCTGGCAGTACAATACTGACAACCAAAGTGTTCTAAATAGAAGTTATCATGTTTGGAAATAATAGTCTCATATATATATATATATATATATATATATATATATATATATATATATATATATATATATATATATATATATATATATATATATGAATGTTTCTTCCTGTTTACCTGTACTCCTACCATGAGAACATACCTAAGCTGTAAAAAATGAATGAGAACCTTTGGGGCTGAGCTGAATCACACCAGCAAAAGCCACTCACTTCAACTCTCAGTAAGTTCAAGACATGAAAGGTGACCTAGTAGGAGGAGGAAGAAACATCAAAGATAAATCTCAGAATTTCAAAGCAAAATCAAAATAAGTCATTACCAAGCTAGTGAGTTTTAAGTCAGTCAGTCTTATATACAAAATATACAAAAAGAATCTGCAAAGTATGAAAGTTTATAAAAGTACTAACAAATTTGGCTGGATTCAAGGTTAATGCCAGATATTATGTGTGTGTGTGTAATATATGTTTAGAGTTAAAACATTATTTATTATACTATACATAAAGCATGTATCCAGAGAGATGGTTCTAATCAAAATAAAGAGTAATCAAAATATATAGCTACAAATGTAAATATTTAGAAGGCAATTTTATAGACAAATCATGTCAATTACCAAAACTGCAGTAGTAGCTCTCTCCTGAAAGCATATAATCTTCAGAAAAATGAGTTTGGATCATGTAGACAAATCCCAGATGTTAATGTCCATGTAGATCAGGCATCATATCCAGTCAGAAAGCAGTCCGTTACTTCATAAGGCCTATCCCTATTACACCAGTGAGCACATCTTGCCTCCCAGGTCAGCAGTGTTACAGATAAGCAGGATATGCACAAAGTATAGATATAAATAAAAGTATGTGAAAAAAAAAACTATTGAGTATTTTACTGGCTGGTTTTTGTGTCAACTAGACACAAGCTGCAGTTATCACAGAGAAAGGAGCCTCAGTTGGAAAAATGCCTCCATGAGATCCAGCTGTAAGGCATTTTCTCAACTAGTGATCAAGGGGGAGGGCCCAGCCCATTGTGGGTGGTGCCATCCCTGGGCTGGTAGACCTGGGTTCCATAATAAAGTAAGCTTAGCAAGTCAGGGAACGCAAGCCAGTAAGTGACATCCCTCCATAGCCTTTGCATCAGTTCCTAATTCCTGACCTCTTGAGTTCCAGTCCTGACTTCCTTTGGTGATGAACAGTGATATGGAAGTGTAAGCTGAATAAACCCTTTCCTCCCCAGCTTGCTTCTTGGTCATGATATGTTGTGCATGAATAGAAACTCTGACTAACACAAGTATTAACTCAATATCACTTTTACTACCAACTGGAGAAATAAGAATTAAATCTAAACTAAGTTTATAGTCACATAGTCACCAAAAGAAAGAGCTATTTGCAAATTCACGTAGAATAACAAAAAGCCCAGGTTGGGGAATCACCATCCTAGACCTCAAGCTGTATTATAGATCAAACTTGATAAAAACCACGTGGTATTGGTACAGAGACTGGAAGGTGTAGATAATCCTGAAGCTGTTTCTATTCTGATGCTAATTTACTTCCTCAAGAAGGGCTGCCTAGTTTAGTACTCCTGTAGTGACTTCATTTGAACTTTCTCATTTTAGTTAGTAAAATAGAGGTGAGAGCAGATGGTTGGGCAAGTGCAGAAAGTGGGTCAGAGGTCAGAGGAGGACTGAGAGAGAGTTCCAAGATGAACCTCAGAAAGGATGAATTAGATCCAGGTGGGCTTAATTGGCATTCAGTAGCTATGAGCATTTGAGAATTTTATAGGTCTAATATCGCATATAGAAGGGCAGTTTGTATCTTTGTCTACTTGATGTAACCTTATCCTTTAGAGAGTTGTGGATTGAGAATTTAATATATAAACTGTATTAAAAGCTATCAGACTTAGAGTTGTGTTTGTGTCAGAATTTTGGGTAAAGAAACACCCAGAGATTGAGGCATCAGGGCAGGTGGTATAAACTACCAGGGAAGAGAGTTGTGGGGACAGAGTGAGACCATGGTGGCAACTCAGACCTGGTGACATAGTCTGTGCCTGTGGCTCCATACTAGAAGTGGCCCAGTGGAGTGAGACTACAGGACCAATAAAGAGATAAGCCATTCTTATTTTTTAATATTTATTGCAACAGGAAGCTAGATCAATGGAATAGAATAGAAGGCCCCAAAATGAACACTCACACCTATGATCACTTGATCTTTGGCAAAGGAACTAAAACCATACTGTGGAAAAAAGAGCATTTTCAACAAATGGTACTGGTTCAACTAGCAGTCAGCATGCAGAAGAATGCAAATTGATCCATTTTTATCTCCTTACACCAATCTCAAGTGCAAGTGGATGAAAGACCTCCTCATAAAGCAAGATAGACTCAAACTAATAGAAGAGGAAGTGGATAAGAGCTTAGAATACATGGGTACTGGGGATATTTTCCTGTGCTAAGATTAAGAATCTACAAATGGGACCTCAAAATCGCAAAACACTGAAATAAAAGAATACTGATTGTCAGGAAGTTGTGGAGAAAGTATAGCATAGTGTGTTTATAATGAAAGGAAAAACAGTTAGCAACTGCCTTAGAAAGATCCTTGACAAATACTGAACTAAACAAATGTGGCAGTAATAATTTGTTCCCTACATACATTCATACAGTTGCAGTCCAGTATGAGCTATCCAATAGTGCTGAGAATCAAAATTGGGTCCTCTGCAAAAATAGTATATGCTTTAACCATTTTTCATTCTGTCCAGTCAAGAGGTTCTTAATAATAGTTAATATCTAGAAACCATTAAATATTAATAAGAAAAAAGCAGACAAATAAGTTTTGTGACTATTATGCAACACTAAGAACAAACTACATAAAATTACAAAGCACTGAAAGATTTTTATCAGGGTATAAAATGAGGCTGATGGGGAAATAATGATGTATATATTAATAATTAGTTCATTCTAATAACCTGTAATCAAATTCTTATGAGTTCTTATTCCTGTCACTAACTCTCTGAGCTGCCTTTACCCAGATTCCCCAAATTTCTTGAGTTTTTTTTATGGAGAAATAGCTGGAGTTACTCATCCCTTGCCTGAATGATCTCTATTGTCCCCCGCTTTTGCATAGCTTCCTCTTTAAGTGAGCCTGTGTTCCTAAGGAATGTGAGACCCTGAAAAGTTCTCCTTTCTTAACTTAGGGCTTAGCTTCTTATTATGGATAGCCTGCCTGTCACAATGTTAACCGTCATTACGCCATCCTGAAGGAAAGATCATCTCCAGGTGATTCCCTGAGTTTCAGTTTTGTTGTTCTCCACAGTAAGACCATCTTTATTTTGAGAGATAGCTCTACCAGTATGGGAGCCATGTTCCCAGTTTTATACCCAGATTAATTATTAAAAGCATCTCAGTGAGACTCAGATCCTTAAACCCACATCTTATTTCTTCTTTCTGTTGTTAGATCCTCAAAGCAAGGCAGTCTTGATGCAAAATGCAAGAGGATTTTTATTCCAAGCATGCTGGGGCCCACAGTTGTACACCACTCAGGGGTAGAGGACTGCGGACCCCCAAGTGCAGGATGGGGACAGCTTTTATAGAGTTCACAAAGTCCATGAATTCCAAACAAATCATTGCAAAGCCTGCGAATCACAAACCAATTATTTTAAATTATCTAAACCTGCACTTTCTAGGCCAGTCATTATAAACTATCTAAGCCCGTGCTCGGGTCCAATCGTGTTAAACTATCTAAGCCTGCACTCCATGGACCAATAAGTTCCCTGTAGTCTCCGAGGTCTGTATTTGCATGGTCTCCTGGGTGCAGGTGACAATGGCACTCAGGATAAGTCATTAGGGTGGGGTTTCTATGGTGCAAGCAGTTTGCAGAAGCCAGATAAGCAGTTAGTTAGCTTATCTTCTATTAAGGTACTAGGCCCAGCTCAAGTATCCAAGGGCCTGTCCTACGCCCTTTCACCCAGTTTTATACAGAAAGCAGGTTCTAGAACAGCAAGGAGTGTGACCTTGTATCTACTTACTGGCAGAGAGCAGGGTCTGAAATTTGAGTTATTTGGGGGTTCTTAGGCACAGGGGTTAAGGCTCCTTTAGCTTGGGGCCATTGGAGGGGTTAGGCTTTGTTTTTTATCCTTTCACTATAACTGTAATTTCTGTAGTCTTCATCACTATCCTGTTGACTAGTGTTTTTATTTTTATTTTATTTTATGTTATTGTTTATTTTATCTTTTCTGTTATTAAGTAGTTACAATTAAGGTAATTTGTGTAGCCATATCTTATACAGTTACCTTTTGCATCTGCACTGACAACAATTAACTTTTTTGGGGGTGGGTAAGTTCTAGGTTATGATAAATCATTAGTGACCACAGGCTGTATAATAGTTCTATAATATTTATCATTTTCCTCTGAAACCAGTTCTAGGTGCTGACGACTCTAAATGGACTCTGGAGCTCAGTTTCCTGAGATTCCTCATACAAGTGGAACCATATAGCTCACTTTCTCTGTACCTGGTGCATTTTCATTATCAGTGCCCTTTAGGTCTCATCTGTGTTTCTAAAAAGAACAACCTAATTTTTTTTATTCTCATCACTGATAATATTCCAGTGTGTGTGTGTGTGTGTGTGTGATTTATTCATAGACAATCGTGTTATCTCTATATCTATGGTATTCCATATACAATATTACAAAATTTTTAAAGGTGTATTTTCACATAAAAAAAAAAAAAGACCATGATGACCATGAGCCTGAAAAGAGATATGTTTCTAGAGAACCTGTAGGAGCTGGACCTGAATTTTCTATAAACAAGTCATTTCTCGCTAGAATTCAGAGAGAATAACCAACTTAAAAAAGAACAATTTGTTCCATTCATTTTAGTGAAGCAGGCTTAGGGAAAAAACAGGTTTTTCTGTAGCTAAGGATAGAAAATTATCAGGACTGGCACTAAGAAATCCAAGCGAGCGCCTGCAGCTTCGTTACAAATACCACCTGATTGAATCGTTGTGAGAGGCTGTCCATCTTCTCCACTCATGTGTGTGGTATCTTAAACTGAAGTGGGAGAAAATTAGCGAACTTTCAAAATGAAAACTGATTTCATAAATTACAGCCCAGAAAATGACAAAAAGAGCTGTCATGCCCTTTAGCAAGGCTTCCTTTCATCTCAGCAGCATCTTTTGTCTTCAACCTTTGAGTCTTGCTATTGTCGCTATTGTACTAAAACCAAGGCTTTTCTTCAGTGCAAGTACTAGAAAAGATACATGATGATTTTTGTGCTGATTACAGAGAATGTGCATGTACAGTTAACTTTTGCAAGACAAATTGTTAAGATAGAGGATGTGAAAGCCCAAGACACATGAAATACAAGTAACAACTATTAACAAAATAAAGACAGATCATTATGGTATGAACTACACAAGATCCCAATGCCCAAAAACTGGAAGGATAATTCTATAAAACAGTAACCACAAATGCTCTCCACACCAAATAGCACGTTTTTGGATGCGTGAGAAATATTCTCCCTCAACCTCAGAAAAATATGAGTGATCACTTCAAGGCTCATATACTTAAAATTTAATTCAAAGTATATCATTGTTTATTCTAAATAATATTTGTACAAATCTGTAAAATACACATATGTAAATGGATGGTTATATATTATGATGTAAAAATACCACTCATTCATTCTCTATCATATTCATGTAATTATCAGATATCAAGTACATCTAGGCTAGGTATCCCAAAAGAGAACAAAATGTATCCATCTTAAAAGATATAGATGAAATGTTAAATTCACTAACATGGATTAATCAAGCAAATATTTTGTAATAAGAGACCAAAATAGAAGAAGATAGTGGAAGATTTTGCACCCAGAAAATACAGATATTTTAAGAGAAATATATTCACTTCAAATTCATTATTTCTAAGTATTAAATATTACATTGTTAACAGTTTAAATAATGTACACAAATATAAGAACTAAAAAAAAAAGAAACATCTTGTCCAAACACAAACCAGGAAAATAACAGAAAAATTGCTTTATTTAATGGCAACATTGGAACGAATTTTATGAATGAATATATACATAGACATTGAGATTGATACTGCACAAAAATAAAGTGGAAAAAAAGAGAAAGGAAGGAAGGAAGGAAGGAAGGAAGGAAGGAAGGAAGGAAGGAAGGAAGGAAGGACTAGGTTACAGCTGTGTCAAATTTTCTATAAGGCCAAATGAATAGACTTTGAGATTATGTGGAGCTAAACTTATCTGTGTATATTTTTAGTACCTTTGATAATTATTCATTTCCATTCATGTCTAACCCAATGTCCTTGTTACTAAAATGTTCAATACATCCATAGCTAAACATTAGCTTCCTTTCATAGGAAAGCTAAAACTGTCTTCTGGACTATCTGATACCTGGAGCAGAGCTTTCTTTATTTTCCTGTAAACACTTTGATTTATGCATTTCTTTGTTCTTATATAACCATTTGCATAGTAAAACAGTGAATGGCCAAAACCATAAAATGAGTTCATTGGGATATGGTTATCATATTTGTCTCTACAATAAAGTATCTGTTACATATTTGAGATGACAACTATATTTATGTGCCCACAAGACACAGATGACACTGGCTGACTGTTGGGTTATACTTATTCTTTAAAGTCTTTGTCACAGACTGCCTAAAATACAACCGATAAGGCTAGACATCTAAAATTTTACTCTCTACCGCAGTCTTTCTTCATCCTATGTGAAGATTTTTTTTTAATTCCTGAAAGTTCTAATAATGTAGAGAAAATATGTTTCAATTTGAAAACCTCAAGGTCTGATTTTTAGCAATCATCTTTAAAAGAATTTTGAAATCTAAGGTTAATTATTTCAGATATATTGTATGGGTATTTATTTAACCTTCATAACCCTTAAACATTTCTAATTATTGTGCACACCTTTAATCCAGGGATATAGTCAACAAATTTTCAAATATATCTTCATTAGTTTCTTTCCTTTCAAATTTCTGTTTATTGAGGTTGTTTCAAACTTTATTTTCTAATACTAACTCAATTTTAATCCCTTGGTGTTTTCAATGTAATTTCTTTAATGAAAACTTCCCCAAAATTGTTTCTTCAGGAAACAAATATACAATTCATTACCTTGAATGATGCTTTTTCTAATGCAGGTGAAGTGAGTTTTACATTTGCTCAAATTATTTGATTCTAGATTGAGATTTTCTTTTCCTGATAATGGCATGTGCCTGTCTACTTTTCTGAATTTAGATATTAGCTGTTAGCAAATTATTTCGATGGTTTAGCAGGAGAACTCTTCTGCATGAATTGGGCCATTTCTGGTCATCTTGATTCTTAGGAAGCTGTTTAATGTGGCCACATTCTGACTAACCTTGTGCTATGTCCAGTGTCCAGTTTGTTTTGGCTTTCTAACTTTATTTTCAAATGAATGTAGCTGTTTTCTATTCTTTTCCTCCTCACTTGAGCTTGAAATACAAAAACATGTACTTATCTGAGAATTAATTTTGACTGTGGCACATGCAAGCATTACTTTGTTAAGTTCCCTGCATCAGTGACCACTGTGCTTGGATGAAGAGTGAGATTTTATTCCATTAAGGCTGGATTGGGTGGGCAGATACAGAACTGGCTTCTCTTGGAGAATTAGACAGTCAATGGTATCAATATTATTAACTTGCTATTTCTCACCATTTTCTCTCTAGTAACCATTTTATCATTTTCTGGTAATACAAGAATGAGTGATTTTATACTTAACAGTCATTTAGTTGATTGCATGTATTTTTCAATACCCTGAGAGATCCAAAGTTTTATATTGAAAGTTTTATAGATTGTACCAGAACAACATTCAATTTGCTGGTCCAAAGAAATGATGCCTAACTTTCCATGTTTTTGGAAAACAAGCAGTGAGTGACCATATAAAAACAAATAAGAAATAAATATTAATATAAAAACAGAAGAAGATACAACTCTAATTTTAACCTAATCTCACATCCTAAGTATTTATGGTGCTGAAGAAGCAAGAATTTATGGAGAAATAAAGGAAATCAAGGAATCCTGTCGGAGGCTCATAGCTTTACAAAGACTGCAGGAAACATACAGTCATCATGTAGAACCTGTATCTTAAATCAATATTTTAAAATCTTGAAAAATATTTTAAATCTCCAAGTAGTATGCAAAATAGCAGCCAAAATGACAAAATCAATGAGGTTTCCAGTTGATTTAAATTAAGACAAAACTAAATCCAAATCTTCCTTGTGCACCTGAGCAAAAATTTCTGTTTTCTGAGTGTACTAGTTTTTTTCTGTTGCCATGATAGAAGAGTCACCAAAATCAAGTTGGGGAGGCAAGGGTTTATTTCAGCTTTTAGTTTATGAGGGAAGGAGCTAAAGGTAGGAGCCTAGAGTCAGAACTAAAACAGAGATCCTGAAAGAAGCTGCTTGGTGCCATGCTCAGCTTCTCTTCTCATACCCAGCCCCACAGCCTCTTCCCAGCAGTGGTACTACCCACAGCCTCTTCCCACACAAACACACCAATCATTTATATAAGATGTCTCAGGTGTGCCCAGAGACCAATGAGATAGAGGCAGTTCCAGAGTTGATCGTCCCTTTTCCCAGGTGAGTCTCATTTGTTTCAAGTTGATGAAAATCTAACAAGTAGATTGTTATGAGGTTTAGAACAATTAAAATGAAGGTGGATCTTTAATCTACAACAATGTGCTAAGAATTAATCCTAATATAAATGTGAATAGATAACTACAATGTTTAGTGTGTGCCCAGTAAAATATCATGTATTAGTGAATGATTTATAACCAGTGTAACACATTTCTAGATTGCCATAAGAATACTCAGCGATTTTCATGTTCTCTGTAGTTTGACAACAATAGATTATGACAAATGCGGGCACAGATTTCAAACTCACCTGTCTGTGGGTGGGGTCTATTTCGTCAATCATTACATCTTGGGTAAAGATCAAATCATTTAAATTTTTGCTAAAGTTAACATCTAAAAATAATTGCCTGTCAAAATTGGCTGAAAAGGTAACTAATAACCTGAAATCAGAGCCTCATCTAACTGGGCTATCAAAGTAACTTGTCATAATGAGTAATTCAGTTCAGATAAGGACAACTGCTCGAATTATCAAAGCTTTGAGGGGCACACCTAAACATTCTGCATTTTAATGTTTACAAAGGTATTATTTTCCAAGTAGTAAATAACATCAATGCAGAAAATGTATTTTATTCACCAAATAAATATGGCATTTAACTCCATCTGTATAGAATTTGGAAGGAGGCCATTTATTCTGAAACTTAGGATACAAAGTTATCACAACACAAATTAGTGAAAGAAGTCAATCTTGCATACATCCTCCACCTTTAACAGGAATCACCTACAGTGAGCTATGTCTTTCCCTGCCTGTTCTTATTGCCTTCTACTGGGAAGTCTAACAGTGCTCCACCTTTTCAACTTCTGAGCTGGATTGTTGAAATATCATTTTTCCAGAGACTTGCACATTATTTTTCAGGTAACAGAATAAGTGAACAATTTATTGATCAGATTCTTTGCTTTCTTCAGTCATATCACAGTCCAGAATCTCTGTAATGCCAGGAACATGGTTTTTGTATATGTTTTGTTCCTAAGTATCTCTCCAAGATGATACTTGATATTTTTAGTTAATGTTTTCAAAAGCTAACGTGTAAATTTCAAGATTAAGTTACAGGAAATAATATGGTTATTGACTTAAAGTTGATTGATTAAGAAAAAAATTTATATGACACTATTATAATGAGCCAGAGGTGTTAAATCAAAAGAGAATAGGGGAAGAACACTGTAGCAGAAAATTGATTTCCATTTTCAGGTATCCAAAGGCTTCTTTTTTGACAAGTACATTAGCTAATGTGCAACCAGATATCAGCATTGGATAATTTTATGATGATTGGAAGTACTTGGTGTTAATTCTATCATATTTGTTTGGTCAGTTATGATTTCTTTCCATTTTTTATCCAGTTATACTTTCTACTACATTAAAGATTTTTAAAGGGGATACTTTATTGAATACAGATACATCATATCTAGTTTTATATGAATGTGCTTGATCCATTTAGACTTAAGCTTTGTACATGGATGTGAGAATGGATCAATTTACATTCATCTGCATGCTGATTGCCAGTTAAACCAGCACCATTTGTTGAAAATGCGGTCTTTTTCCCCCTGGATGGTTTTGGCCCCTTTGTCAAAGATCAAGTGACCATAGATGTATGTGTTCATTTCTGGGTATTTAATTCTATTCCACTGATATACCTGTCTGTCTTTGTACCAATACTGTGCAGTTTTTATCACAATTGCTCTGTAATACAGCTTGAGGTTGGGGATCATGATTCCTCCACAAGTTCTTTTATTGTTGACTATAGTTTATGTTCTCTGGGCTTTTTTTTTTCCAGATAAATGTGAGAATTGCTCTTTTTATCTCTGTGAGGAATTGAGTTGGAATTCTGATGGCAATTGCATTGAATCTGTAGATTGCTTTAGGTAAGATGGCAATTTTTACTACGTTAATCCTGTCAATCCATGAGTGTGGAAGATCTTTTTATCTTCTAAGGTCTTCTTCAATTTTTTTCTTCAGAGGTATAAAATTCTTAATATACAGACTTTTCACTTGCTTGGTTACCATCACACCAAGATGTTTCATATTATTTGTGACTATTGTAAAGAGTGTCATTTTCTAATTTCTTTCTCATCATGTTTATTCTTTGAGGAGAGGAAAGCTACTGACTTCTTTGAGATAATTTTGTATCCAGCCACATTGCTGAATTGTAGGAATTCTCTCCTGGATTTTTTGGGGGGCACTTATGTATACTATCATATCATCTGCAAATAGTAATATCTTGTCTTTGTCCTTTCCAATTTCTATCTCTTTGATTTTTTTTTTTTTTTTTTTTTTTTTTTTTTTTGTTGCCTACTTGCTCAAGAAGGCTAGAACTTCAAGTACTATATTGAATAAATAGGGGGAGAATAGGCAGCCTTGCCTTGTCCACGTAAAATCAGATTTGATGAATCTAATAGAAAAGAAAATGGGCAGGGGGACCTCAAAAACATTGGCGCAGGGGAAAATTTCTTAAACAGAATAACAATGGCTTAGGCTCTAAGATCAACAATGAACAAATATGACCCCATAAAATTGAAAAGCTTCTATAAGGCAAAGGACATTGTCAATAGGACAAAATGGCAACCAACAGATTGGAAACAAATCTTTGCCAATCCTATATCCAGTAGAAGGCTAATATCCAATATATACAAAGAACTCAAAAAATTAGACTCCAGAGAACCAAATAAGCCTGTTAAAAATGGGGTACATAGCTAAACAGAGAATTCTCAACTGAGGAATCTTGAATGTCTGAGAAGCACTTAAAGAAGTGTTCAGCATCCTTAATCATCAAGGAAATGCAAATCAAAACAACCCTGAGATTCCACCTCACACCAATCAGAATGACTAAAATTAAAAACTCAGCTGAGAGCAGATATTGTTGAGGATATGGAGAAAGAAGAACACTTTTTCATTATTGGTGGGATTGTAAGATGGTACTAGCACTGTGGAAATCAGTCTGGTGGTTCCTCAAAAAATTTGACATATTACCTGAGGAGCTGCACATACCACTCCTGGGCATATATACAAAAGATGCTCCAACATGTAGCAAGAACACATGTTCCACTATATTTATAGAAGCCTTATTTATAGCCAGACACTGGAAACAACCCAGATGTCCTTCAACAGTGGAATGGATACAGAAATTGTGGTACATTTACACAGTGGAGTACTACTCAGCTATTAAAAAAAAATGACTACATGAAATTCTCAGCCAAATGGATGGAACTTGAAAATATCATCTTGAGTGAGGTAACCCAATCACAAAAGAATACATGGTATATACTCACTGATATGTAGATATTAGATAAAAAGAAGCTCTGAATACCCAAAATACAACTCGTAAACTACATGAAACCCAAGAAGAAAGAAGACCACACCAAAGTGTGGATGCCACAGAAAATAATCTCTTAGAAAGTAGAAAATAATCTCGTAGAAAACAGAGGGAGAGAGGGATCTGGGAGGGAGGGGGAACTGGGGTCGGTTCAGATACAGGAGGTGATGGGCAAGAAGTACAGAAGGTCAGGAATCTGAAAGGTGGTGTGTAGCAGTGGGGGAAGGAGGGCTGGGAATAGCTACTAGAATGTCCCAGATGCGAGGAACCTAAGAGGTTCCTGGAATCCAACAGGGAGGATATTAGCCGAAATATCCAACAAAAGGGGGACAGAACTGGTTGAAACTATATCCAAATGATAGGTACGGCCCTTGGTTGTGGGGTGGGGCCACCCACCCACCTCAAAAATATTAATCCAGAATTGCTCCTGTCAAAAGGAAATGCAGGGACAAGGAGTGGAACAAAGTCTGAAGCAAAGGCCATTCAGAGACTGCCTAACCTAGGGATCCATCGGTCTGCAGACACCAAACCCAGACACCATTGCTGATGCCAATAAGTGATTGCTGACAGGAGGCTGATATAACTGTCCCCAGAAAGGCTCTGTCAGAGCCTGACCAAGAAAGATGTAGGTGCAAGCAGCCAAACATCGAACTGAGTGTGGGGACTCCAATGGAGAAGTTAGAACAAGGACTGAAGGAGCTGAAGGGGTTGGCAACACCATAAGAAGAACATCAATATCAACCAACCAGAACCCTCAAAATTCACAGAGACTAAACACCAACCAAACACTACATATGGGTAACCCATGGCTCCAGCTGGATATGTACTAGAGGATGGCCTATATTGGACATCACTGGAGGGCAGCCCCTTGGTCCTGTGGATGCTTCATGACCCACAGTAGAGATACTGAGGCAGGAGTGGGTGGGCAGGTGGCAGAGCAACCTCATAGAGGCAGGGGATTAGGATCTTGTGGAGGGGAAACTGGGAAGGGGGATAACTTTGAAATGTAACTAAATAAAACAACCAATAAAAATAGATTCTTTTCTCAAGCATTACATTTTTATATCATTTTCCCCTTCCTTCACTCCTGGAAGTTCTCCCACACCCCTCCTCTCTTCCCCCAGATCCACTTCCCCTCTGTTTTCTCCTCATAAAAGAGCAGGCCTCTAAGAGACAACAGCTGAGTAGGACAAAACATGACATAACAACAACAAAAAGGCAAAAGCACCCATATCAAGGCTGAAAAAGACAACCCAGCAGGGGGACAGAGTTCAAAGAGCAGGTAAAGGAGCCAGAGAATTAATTACCTGCTCCCACTGTTAGGAGTCCTGCAAAATCACCATGCTAACAGCCACAACAATACAGGAAATTCTTAATATTTGGTCACTAAAGATATGGTGATGTGAGAATTACCAACACACCAAAGATTTAGAACTAATGCAAATTTATGTGGTGTGGAATAAAATTAAAACTATCCAGTGTTTCACGTGTTGATTAGTACATGCCAGAAATTCAGAATGATTTCAGCTGTAAAAGTTTAATATGCATGCACACTCTCCCAAACAAATCCCTATACTTCTTTTATCATTGTAGGACAAAACATGTATATATTTGCTTTGAAAGCAAGATTGTTTCTTCTTCTCAAATCAAAGTTTTTATCTGTAAGATTATGATTCTTCTCCGTTGTCAACTGAAAACTCTTAGTCATTTTATCCATCACCAAATATTTCTACAATGGATATTAAAATGATCCCATACAGAGGAATACGTAACCATATCTACAGTTGTACCAGAAGGTCACTATGTAACCATGCTTCTACCCTTATGGCCATATGATTATTGATATTTGTTATGGCTTCTGGTGAAGTTTTATTGTGGTTACTTCCAAGAATATGGGTGAGTGGCTACTGATAGGAATGGAAATGACGTGATGACAATAGTATCAGCAGAGACATTTTAAAACTTGTGAGGGTTGAAAAGGAGATGGCATGCACAGTCCTCATTTCTGTTCTTTTCCTGTACCACTGAAATTAAGTAGTAATGTCAATTTTTGGGTCAGTATTCAGTAGATGCAAACCTGTACCATGTCTAAGCCCAGAAAGGAATGGTGTATGGCCCTTAGTGTTAATAAATAGTCCCTTGAAAATTATGAAAAATATCTCAGTCCAGCTTACCAAATTTAAATGGACCAAATTCACCAAACATTTATACAGTAAGTAGATTTTTCATAAATAAAAACTTAAAAACCAGAGAATCCTTAAGTATAGAAGAAAATTATGAGGCTGAGGTTAATGGAGAAATTGAGCCATATTCCCAAATCACAAATTGAAATTGAAATAATGGATCACTCCAAGGAGAACTAAAGTGTCTTACTAATGCATGTGACAGAATTATGCATTGGATATGTGTCTCTAGTAGCAATATAGAAGATTGTCTTAGTCAGGGTTTCTATTCCTGCACAAACATCATGACCAAGAAGCAAGTTAGACAGGAAAGGGTTTATTCAGCTTACACTTCCACATTGCTGTTCATCACCAAAGGAAGTCAGGACTGGAACTCAAGCAGGTCAGGAAGCAGGAGCTGATACAGAGGCCATGGAGGGATGTTTCTTACTGACTTGCTTCCCCTGGCTTGCTCAGCTTGCTTTCCTATAGAACCCAGGTCTACCAGCCCAGAATGGCAACATCCACAATGGGCTGGGTCCTCCCCCCTTGTTCACTAGTTGAGAAAATGCCTTACAGCTGGATCTCATGGAGGCATTTCCTCAACTGAGGCTCCTTTCTCTGTGATAACTCCAGCTGTGTCAAATTGACCCAAAACTAGCCAGTACAGAGACCAAAATATCATGATGCCCATAGAATACTTTTTTCTTAATATCTTGTAAACGTTAATATCTATAGTTCTTATCTTTAGTGCAGTAATGAAATAAATTTCTCCAAGGAAGTAAATTGTAATAAGTTGTTTTCAGTTGTTGTTTTAATTAATAGATATTGATTGGCACCTGCCTAGTTCCTATTAGATGACAAAACTGTCCTGGTTCTTAAAAGAATAATGACATAATTATTCATATAGCTTCAATGAAGCAACTGTGCATAAGAGTAAGATCTAAGGGGAAAAATGATTGGCCTCACTGCTCCTATCTTACCTGGCTTCCCAATCATTTCCATTTTCTTCTCCTTCTCTTGTAACAGCAATGGTCCTTGGGTCCAGTGAACCAACCAAAGGCAGGGAGCCAAAAGAAAGGACAGCAAAAAAGGTTGGCACAACTCTGCTGTCTAATCTGTTTTTAGACAAGGAATTGATAAATTGAAAATGTGCATTAAAATGACCTACTGTTCAGAAGCAATCCCTTCAGCCACTGGAGGAAAAAAAAAAACACAAAATAAAATATAAATTGCAACAAAATGTTTATTATTTTGCGACCTTTACATGAATTGAGCCACTTTACTGGGAACCCCTGGGGAAATGGTAAATCATTTGGCCTAACAACTAACTCAGGTTCACTTCTTGTTCCTGTTTTAACTTCCATCCGTTAATGAAGAAAATACGTGACAAAGAAATGCCAAGAAAATATTTTAAATATACTTTAAAAGTACTGAAGGTCACTTGGACCAGCCACCTTGCCAGAGGAAGAAAAGAACTCAGAAAAGTCAAATGTAAGATTGCCAGCTGTTTGAACACCCACCTCCAATTTGAAAAGTGCATATTGTTATCTTTTCTGTTAGCCGTCCTTGTAAAGACTCTACATATATATAAAACCTATATGGTGCTTGTATAGTTCTGAGCTATCAAATGATTCTGTGCATGCTAATTCATGGACTATTTATCTTCTTGTTTATACTCCACAAAAATGATGGCTATTTAATTACACTACAAATGAGTTGTGCCAGGCAATTATATGCCAGATACTATTTACTCCCAGAACAACTGTCACAAAGACCAAAGTAGTACATCTAACAAGCCAAAGTGCACTGTCATGGGTTGCACTTCATAGGCAGCCACTCTTTCTGAGAAACTTGTGTTTTCAAATATTGTCACAAAAAAAGAGAAGGGGAATCACAGAACAGAAGAGGCAACCAGAAGTCATCGTCACTAACAAGTAGGAGTCTAAGATACATAATTATAAATTAGGTATACTTCTCAAAATAAAAACAGAATCAGGTGATTAAGGACTTTTCTCCACTCAAGCTCAAGTTTCTTTAACATTACACATTTATCAAGCAATTTTGTCTAACAAATGAAGAAAGGGAGCCAAACTTCTGTGTATACAGTGACTAAGCAATTGATTGCTGAGACATTTTTCCACAAAATTTATAATGTCATAAAGATGAAAATGATGATTTTTGTCTGACTAGTGTCATGGCTTGAATATAGAAAGAATTATAACTGAATTTTGTTTCTGTTCATTGTTTAAACTTTTGCTGTCATGGGGAAAATCTTATTATGCCTAAGACATACTTCAATATAATCTTCCATAGAAGGTTGTGTTGAGGCCCACTTTATATTGTATATTGGCATCATGCCAAGGTTTGCAATACTGAGGAAAAAAATAAGAACTCTTAAAACTTTAAAGCCCAATAATATAACAACTAAAATCAGATTAAATGTAAACTAAACTTTCTGCACTAAATAATTTCTAAGCAAATAACCTAAGAATGGTGCCCAAGAAACAACTCTTAGCAGTTTAATGTTGCATTCTACAGCAAATTAAGATGATATCCATTTGTTTAGCATAGAAGTAATTTTATAAAACAGGGAGGGGGGTCCTCATTCCTCTAGGACATAAGTATATTCGGCTGTAAAATTCCCCTGCTTTACTTCCTTGTTGTGGAAGTGTTTTCTCTGTGGCTCCTTTTCTTGGCTGATTTCATGTCGTATATGTATTTCTTGAAGTAAGGCATGAGTTGTGGTTATTCATGGATCATTAATATAGGTCTTCCAAATCCAGTACGTTACTCATTTCATGACCTATTTGCTTTACTCTGGTAACAACTGAAAAAAAATTCTGGCTTTGTCATAAGGCATGGGCTACCTCTTCTGGTGCTTCTTGCTGTAGAATCTTCTGGCCTGAGCCCCACGCACCCACTGACTTAATAAATTGTTCTGCCAGGAAAACTGAACAGCTAATAGTAGATGGTTAAGAAGCTGTCAGATTTTTAAAATTCACTTTTATTCTCCAAACCAAAACACTGACAATTTACTTAAACCAAGTCTTATCCTGGAGACTTTATTTTTCCTTTTCCTCACACATGTCTCTCATTCATTATTTTTTGACAAGGAAATAATTTGGAAGCTATTATTTTCTACAACCTGAAATTATTTCTTGATTATGTGAATATGAGTCACTTTTCCAACTTAACAAAGGTACATGGTGTTACTTAAATCAATATTGATAAAATATTAACTATGTATCTGGAGATAAAAATGAATAAAACTGACATTTATAATAAGTTCTTGCAAAATAAATTACACCTCCATAAGAACCTTAAATAGGCCACTGAATTTCCCTGAATTTCTTAACCAAACTTGCTGAATTCCTAGCAGTGTTGTTATCAACTGCTGTTTATTTCAATATAAAATTGCAAAGATGTGATTTCATTCTCTTTCTCCATTATTACATAGCAGCATGGTAGTTTAAGTGTAATCCCCCAAATTATTACAAATATTATTAACAACTAGAAGAGAGGAGCTTGGGTAATTAAAAATTATCTAATGATAAGAAGGCAAAAGCTACTCTGATTAAATCTTCTGATTTGATCAGAATATATGGTATGAAAATATCATGTAGCACTGCTTAATTAAGAATATTATACTTTTATACATTTTTAATGTTTAAGGTGAAAATATTGAAATTACATTAATTATTGCCCATACTACTCCTGGGCATATACCCAAAAGATGCTCTAACATACAACAAAGACACATGCTCCACTATGTTCATAGCAGCCTTATTTATCATAGCCAGAAGCTGAAACCCAGATGTCCTTCAACAGAGCAATGGATACAGAAATTGTGGTACATTCACACAATGGAGTACTACTCAGCTATTAAAAACAATGACTTTATAAAATTCCTAGGCAAATGGATGGAGGTAAAAGCTATCATCCTGAGTGAGGTAAGCCAAGCACAAAAGGACACACATGGTATGCACTTACTGATAAGTGGATAATAGTCCCACAAAAGCTCTGAATATTAAGAAACAATTCAGAAACCTTATGCAACTCAGAAAAAAGGCCAAATTGTGGATGCCTCAGGTTTTCTTAGAAAGGAAAACAAAACACCCAGCGAAGGAAATCCAGGTTTGTTTTTATAAATAATATTTTATTGGAACCATTTTTAGATAAGATTGGAATAATTAAAATTTATATTCTATGTTTTGTTTGTAATATGTTCTGTATTGATTTTACTATTAAAATTATAATAAATTATATACTTGCATAAAAAGAAATTTTATTCAGAAATATAAAACAAAGATTACTATATGTGCAATAATACAACTGAGTTTGGTAAACGGAAAGTTCTTAGCAGAGTTTATCATTAAATGTTTCTAAACACAGTTTCCATGTCCCATGGGTGATATGGGATAGCATGCCAAAGAAAACTGATAAAATAAAAAAGTCAAGACTAAGTGTGCTTTTTCTCTGGTTTATTATTGTGTGGATTTACACAGATGATTGGGCCATCCAAAACCTCAGTGCATCTCTGAAATAGTATTATTCATCATCCTTCAAAGAGTCATTCTAATAATTGAATAAAGTTGTGTTGTCTACAAGAATAACTGGAATAGATGAGAACAAAGATTCCCAGCTCAAAGGACCTAAAAACATGTTCAACAAAATCATAGAAAAAAAAACTTCTCCAACCTAAAGAAAAAGATGGCCATAAAGGTACAAGAAGCCTATAGAACACCAAACAAGTGGAACCAGAAAAGAAAATCTGCTCGTCAAATATTAATTAAAACACAAAGTTAAATCAAGAGTAGGTAAACCATCTAAACTGGCCCATATCCCATAAGGAAATAGAAGTCATTAAAAACCTCTCAACCAACAAAAACTCCAGGGTCAGATGTATTTAGTTAAGAATTTTACCAGATCTCAAAGAAGACCTAAAATAGTCCAGTACAAGTAAGTATAATATGCCTCAACAGAGGTAAAGTTCTTGATCCATTACTTAAATGACATTACAATGTCTTTAGGCATTATGGAACACAGCTATATGGGTATATGATATCACTGGATGCTGGAATGTATGAAAGGGAAAATATAAAGCCACACATTCAATTTCATAGTGAGTTGGCATCTGTGTTTAAATAATTTATCAATTAATCTGTAGTAGATGACAGAGAGAACACCAAATAACCCCTTATTTAGGTTATGATGATTAGCCATAAACAAAAGAATTGGTTCAGTTGTATAATCATGGCATTGTTTGAGGGAAATGAATCATTTTACCTGAAACTTTTACAATTTTGCTACAGTTCAGTGACAGCAATCATCACAGAATTGTAAGCATAGCAAAGACATTCTACAAACATGTATTGATTGACTGACTGACTCATTGATTGGATAGACAACTAGTTTGCTTTTTTTAAAGACTATCTCTCCTACTCTCAACATTTCTTAGATGACAATAGTTCTTTGTGTAGGGTCTCTCGAACTCTGACCACTTTAGGATGTTTATTGCAGTCATTTTTGTTCTGCCTATGCTTGGGGAGTCATTTCAGTGAGACTTTCTGGGTATAGCTTCTGATATACTAAGAGATGAAGTCTCATACCAAAGTCCCTGAACCTGTGACACTGAGCCTCGTTCTGCACTTTCCACAATGTTCCCAGAACTATAGGTGGGGGAGTGTTTTGTAGATGCATATTGTTTCCGTGTTCAACAGCTCTGCATTTTGATTGGTTGTCAATTTCCGTAATGGTCTCTGTCTATTGAAAAGACAAGGTTCCTTGATGAGATGTGAGGATACAGATGTCTGTGGGTATAAGGATAAATGCTTAGATGGTTGTTAAAGGTTATGCTATCTTAGTAAAGTGATGATTGTGATTTCCTTTTCAGTCCACATCGTCACTAGCACTGAATAGTAGACAGGTTTCCAGTAACTGACATAATTTTCCTCTTGCTGAGCATGTTTTAAGTCTTACTAAAAGCTGTTGATTCCTCAAAGGTATGTGTGACTCTACTGAACCCTTCAAGTGTCTCCTGCCACCTTAGATTTATTGCACTATGCTGGCCATTTGGATGAATTATAGACATCATATCTGGGTAGTACTCTTGGTTGCCTCATTCTTTGGAAGTTAGCACAATGCCCTATGATATCATGAAAGCTAGTTCTTGGGATGAAGCATTCAGGACAGTTTCAGCTTAGGAGCCTATAGACTGTGTTTCTGAAGTGTATTATGTTTTCATCAATAGGGATTTTCTCCCAGTCTGTAGTGCAAGCATGGGAAATACCAAAAAGATGTTTAGGGCATCTCTTAAAGAGCCATGGCCCTCAATTCAAAGGAGGGCTTTTTATGTCTTGTATTGGGGATCTCTCCAGGGTGGTCTTTGGCTCACCAGAGATGCTTCTCTCATCTGACTGATGTTCTTTCCCACTCTGATTTCTTGAATGCATTATGCCCTAACAATACCTCTCTGCCTCAGTTGAACATCCCTTTCTCTGTTATTTAAATGGTTTGGCTGGCTAATTACAATGGGAAAGGTACCTTTAAAATGAAGAGATTTAGGCATCTTGCTGTTGCTACATTAACCAAATGATTAAAGCTGTCATAAAAAAAAAAAAAAAAAAAAAAAAAAAAACCTGGGACAACTGACATCACATATTTCATGCAATGTAGTAAAAGTTTTCCTGGTATTTTCTTGCCAAAAATTTGTAATCAAGACCTAATCATGCAGAAATAATCCTCTAAGCTCCAAATGTGGGGCTTTTTATGAGACAATTAGCTTTTTATACAGAAGAAATTAAATATCAGGAAAAAAAATCTAATTACTATGCTGTGGCTGGTTGCTTGCTTAGGGAAAATAAAAACAGTTTTTTCCCCTTTTCTTCCTTATCCTGAAACTACTAAATGTAAATTTCTATTTTGTGAAAGGTTGTTGACCAAAAATCTTCAGTGATGTGCTAGCTGTTTGGCACACAGTGCTTGTTTGGAAGAAATGCATCAGTGGTACCTCCTCCTTGAGCAGAAAGCACAGCAAACATTCCCCACAATGAATGTTCTGTCACAGGGGAGACTGGGCAGGAACATCTGTTAGGAGCTTTTATGACAGATCAGTATACAGACAATGTTGCCAGCGAGGGTTTTTCTCCATTATAAAGCAACAATCTTCAGTAGAATTGGAGTCACTAAAAGTGGGAAAACAGCTTGCTTTATGAAAGATGCCACCTTTTCTGCAGCAAAGAAAGCACCGATTGGATGCGATTAGTCTTTCTTCAACTGCGCAGGTGGTAACTGTTCCATGTTCCAGTTCAGTTCCCTAAGGTTACAGCTGTGAACTTGGGTAATGACTGTGTTTATTCTCTGAAAGGCTTAAAAGTCTTCAGGGTAAACTCTTTCTTTCCGCTTTTTTTTTTTCTTCCTCGATTCTCATTTAAAACCCTTCTGCAGCAGATAAGCATTATCCTGTCTTCTCTTGCTTCTGTACTGCAGAATAAGTTTGGCATTATTTTTGAATATTTGTGGCATTCTTTCTAAAGAGAGACATAGACAGTCTTAAAGCTAATTTTCTTAACATGGAATTTCTTCCATTCTTGCCAGTATACATGTTCATGATAATGTGGACATCAAGTAACTAATGCACGAACATCATTAATGTATAACATTATGTTTATCAACTCCAGCTTGGACTGAAACATTGAGGTTACAATGACATCAGCAATCTCGCCTTCTATTAATTTTTAGACTGGAGTTCCAGCCACTGAGAAGTGTTCAGGTATAACTATTATGGCGCGAGTCCTTACAAGAAACCTTTCACTTACTTTTAACCAAGCCATTTCACTTTATTACAACCATTTTTTCCCTTTGGATTTGAGTTCTTTAAGGAACATTAGGGCACCCCCATGTTTAGCAACACTATTCTGATGCCCTAGAATCTCCACTGGCTCAAAATATGTGAAGTCCCAGGCACCAGGGAAAACATAGGATATACCCATACTTTCTTACTTAATTTTATGTCCACAATTACTGATACATTGCTAAGATAAGGCTAGCATTGCACTCAAAGTGGAGGTACAAGGACAATATAGACTTGTCCTCATGCATTTGGTCAATTTAGAAAAGGAAAAATAAACATACATCAAGCAAGTAATAATGACAAACTTGAATGAGTATCATCACTGGGGAATATCAGAACAGAATCAAAGTACAAGTAAGTAAATAGCAAACCAAGTCCAAGGGCTCATGTATGCATATCTGAGTTGCAAACATTTATCAGCAAGAAGGAGGAGCTTAAGTTCAACCTGCCACTGTATCTACAAGCTTTCAACTTTCTTCTATGAATGGATATGAATGCATTCATATTTTATGGACTTTCAATAACTATACTCTTAACATTTGGCTTGGAACAAAGGAAACCAATTACAAAATGATTCTTTGTGATCCAAAGAGCACCTATTCATTTGTTTCTGCAATTTCTGAATATGTTACATTAAATCCTCTGCTTATGGTCCTAGTTGAATTGTCCTAGATGGTGACATTCAGTCTTTTATGTGCCACTACTGAAGATGCTATTTTCCCTTCAGTGTACATTTTTAAAAACCTTGACAGATATTACATAGATACAGTTATTTACATGATCAGTTATTTTTAGGTTTTCAATTGACTTCCTTTGATCTATGTATCTATTTTATGCCAATGTTATCACTGTAACTCAGAAACATCTGGAAATATGGTACAATGATCCCTCTAACATCATTTTTCTTGCTTGGAATTGCTAAGAATTGGGCTATCCTTGTTATTAGCCTCTATTGTCTGTGAATTATAGAATAATTACCCTTTACTTAAGGGCTAATATCCACTTATAAGTGAATTTATGTCAAGCAAGTCCTTTTTGGTCTGGGTTACCTCACTCAGAATGATAGATTTTAGTTTCTTTTTTTTTTTTTTCTGCAAAATTCATGATGTACTTTTTACAATAGCTGAATTACATTTCATTGTGTAAATGAACATCTCCTGTGCCCATTCTTTGGCTGAGGAACATCTGAGTTGTTTCTAGTTTCTGGCTATTATGAATAAAGCTGGTATAAACATAGTGGACAACATGTCCTTTTTGTTGTGGTAGAACATCTTTTGGGTATATGCCCAGTAGCGGTATAGCTGGGTCATCAGGTCATTTTTATGTTTATTTACAGTTTTCTGAGAAATCATCAGATTGATTGCCAAAGTGGTTGTACAAGTTTGCAGTCCCACTAGCAATATAGGAGTGTTCCCCTTGCTCCACACCCCTGCTAGCGTGTGCTGTCACCTGAATTTTTTATCTTAGCCATTCTGATGGGTAAGATAGAATCTCAGGATCAATTTGATTTGCATGTCCCTGATGACATGCAAAGGACATAGAACATTAACTTGAGTTCTTTTTATTAGAGATTCTTCTGTTGAGAATTCTCTTTGATTCTGTACTCAATTTGTAAATTGGGTTATTTAGTTTATTATTGTCTAACTTCTTGAGTTATTTATACATTTTGCATATTAACCCTTTGTCAAGTGTAGGGTTAGTGAAGAACTTTTCTCAATATCTAGGCTACGGCCTATGGGCAGTGACCTATGTCCAGTGTGTTTCCATTTCATGAGGTCCTATTTAGCTGAGACTCATAGCAGTAGAGATATGGAACCTGAGGAGGCCACCTCCTGTATCCATACGGGAAGCCCAGTGGAGAGCTAAGTACACCAAGTCTCCCACAAAGTTTTAGATTCCAACAAGAAATGCAGGAATAATGACCAATAACAGGCCCAACTTGAGACCCATCCCCAGCGCAAGCACCAGACCCTGACATTCTAATGATATTCTGTCATGCTTGCAGACAAATAACTATCCTCTAAAGGGGTTCCTCTGAGAAGCTGACTGAAATAGATACAAACACCCATAGGCAACATTCGACTGAGCTGGGGACTCTTGTGGAAGTACTAGGGGAAGTTTTGAGGGCTACAGAGGGAATAGGGACTCCTCAGGAAGAACAATAGTGTCAACTAACCTGAACCCCAGGGGAGCTCTCAGAGACTGAACCACCAATTGAAGAGCATCCGTAGACTGGACCTAACCCTGATACACATCTGTAGCAGATGTGGTGTGTGGTCTTCATGTGGGTCCCCCAGAAACCAGATAAGGGGTTGTACCTAACGTTTCTGCCTGATTGTAGAATCTGTTCCCCTCGCTAGGTTGCCTTGTCTGGCCTCTGTGAGAAAGGATACACCAAACCCTGCAGAAACTTAATGTGTCAGGGAAAGGGTATTGGGGTTGCCTCACCATCTCAAAGAAAAGGAAAGAAGGAGATGGAAGAGGAACTGTGTGAGGGAGGTATCAGGAGGGGGAACAGCAACAGAGATGTAAAGCAGATAGATAGATAGATGATAGATAAATAGATAGATAGATAAACAGATAGATAGATTAATGATTGTACCTATATTAATGTGTGCATATACATATATATGCACATATATATAGATGTAATAAACTACAAAAAGAAGACATGGGCAGAATAGAAGGGTCAAATTGGAGAGAAAAGAGATAAAAATAATGTAAATATAGTTCTCATGCATTCAATTCTTGAAACAAGTAAATCAAATAATTTGTAATTATTATAACTGACCATCCATAGTTAAGGATTTGTTAAAGCTATGTCAAAGTGTGAATTGTATATGCCAGTAATTCTTGTGAAACAAGTTCGCCTAACAACAGATTTTAATTTCATTTATTTTATAGAATAGTATTAATTTCTGCTTTTATTTTTATATTTGGATTACAATACCTAATTTAAAGAATTCATCAGCAGATTTCACTTTCAATGTCTAGATAGCATCTTTTACCCTGAAGAACTTATATCCTATTATTTCTACTGGCTTAGTTAAATATGAATTTGTAATATCTGTTTTGAGAATTGTACTATTTTATCATATTTGTTTGCTTTTTTTGCTTTTGATATTTTTATTTTTTTAATTTTCTATTGCCATTTGGAAGGTATTCTCTCTCTTAATTTTTCAATGCATTACCTTGTGACAACTTATAACAATTAATTAGAAAAATATATTTTTTTATTTTCTACCTAGTAATTGTAAAATATAAGCTACACCAGAGTTCTGTAAAGCTGATATTCCTCATTTAATGGCAGTTCTGGTTTACATTTTAATTTTTAATTATAAAAATGTTAACTTAAGATGGGTTCCTTTATGAATAATAGCCCAAAAACCTTGAAATAAGCAAGAAACAGTTCACAGACCTTATGAACCACAAAGAGAAGGAATGCCAGAATGTGGACGCTTCAGACCTTCTTAGAAGGGAGAACAAAACACTCACAGGAGGAAATATAGGGACAAATAGAGAAGCAGAGATTGAAGACTGCCTCACCTGCAGATCCATCCCATATGCAGCCACCAAACTCAAGCACTATTGCTGATGCAAAGAAGTACTTTCTGGCAGGAGCCTGATATGGATGCCTCCTCAGACGCTCTGCCAGAGCTATACTGATACAGATGACTATACTTGCAGCTAACCATCAGAATGAGCACAAGGACCCAATGAAGTAGCTAGAGAAAGGACTGAAGGAGCTGAAAGGGTTTGCAATCCCATGGGAAGAACAACATTTTCAACCAACCAAACTCTCCAGAGCTCCCAGGGACAAAAACACCAACCATTGAACACATAAGGAGAGACCCATGGCTCCAGTCACATATGTAGCAGATAATGGCATTGTCTGGCATCAATGGGAGGAGAGGCCTTTAGTACAATGTAGGAGAACATGAAGATGCTGAGGTGTGAGGGGGTGGTTGCGAGAGAGAGCACCATTATGAAAGCAAGCAAAGAGAAGGATGGGAGAGGGAAGGGGATAACATTTGAAATTTAAATACGGAGAATATCCAATAAAAATGAAAAAAATAAAGGACAGGTTCCTTGCATTGCCTTATTGTGTAAAGACATTTGCCATAGCTCTAAATTCATGAGATCAACCCACAATCCACAAGGTTAAAGGAAAGAACAAACTCCCCAAACTACTTTGTCTGTTTGTCTGTCTACATATATAAAATATAATTTTATTATGTATATTACATATAATTTTATTATTTATATTAACATTTTAAATGCAGGATTAATAGAGTCAGTAGTCCTACCTCAGGGTCAGCAGTCACATACATAAGGTCTTCTCAGTTTGCCTTGATTAAAAACTAGATGCACAGCAAAAATCAATAAAACAAGAAGCTCAAAATATTAAGCTTTTCATAAATGTCAGAAGACTAGGAAGTAGAGCCTTTGGGCAAATGATACTGACTGCTGAATCAACAGTAAATATGGTTATTTAGAATTTAATTTCTTTCTTTTAATGCAATGAGTTTTATAGCATTTTGTACATGTCAAGATAAATGTGCAATACAATAATCTGGAATATCTAATTACTCTACATTGTATTTTTTTTGTCTTATTTTATACACCAGATTAACCGGTCTACCAGCTTCCAAGGATTCTCTTGCCTCCTGTCTTAAGATAGAAACACAGGAATTATGGACTTTGCATATTACACCAAGCTTTATATAGGTTTGAGAGGTACAGTCTCAGGTTCTGGCAGATGTGTATCAAGTGCTTTCTTTATCCACTGAGCCCAGTCTTCCATACCCATCACACAGTTTCTCTTTTCTATTATGTTTATAATTACAAACTTCTGCTTATATTTATACATTTGTACCTGAATAGTAAATGCATCGTATAAAATTATACATTATGTGGAGGATATTTTATCTTTTATGTCAATATAAGGGAATGGAGAAAAATAATTAAAGAAATTACCTTGACAACTGGTCATGACTTCTTAAGACAATCACTGGTGCATGATACCTGTGAATGAAGATGGAAATTCTCTAATATTTGACAGTAGAAATCTAAACAAAATTAATTTAAATTAGATGCCAACACCCTGCCTGGGCACATATTCTTCTGCAAAGCAAAGAAATGCAGAATGACAACTTAAAGAATGTGTTTGAATAATGGCATGTCATTTTATCACGGCTTTGAAATGACTAAGAAGCAGACTAATGGGATGATTGGAATGAATACTCAATATGACAAAACTACAGAGCACGTTCCTCACATCATCCCTTTGAGACCCGTGGGTGGCACACGTTACCTGTGTTTTATAGACGGTAAGATGAAACAGTTTAAGTGCCGGGAGACATCTCACTGACATCCTGATTCTTAAACAGTTGTAGAGTTTATTTTACTAGATCTTTAATAGTTATTAGATCAGCTGTGCTCTCCTGTGATGTACCTGAGTAACAACACATATGAAGTTGTTAAGGGAGGCAGGGTTTCACTCTGCCTTCCTTTCAATACAAACATTAGTTACTAAAGTGATAAAAACAAAAATAGCCATGCCATCTCTAATTCTGTCAAGAGAATTTACGAGTTTCAGCGATCCTTTCTGGGATTTCGTAAGCCATTCATCTTGTTATCGCTAGGCCACTCATCCTATCATCCTAAGCCATTCACTGACACCTATGTAATTGAAATAAATAGGTTGCTAAAACATTTGCCATTTTCATGTTTCAGTAAATTTGAAATTTAAGAGTCATGATACTTGCTGAAGAATGGGGAATCTTTTTTTTTTCAGGATGTATTCACTCATCAGCATTTCAGGTGCCATTCCATGACTCCATACCCATGAGTATTAGCAGCATTAATCGGAATTAGCAGCATGTTTTTAAAACGAATAAAAGAAAAGAAGACTGCACAGAGTTGGTAAGTGGATGTGATGGGAGGTTGCAGGAGCAGTTGGATGGCAGAAATGGGGACAGATATTACTAGATATAATTTTACACAGGTATGGAATCCTCAAAAACAATGAACATATTATAAGTGTACTTTATTTATAATTCCATATAATGAAGTACCTATTACAATAATGTTAACTGAAAAGCCAATTCTTAAAATTCTCATACTAAATTCTAAGCTCATCATTAAATACTGTATAACTTTGTGCATAAAATTAATTACAAGATTTTTCAAATTCAGCTAACAGTCCTCAGAAATCAAGATCCGATACCTAACCTAGGATGACAGAAGGGGCTTCGTCTGTGCTCAGAATGGACAGTGGATCCGAATCCCACTGATCACATGTCTTATGCCCAACCTTCCTAACTCTCGTTCTTCTCTGTCTTGCTTCACCCACAGCTACCTGTGATCATCAATATTGTTAACAACCCTATCATTGGGGAAGATAGCTAGCCGATGACAGAGGTATTTGTAATTCTGATAAGGATTCTATTCTGGGCTTCTTATCTGGAATTCCGTGAAGATTCACTAAAACTTGAGAAACTCAAAAGAGATTTGTACATGAGTTGTCAAAATGCCTATTGATTTTTATCAGCAGGGACAATAGCAAAAAACAAAATGAATTGCATAAAAGTTCATTACTTAACTCTCACTTGTTATGAAGCAATTATTACTTAAATTTTTTAACAACCCAAACCAGATAATAGCAATTCATATATGGCAAGCAATTTAAAACTAATATTCTATCTATTTATCTTTGATTCAAGTCCCCAGCCTGAATCCATATATCTACCCAGTCTGTCCTTAGGTCAAACTTACTATTTGGTAGGGGATGATTTTGAACCTTTGATCTTCCTCCTATTCTTCCTAAGTGCCGAGATACAGGTATACTAAGGACTGGAATCAATGCCTCATACATACTTGACAAGCATGCTGCTAATCACGCTATATACCTAGTCACATTTGTCTATGAACACATGAATTATGTTGCTAATATGCTAACAAAGATATAATGATTTCCACCACATATTAAATAAAATATATCATATGATTTGCTTGACAGTTTATCCATTGCTATAAAACATGTTCTTGACATTTTATTAACTACATGAGTTTAAATGGCAATATACATACTCAAATAGGCAATTGTATCACATAATTATTCAAGCCATTAAATCAAAATTTTCCAGTGTTTTATCTCTTAGTGTTTATAAAACTATTTGAAGTTATCATATTTTTCTTTAAAAACTATTTCTTAGTGTTTTAGATCTTTCTACTTTTGTCGCTCTGAAATAACTCACTCCTCAGAGGAGAAAGAACATTACCCATGTCATTATCAGAGGAATACGGTAATATTTGAGCAGACTGAGTCTTAAAATAGTAATTTTAAGTATGTCTAAAATAAAAGACTAGTAGTGAATTTCATCTGTGAATAAACACTGCAGGTGCTCTGCCATTGCTGAGAAGCTATTCTGACTTGTGAGTCGCTTTTCTAAAACAGAAGGGTTAAGGACACTCTGAAGGCAGTCGTATAGAAAATAGATGATCAGTAAGATTAATAATTCTCGGGCCAGAAAGGTGGCTCAGTATATAAGAGCACTGCTACTCTCCAAAAAGACCTGAGTTCAACATCCACATCAAGGCTGACAAACACCAGTTTAGGGGATCTGAATCGATCTTTTATCCTGTACACTGGCAACAGGCACACATATGGTACACAACATAATCACTGGAAAAAAAAAACTATACATGTAAAAATAAATATACTCTGAAAAGGCTATTTAAAAGAATAATAATTCTCTTTAAAGAACTGAATGTCTAAAGATATTACCATTGACTTGAATACTTTGTGCACATGAATATTAATGTGCATAGATACCTAGTAATTAAAAATGTCACTGTTTGAAACATTGTATGTGAAGCTACTATTTAAGGGAAGGAATTTTATTCTCTATTTTTAAGACTGTCAGTCTGGTAATATCAGTATATTTATACCTGTATGTGTATGTACATGGTTCTGTGTTCACATATACATGTGGGTATAAATGTGTAGGGGATGTGGTGGGGGTGTTGGTGTGACTGTGAAGACTACAGTTTGATGCAGAGTTCAGGCAGCTCTCTCAACGAGTTTCTATATTACATTTGGAGAGAGCATACCCTAAGAAACATGGATATCAATGATTTTTCTAGGATGAAAGGCCTCTGGTGAACTCCAGGGAATCTTATTTCTTTAATCCAACTGCTGGTATTACACACGTGCCATTGAACATGGATTTTTTTTTTGGTATGCTCTAGGGTTCTATAATCATGTCTTTATATTTTCATGCTATGAGAATTTTAAAGATTAAGCTATCTGCCTTGCCTCTCAATAAATTTTTATTTATTTATTTGCTTGTTTGTTTGTTTCAGTTATCTACATTCCAAATATTGTCACCCCCACCCATCATCCCTTTCAGAGTTCTTCACCACATCCCTCTCCTGTTTGCCTCTGAGAGTTTGCTGTTCCTTGACCTACACCTTACCTCACCACACCCCCCACGAGCATCCTCCTTCCCTTGTTCATTAAGTCTCTATATGATTAGACACATCCTTTCCCACGAAGGCTAGAAAAGAAAGTTCTTTGCCTCATATTATCAGATGCCATGAAGTAGCCAATATGTGCTTTTGGTTGGTGGCTTAGTTTCTGAGAACTCTCATGGGCTCCAGGTTATTTGACATTACTGGTATTCTTATGGGGTTGACATACTTTTCAGCTCCTTCAGTCCTTTACCCAATTCTTCTATAGGGGTTTCCAATTTAAGTTCATAGTTTGGTGTAAGTATTTGAAAATGTCTCAGTCAGCTGCTGGTAGAGTCTCTAAGGGGACACTCATGCTAAGCTCTTGTCTGCAAGCACAAGAGAGCATCAGTAAAAGCATCATGCTGCCTGCCAATGGGATAGATGGCAAGATTTGCCAGTCACTAGATGACCATTTCTTTGATCTCTGCTCCCTTTCTTGTCCATGTTTCTCTTTTAGACAGGAACAACTCAAACAGGTCAAAAATTTTGTTGGTGGGTTGGTGACCCCATCTCTCCACTGAGGGCCCTGTCTATCGACTGGAGGTGGTCTCTTTAGGGTCCATCTCCCCACTATTGGGCAATTCATCTAAGGTAATTCCCATTGAACCCCAGGATCCTCTCAATTTCTTTTAAAGCTTGAAAATATTTTAAAGTTTTGCTACACCTGCTGAAGTAAGTTGCTTTATTGTATATGTAGGGTGCATTTCTGTTCTTTACAAAAAGAAGAAAAGAAATAAGCTGTTACTATAATGTATTTATTATGAACACAAAAATTAACTCTTGAAAGTAAAATGTGAAATTTAAAGAGTGTAAGAAATGGAAGCCTATCCACACTAGTGTGTGCCAACATGGGTCATGTGAAACAAACAAGTGGACGTGAGGTTTAAAAATAAAAGGAGACTGTGGAAAACCAACGGTACTAGTTCATGGAGACCTTTATAGCAAATGTTATAAAGCATATCTACAAGAGCAAAAGTGATCGAAAAACAAGAAATCTTGCATAACATCAACATCTGCAGGTCACTAAAAAAGAAAGATAAACAGAAAAACAGAAAGAGAGCGAGGGAGGGAAGGAGAGAGAAAGAGAGGGAGGGAGGGAGGGAGGGAGAGAGAGAGAGAGAGAGAGAGAGAGAGAGAGAGAGAAGACAAGAAGCAATTGAGAACCTGACATTCATCCTAGGCCAGGAACTGCCAAATTACTCAAAGGTGGTTATGTTCTAAAACTTACAACAGAAAAAAATTGTATTTTTCAACTAAAGTTAGAATGTTTATCCATTGTAAATATTAGTAAGTTTAGGGGATTGGTGCTAAAAAGCATAAAATAACACACAGCAGTCCCAAAGGGAACTAACATAACTAAGGACATAAGTAGAAATTATAGAAGAAATCGTTTTAGGAATCAAAAACTAGAGAAACTAAAAATAAGTAAATACCACAAATTTAAGTCCTAATATGAATATATATTGAAAATGATAAAATTTGTTTTAAAGACTTGGTATTAGTTTAAAACAAATTTAAAAGTGACACAGCTAAGTATGGTGGGACACACCTGCAATTTCAGCACTTAGAAGGCAGAGGTGGGAATCAGATATTTGACAACAACCTTGGCTATATAGCAAGACCTTATCTCATGGAAAAGGCAAGGCAAGAGGAGATAACGGGAGAACAGAGGTGAAAGAGGTGAAAAAAAATGCAATTAATGAAGATAATACCAGGGAAAAAAGTCCCAAAATACATGGGCAACAACTCAGGAAATCCCTAAAATTAATCAGATTTACTGGTCTCTCCCTCCCAGGATAAGCAGTAAAGATTTCTAAGAGTCACCGTCAGTCAGGCCAAGTTGCAAAGAAGATCCTGAGACAAAATACACTGTGTGGAAGAAGCAGAAAACAGCCCTGCTCTTTGGAAGAGGCTTAGACCAACTGAAGCACCTTGAAAGAACACTCTTCAACTTTTGAGCTGGTTTTAGACCATGTGGTGTAATCCACTTTCCTAGATGCTGGGGTTGGATTTGCTATTGTAGGGATCTTTGAGTCATATGTGTTTCTGTAAGTAACCCTTCACCCACATTCCTAAGTAACCACAATAAAACTCACTGGTTCACAAAATTGGATTTTGGTCATACCCATACCTTGATTTGCCAGGGGCTCCTTATCTGGGATGAATAGATGTTTATCTTGGGTCTCCCAAGAAAAGTTTTGTCACATAACAGCAGTATTAGGTTCTGAGATTTGAAGAGTTGGCACTCTAATTAAGAAAGAAGAAGGAGCTAAATACAGAAGGAGAAAAGAGTTTAAAATAACAGTAAGAATGTTTGAGATACTTATATTGCATATAACTTGATATAAATATACATATATAGCTTAAATAGAAACTTCCCATTTCTTTCAAGTTTACAAGAGAAGAACCAAAGATCATCTAACCAAAAAAAAAAAAAAAAAAACAGAAAAAAAATCTTTAAGAAATGAGAAGACAATTTTTTTTGAAATTTTGGTCAGAGAGTGGTCCAAGAGACTCTCCGAAGCCTTATAAGCTATTGTTATTGCACTTGCCTCCCCCACAGAAGTGTAAGGTGAGTCCCTATTCCTGAAGTTATGGTGCTCTTCAGAAACAGGGCATAAAGTACCCTGTGTTGCAACTGAAAACCTTATCCTTAAGGTTATCTATATACTAAGGACTAGTAACTAGCTTTCATGGTACCAGAGGGAATCACACCAGATTCCAATGAGAAGAGGCAGCCGTCAGCCCTACCCAGCCATGATATGATGTGTAAGAACCACATGACACAGCAAAACTTCTCTAAATGTTGACTAGTGGCAGACATGGCTCGGCAGTAATCACAAACTCTCTGCTCTCCAGTACTGCTTAAATCTTCTCAACAAAAAGGAAATCATTTCTGGTACTTGAAACCTACTCAACTATGCAGGTCTAATAAACTCATTCCACATTAGAACCTACATCTGCCATTTTACTAAAACAGCACAATTCCTAAGTGCATTTGAAATATTTGTCCTAATATCCACAGATAAGTATATTCCTCACCTCTCATTAAGAAAACATGGCTTTGCCACAGGTGGAGACCATATACAAAAACCACAACCAACCAAAATGCAAAATGGCACAGCCAATGCCAGTGCCTATTCCTAACTCTCAGGGAGCATCATTGTAGAAGGTGACTGGGAGAAAATAAACAAGAGTATTAAGAGCAGCAGAAACAACCAGTGTGCTGGAAGATCATACCTCATCAAAATGTTAAAAGATACATTGATAACATCTTACCAGAAAAACAGCCTAACAAGAGCTTAACAAGGATGATCCCTTAACAAGTATGATTAACAAAGGAAAGATCAAGAGGCCTCATTCTTACACAAAAAACTATAGGCAGCTATGGAGTGCTAGGAGATGGAGGGATAGTCTTCCTTCCTGAGTGCAAAATACAATTGACGATCCAACACCAGATAATTAGTGCAGAAAACATGTACACACAAAAAACACTATCAAGTATGGACAAGTTATTCATGTAAACTCATACACACTGACCACCACCATCAATAACGATGACAATTAATTCAAAAGAGGACAAGCAGGGGTATATAAGAAGGTTTGGATAGAGGAAAGGTACAGTACAAATAATGTAATTATACTGTTATCTTAAAAAAGCAAGATAATTTTTAAAACTTTAAGTTTCAAGAAAAAAAGAATAAAACACAATAACCAAATGAAATAAACCACAGTTCTAGTACATCTCCTAAACAACAGTGAAAGTAGATCAGTGTATATACCAGGATAAGGTACTACAAATATACCCCTCTAGAAATGCACTGCCTAAATTGTTAGGAACCATGAAAGCCACATTTATTGTAACTGTGAAAATTAATAAATTGGTTCAGGTAACCAGGGAAATATCTATCAAGGAAAATAGCAGTAAGTTATAGTTAGAAATACTGTGCCTGATGCCAGTCCATGCTCTTCCCCTTGGTAGCCAGTGAAGACAAATAACCTCCAGCTTACAATAGAGTTACAGGCTAATAAAGTCATTAAAAGTAACAATACGATGAGTCAAGTATACATTAAACATGCTCTCCTGTTTCTTCATGTCTTGGATCCTGAAACTGTAACTAAGGGCACTGAGAGAATGAAGGACAGATGTCTCAGTAAAGACTGGGCTCTTTAATGAATAAGCCACAGCTCCAGGAAGCTCAGTCTGCTTTTTATGTTCACTTGAGTATGGAGTGATTTATACTGACTACAGCTGAACAAGGAGCAGCATAAAAAGAGAATATTATTTTATACAGATCAAGGTTGAGGTTTAGTTGATCTTGGTAGGATCAATCTGTGGGGCAACTGGCAGACTGTGACAAGTACCCTAGTTCTCAGTTGAAGCCCTGGAGATCCTAATGGACAGCAAGCACTTCCAAATTTCTGGAGAAATCTGGCCCCTTCACACAGCCATAAGCAGGCCACTGCCATAAAGTGCCCTCAGTCACTCACCAAGTACCCCCTCTTCAGGAGATGTGACCACAGGTGAAGTAAGCTCCATGTGGAAGCAGGACCACACCCCCAAATATGTAAACAAGGTTTTCCTAAGCTCTCAGGCCAAGCCAATAGGAAGTACTGGTTGTCAGACTCCAAACCATTTCAAAAATTGTATATATACATATATGGGGGGGGGGATTGCTCAAAAGTAGCTGTGTGTAAGAATCATTCCACTGCCTGAAAGCTTTTATTTTAAGAGCTGTTAACACCACCATTAGGTAGAGAATTCCACTCGTGAACATTCTTGCATTCCGCTTCGAACTCTCCTGCTGGCTTGGTGACAGAAATGGGGACAGGTTAAAACCAGCAGTAGAAGCTGCAGAAGCCACTCCTATCTCTGACCAGAGACCTCTGTGTGGGGCTTCTGGCACCCGGCCTGGCCCAAAGTCCCACATCAGTCTGTTTAAGGAAGCAGGAACAGTCTTTAAACCAGTAAATGGTTTGTAGATATTTTCTGCACACACTATCAAACTTTTCACTCATACCCAAGGAAGATTTTGCCATCCGTCTGATCCTCAACTGTAGAAAACTTTGTCACTAAACCCATTTGCTCCTGGCCTTTTAAATTTAATTTAATTTTATTTTTTGGTTGTGAGACTTTTAATGACTGCTTCTATTTCTTTACAGGTTATGGGACCTGTTTAGATTGTTTATCTGACCTGATTTAAACTTCGTTCATGGTATCTGCCTAGAAAATTGTCCATTTCATCCAGATTTTAGTTTTGTTGAATATAGGCTTTTGTAGTAGGACCTGATGATATTTTTTTTAATTTCCTTGGTTTCTGTTATTCTTCCTTCTCATTTCTGTTTTTCTGTTGCTGTTGTTTGTTTGTTTATTTGTTTGTTTAATTTGGATACTGTCTCTGTTTTCTCTAGTTAGTTGGACTAAGGGTTTATCTATTTTGTTGATTTTTTCAAAGAAACAGAATAGCCAAGATACAATTCACAGACCATATAAAATTCAAGAAGAATGAAGACCAAAGTGTGGATGCTTCAGTCCTTCTTGGAAAAGGAAACAAAATACTCAGAGAAGAAGAGGGTAAAAGGGACTTGGGAGGAATAGAGGAGGATGAGGGGTAAAAAGAGGGGGTAGAATCAGATATGGGAGAAGAACAGGATAATATACAAGGGGTCAGGAAATTGAACAGAGGTGTTTATATGGGGAATAAGGAACTAGTGGTAGCCACCAACAAGTCCCAGATGCCAAGAAAGCAAGAGGTTCCCAATGATGATGAGATTAGCTGAAACGTCCAACAAAAGAGAGGAAGAACCTGTATAGAACATATCCAGGCAGATACCAGCAAACAGCAAACCACATGCTGGTATACATCAGTCACACACAGGCAGGGAACATACAGGTAACTAGGAGATAGTAACACAGCTATATTGATTTAAATGGGCACACTAGAGAAGCAAAAGCCTTGGACCTCTGATCTCCATTATATTTGTACAGAATCACACAATAATGAAACTCTAACAAATCAAATATATGCCAGATTACATCACTCTCTGTGGTTTCATGGATATCTAATATCACTGATGTTATGATGACATATAGGTCTCAAGATGTACTGTGCCAGCCACATTTTATGTGACACATACTGGGCATCATTTTCAGTAGCATGTCTAAATTTTACAGTTGCATCTTTCTGTATTCAACACAGCTAGAGAAGAGTATAGACAAATCAAAACTTTAGGGGGAAAGATGAGGATTATGGCTTGAAAACGTTCCAATTGGTCCTAGGAATACAGAAGACCTCAATATTCTCAGAGCTTAGAGCATGTGCAGAAGATATCTGTGCACACCTCAAGCTTTATCTATACCCAGGCTTCAAGCACAGTATAAGCAGAGACTGAAGCAGAAGCCAAATGTACATATGACCCCAACAGATCATAAAAGCTTGTTATTGAAAGCTTCTTCTTGAGAATTCCATACATACACATCAAATGTGTCTTGAGCGTATTCACCCCCACTTCCCCTCCCCTCCAGCTACCCCCAAATCCCTCCTCTCACATTTCCCTCTCAATTACATGTCTGAATTTTATATACATTAAGAAAATGTTTTAACCCCACGAACCCAGTCATTTGTGTCCATCCTTAAGTGTGGGGTCATCTACTGGCCCATGTTGAACTTACCAGTGGCCAAATTTATAAAACAAAACAGTGATTATCCCCCCACCCCCATGCAAACCATCCACTGCTAATAGCTATTCACTTAGAGAGAGATTCTAGGGAGTTCCTCTCACCTTCACGCTGCACTTCACTGCTGTGCCTTCATGCCATTCTTACATAGGTAACCACAAACCTTGAGTTCATGGTTACAGCAGTCATGTCACATCTAGTCACACGAATCTTTGACATCTCCCAATTCTTACACTCTTTTACCCTCTTTTGGTATGATGTTCCCTGGGATTGGTAGAGGGTAGGTAGGTGGTCTAGTTACCAAATTGTGTTTGGATTAATGGACATAGATATTTTTATATTACTTAGCTATAAAACAAAGTAAACATTGATGCACACTGCAGCAGAGTGAGCCTTGAAACTTGATGCTAATTTAAAAAAGGCAGTCTTAACTGTCTTGTGTGGTTTGATTACATTTACCTGAATGTGTGAATTAATCAAATCCATAGAGGTGGTCTGTAGAGGATCCAGAAAGCATAGAATGAGAAGTGAATATTTAATGTCTATCAGGTTTATTATCAGGGTGATAAGAATGTTCTGGAATACTATAACAATGATGGCTTTGCAGTCTTGTAAAGTACTAAAAATCACTGAATTGTACAGTTTTAAAATAGCGTAGGGGGTAAATTTTATGTTGATAAATTTTGGCTTGAAATTGAATTTGCACATTAGATGTTTGCAGCTGCACACAGAAATATTGAGCTGTGCCAGACACTGACATGTTGGACTTTAAAGGAAAGTCATTTGACACGTCGCATAAAAACAACTGACCATGTTCTTTTTTACAAATAATTTTTTAGTGATTTTACATATCAACCTTATACACATCTCTCCCTCTCTACACTCCAACTCCCCCGGGGACTCCCAACTTCTGAAATGTGTCACATCTTCAATGTAAAGTTGTACATACACAAACACACAGTTTACCGGGTCCATCAAGTGTTGCGCTTTATACATACGTGTAGGGCTGAGCTCTTAGAGTGAACTGATCCTTCCTCTCTCCGTAGGTATTAGGTGCAGGTAGTTCTTCATCTAATGTTGAAACCATATGAAAATCCCTCTCCCCGTTAGTTCATCTAATCCCAACATCTCAGCTTAAAAGACTTGTTTTTACAATTTTTCCAACTCCTTCACAGTTTGCTTTGGGACTCGGTGTGCAGGTTGCATTATAGATATATCACAGGGGTATGACTAAAGGAATAAAGGTTGGAGAGAATGGGTTAGTAGAAGATTTTGAACAGGGGATAGAAAAATGGGGAAGGGGATTAACAGAAAAGAGGGAGAAAGAGGGTAACACAGCGAGACAGTGAAGAAAGGGAGATAAATAACCGTCTTATTTTTTAAGCAATGTATTTTCCACATTTTAGGTTCTCCTACAATGCACTCTATACATCCAAATGGCCTTTGTCTTGAAATCAAGGAAGTCTTCCTAATTGAGTTTCAGAATCATAGGTGTGAAGTAGAACATCCAGATAAAAATTACCTTAAAGAAAACTTTAAAAATCTTAAAGATTGGCCAAGATAGTTCAGTAACTATATTTTAAGTTAGAATGAAATTAGGTGAGGATTTTCCCCAGGGTAGAAAATGGGAGCCTAAGACTATATACCTTGTAGTAGTGATGGTCAGGAGTAAAGGGACAAGCATCTCATACCTACGGACTCAAGAAAGACTGTTTCTGTGAACCCGTCCCCAGGGACCTATAGTCCCAAAGCAACATCACTTAGCCGGCTTCCTTCCCTATTGGCGAGGGAACTAAATGAAAGAAAGTTATAAGAACACACCCATAATAATGAATATACAAAAGTGATTTCATAGCACTACATGTCGATACAACTGGGTTTACTGGAGGGTTTGTTTTCCCAGGAGTTTGTCCTCTCTTCCTATACTATCACATTTATTCACATAAACCTCTCTTGTTGTGCTCTGTATTTCCATAGTTTTTATTTTCCTTCTCATTCTTCCTATCATCTTTGAAATTGATTTGTTTTCCATCTTTAGTTTCATCCAAGATTTATGACCTCTCTTAATTTTAGCAAAATCCTAATATTTATATTGGGCACTCTAATTTTCATTGCTTTTGCTCTTCTTAAGTTCAGTGACCAAGATAGCATTTTTCAGTGAGAATTGAAGGCTAATAAAATTCCTTACAAATTACTTTGGCTACTTCTCAAAGTGCAGATAGTGTTATTTTAATGCCCAGTAATTTTCTCTCATTGAGTTTCATTCAGAACAGTGCAGGTTCTGGGAACACACACACACACACACACACACACACACACACACTCACACACACTCACACACACACACACACACACACACTCACGCACACTCACACACACACACTCACACACACACACTCACACACACACTCACACACACACACTCACACACACACACTCACACACACACATTCACACACACACACACTCACACACACACACACTCACACACACACACTCACACACACACACACTCACACACACACTCACACACACACACACTCACACACACACACTCACACACACACACTCACACACACACACTCACACACACACACACTCACACACACACACAAACACACACACACTGTGGTATGCAAATGGGCTACTAAAATTCAGTGTTCAAAACCCCATAGAGAGCAAATAAATTTAAAAGACCATCACTATGTATTTTGTTAGCTCTGCATGATTCTTCTTGATGTTTGTGCCCTTAGAAGGATTTGTGTTCACATATTCCTTAAAAACAAAATATTAGGTTATACCTTTTAGCGGGATATATTTTAGGCATTTCCCTGTTTTCTAGTACAGTCCAAAACTTAAACTTCGGTCATTGTTTCTATAAAATCCTAGGTGTATTTAGGGCTCTAAGGGACAAACACTGTTCCCAAATGCTTTCATTTCTTCAATTTGAAGTCCTAATTGCAAACACTACATCTCCTATTGGGAGACATGCATTTTAAAAGCAAGTTAAGAAAATGCATAATGCTATCTCAAAAATACCACTAATTTTATAATATAACTATGTAACTTAAATAACACAATCATTTAAATAAAAGTTGTATAATAAGATTTTATACTACTTTTTAATATCTCTGGAAGAAGGGAATTTTAGCCATGTTTTAAGCAGCTCTTAGACCTTAGATTTTTAAAGACTTTTGGTTTTTCTATGAAAAATTTTTAAGGTTTATGAATTTCTGCCTTTCTTAATGTTAAAATATCAAAGAGAATAAAGGTACCCTGGCCAATAAAGAAAATACTGAGGATTTGATTCCATAATTTCAGCACAAAACTGATTTTTAAACACACACTTAAACATATACCCCACACAGAATAAAATAGAGGGAAACTGCCCAGAGTAAAAGCTTCGGGTGTTGTTATTGTTAGACAACTTAACATGGAGCCATTTTTCTTTATGTGTATATTGCAAGAAATAAGACTATACCACATGGGGAATCCCTTACAGCATTGTCTCAGCAACTTCAATCTGACAGACGAACTGGATACAGGAGCACAGGTGGAAGATACTGTCTCAGATTCATGTCCCCAGCACTGTCTGTCACTCTTGAATACTCAGTTCCATTTATCAGAATCATTTTGTAAATTTCCTACCTAGATGAGTTCCAATCTTTTATCTTTTCTTGGCTTCTACAATTTTCTACTCACTCATCCTCCTTTCGGAATACTGCATCTATTTCTGGGTCCTGTCTCTCTGACACTGTCCCTGTCTCTAACTCTGTGTCTCTTGTCTTTTCTCTCTGGCTATTTATGTCTCCTTCCATCTTTCCGTCTTTCTCTCTGTGTGTCTCTCTATAAATCTGTCTTTGTCTCTCTGCCTCTGTTCTGTCACCTCTGTCTCCATCTACCTTTCTGACTGTCTGTCATTTCCTCCTGCTCTCTCTCTCTCTCCCACAAGATGTCCTAGGTCACATGCCTCCCAAATCTGATGTTTCAACAATAAAGTTTACTCTTAGTCACAACCCCTCTATTGCCATTTGGGACAAACATTGGGAACTTGATTTGAGAAATCCATGTTTAAATCACAAGTGCCCAGAAATTTATGCAGTTCATTTCTTTTCTAAACCTCCCTTGGGGCTATAAATGTATTGTCACTGAATTGCATGCCTGATAATCACTGAACAACTTGATTTCAGAATTTTATTTATTTATTTATTTATTTATTTTTGCTTTCTAATAATAAGCCCCCAAATCTGGTACTTCAAGACCAGCAAACATTTTAGTTCCCTAGATTTTTGTCTTCAAAGAGATTTTAACTTTATTACTAAAAGAATAACTATGCTATCTTTAAAGAAGTACTATTCGTTGACGTAAGTCTTTAAATAAAATAGCATATTATAACAGGTGGCTTAGAATCAACAATTTATCTGAAAGTGACTTTGAACTCATGGCAATCCTCCTGCCTCAGACTCTCTAAGTGTTGGGAATCTAAACAAAAATTGTCATTCCTATCCAATATTTCTGAATTTGAAGTTCTTTTAAGTAAAACATTAAAAAGTCTAAGAAAAAATATTTTTCATAGCTACCCAAATAGTTATTGATCTCACAAATACAACTTTAAATAGAAATAGGAGACTGAGGATATACTTTATATCAAAGATTCCAAAAAGTGTTACTTAGCATTAGTGAAGTATATTAATTAATACAATTTGCAGAGCTGTGCAAGTAGAGTGAGGACAGTGGTGTCAACTTGAGGGGAGTCCCATCCACGCAGAACCTTTTCTAGTACTTTCTATGGACAGCCTGTCCAGAAAAAGAATTTGAAGGATCCAAACTAAATGGTATCTGATAATACGCACACATGGCCAGAAATGAACAAACACAGCACAGGAACCGTGGGAATGAAAGCAATTAAATGAAACACAATTGCACTGGCAGCAAAGCTCAGTTCGCAGAAGGTCAGCATCAGTAAGCTTGCCATTACCAACCCTACAGAGAAGTCCCCCTTCCCCATCGCTGGCTCCCTGCTGCACACCAAGGATGGGATTTCTCACAACATATCACATCAGTAACCTCCAAATATTTGAGCTACTTTTACATTAAGACTTAAATATAATTAAGAGAGATATTTAAGCCCCAAAGTATTTAGAATTAGGAAGGTGACTTTCACATTTTATTTCCACAAGGCTCCATTTTCCACCCTCTTCAAATCTTATAACAGCTAATCAAGAAATAATTCACAGGGTCACTCATTCCCAAACACCCAAAGGGCAAGAGGGACACAGACGTCCTCTCTCCAATTAAGCTAACCACAATGATCACAGGAAACTTTATTGACAGTTTAGCCAAATGGTCATAGAAATTTTCATTCTGGTTTTGGGATTTGCCCTTCAGTGACTGGACGAGATTTGGATAAGCATGACTTGGCAATATTGTGATTGGCAGAGAGAAAGTAAGTGTCCTTGCAGGAGAAGTAAAGAGCTCCAATTGATCATCTATATGAGAAGAAGGAAGATGAAAAACCAAGAGACATTCAGGTATTAAAAGAGAAGGATACTTTTCATGTACTTTAATTTGTCTTTATCATTGAAAATTTCATAATAAAATATGATGGTATCTATCCACCAGTTCTCCCCATACAGTTCCCAGCACATCCCCCTTTGATGCTCTACATGGTATGGTTACTTCTGTTTTGTCTATAACCCAATGACTCCTATTAGTGTTACCCATATGTGCATGGGTATGGGCCATGATTCTGCCCCACCAACTGTCCCCTGCAAATAGCTCCTCAGCAGGGTCCAGTGCCTGGGTGTACTCTGCCCATCTATGCTGGACTTTTGGCTGATGTGATCTTTGTTTGTGCCATGCCAATTTTGTGAGCTCATAAAAGTGATGGCTCTATTATGTCCAGATAAAGCTTTTTTACAGCAGTCCTCTCCCCACCTCTTGCTCTTATGTTCTTCCTCACTCCTCTTCAGAGAAGCTCCCAGAGTCTTGGTAAGGCAATTGAGTGCTGTGGGTTGGATGGGACAATGAATATATGAATTAGGAGTAAATATTCATTATCTTATTCTCTGCATTTGACAATAGTTTCAGTTTGTTATTATTACTATTATCTTACTTGTTCACTTTACATCCTGCTCACTGCCCCTCTCCCAGTCACTTCCTCCACAATCCTTTACTCATTCCCCCTCCTTTTCTCCACTGAGTAGGTGGGACCCCCTTGGGTATTCTCTCACTCTGGCAGACCAAATCATTATAAACCTAGGCATACCCTCTGCCACTGAGGCCAAGCAAGGCAGCACAGCTAGAACATACCCCACTGACAGGCAACAGCTTTTGAGACAGCCCCACTCCAGCTGTGCAGGGACCACCTGAAAAAAAAAAAACTTTATATCTGCTAAATATGTGTGGGAAGGCCTAGATCCAGCCCATGTGTGTTCTTTGGTTAGTGGTTCAGTCTCTGAGAGTGATCAAGGTTCTACGTTAGTTGACTGTGTTGGTTTTACTGTGGAGTTCCTATCCTCTCCAGACCAGGGAATATATCCTTCCTCCTATTCTTCCACAAGAGTCCCCAAACTTCATCTATATGGGAGTCTACATCTATCTGAGTCAGCTTCTGGGTGGAGTCTCTTAGAGGTTAACCATGCTATACGCCTGCCTGTAAGCATAACAAAGTATCATTAATAATGTCAGTGAATGCTATTAGTCTATGAGATGAGTCTCTAGTTGGACTGGCTATTGGTTAGCCTTTCCATCAGTCTCTGCTCTATCCCCTGTGCCTGCATTTCTTGTAGACAGGATAAATTTCAGGTCCAAAGTTTTGTGAGTGGGTTGGTGTCCCTCTGAATCTATTGGCATTTCTGCCTGGGTACGGGAGGTAGTCTGTTCAAGTTTCATATCCTCAAAGCTATGAGTCACACCTGTCTTTGATTCTTGGGTGCCTCCCTTACTACAGGAAGAGACTCCAGGAAGGAGTTGTCCCCTACCTCCCCAGCCCTGTCAGTTGCAAATTTTCAGCCATTTACATTGTCATACCTCTTGTCTTTCCCCCACAATTATCTGGAACCCTCACCACATTACCCTCCTCATCCTTTTTCAGTTCCCTTCATCCATCTGCCTCTTATGACTATTTTATTGCCAAGTCTATGAGAGATTAAAGCATCCTTGCTTGTTTATTCCTTCTTGTTTAGCTTCTCTGGGTCCGTGGAATGAAGAATGTTATCCTGTGGTTTATGACTACTAGCCAGTTACAAATGGTTACATAACACACATATCATTATGGACATGGGTTACCTCATTCTGTATGATGATCTAAAGATCCATCCATTTGCCTACAAAATTCATAATGTCTTGAATTTTAATATCTGAACAGTATTCCATTGTGTAGATGTACCATATTATCTTTTTCCATTCTTCACTTGAGGAACATCTAGGTTGCTTCCAAATTCCAATTATTATGAATAAAGCTGTTATTAACATAAAATTAGGCAAGTGTCATTGTGAGATGTTAGGGCATCTTTTGAGTATGTGCACAGGAGTGGTATAACTGGGCCTTGTGGTAGAAATATTCCAAGTTTTCAGAAAAAAACTGCCAAATTGGTTTTCAGAGTGGTTGCACAAGTTTGCACTACCACCATCAGTGGAGGAGTGTTCCCCTTGTTCCACATATTCACCATCATGTGCTAGCACTGAGTTTTTTTTTTAAATATTAATGTTTCTGACCAGTGGAAATTAGAAACTCAGGTATTTTTTGTTTTGTTTTCCATTTACCTGATCACAAAGGACTATGTCCATTGTTAATTTGCTTATTTAGTTTGTTGATGCTTAACTTCTTGAGTTCTTTATATGTTTTGGATATTAACCCTCTGTCAGATATAGGGTTGGTAAAAATACTGTCCCAATCTCCAGACTGCCAATTTGTCCTATCCACACTGTCCTTTGCCTTACAGAAGCTTTTCAGTTTCATGGGGATCTCATTTATCAGTTGCTGATCTTGGAGACTTAACCAAGATGTTCTGTTCCAGAAATTATCTCTTGCACCAATGCATTCAATATTCCCCATGCTCTCTTCTATGAGATTTAATGTCTCTGGTTTTATGTTGAGGTCTTTGATCCACTTGGAGTTTTCTGAGTTGTGATAAATATGAATATATTTTCATTCTTTTACATGTAAGCATCCAGTTAGACCAGCACAATTTGTTGAAAATTTTCTTTTCCATTACATAGTTTTTGCTTCTTTATAAAAATTCAAGTGTTCATAGGTGTGTGGGTTTATTTCTGGGTCTTCAATCTATTCCTATGATTAATATCTCTGTTTGCATACCAATACCATGCAGGTTTATTTTGTTTGGTTTGACTGTCATTAAATATTCTCTGTATTTAGATTTCAAATGTCATTCCAATTTCCCCCACTCACATCCCCCTCCCTCTCCACTTTCTTCCATGAAGTTCCTCCCTCTCCCATACATACTCTCTAACTCAGTAACTTGGCATTCCCTTCCACTGGAAAAATGTACCTTCAATGGACCAAACACCTCTTCTCCCATTGATGCCAGACAATGCTATACTCTGTTACATATGCAACTAGAGGCATGGCTCTCTCTCTCCATGTGTGCTCAATGGTTGGTATTTTAGTCAATAGGAGCTCTGGAGGGTTTGGTTGGTTAATAATGTTGTTCTTCCCATGGAGTTGCAAACCTGTTCAGCTTCTTCAATCTTTTCTCTAGCTCTTTAATTGGGGTCCCATGTTCAGTCTGATGGCTACTTATAAGCATCCTCTGCTATATCTGCATGATGCTGACAGTCTCTGAGGAGGCATCCATATTTGACTTCTGCCAGTAAGTACTTCTTGACATCATCAAGAGTGCTTGGGTTTGGTGGCTGCATAATGAGTGGATCCTCAGGTAAGGCAGTCCCTGAATGATCTTTCCTTCAAACCCTGCTTCTCTATTTGTCCTTGTATTTTTTCCTGAGAGTGTTTTGTTCTTTCTTCTAAGAAGGACTGAAGCATCCACATTCTGACCTCCTTTATTGATTAGCTTCCTCAGGTCTGTGAATTTTTTCTTGGATACTCAGAGATTATGAGGGTTAGTATCTGCTTATTAGTGAGTGCATACTATGTGTGTTCTTTTGTGACTAGGTTACCTCATGCAAGATGATAGGTTCTAGTTTCATCCATTTGCCTGGGAATTTCAGAAAGTCCTTGTTTCTAATAGCTGAGTAGTAGTACTCCATTGTGTAAATGTACCATGATTTGTGTATACAGTTCTCTGTTGAAGGACATCTGGATTCTTTTCAGCCTCTGGCTATTATGAATAAGGCTGCTATGAACATGAAGGAACATGTGTCATTGTGATATGTTAAGGCATATTTTGGGTATATATTTGAGTGAATTTCAGAGTGGTACCAGCTTACAACCCCACCAACAATGAAAGATTGCTCCTCTTTTTCAACATTTTCACCAGAATTTGCTTTCACTTGAGTTTTTTATCTTAACCATTCTGACTGGTGTGAGGTGAAATCTCAGTGTTGTTTTGGTTTGCATTTTCCTGATGACTAGGGATGTGGAGTGTTTCTTTAGATGAATATCAGCCATTCAATATTCCTCAGTTGAGAATCCTTTGTGTAGGTCTGTACGCCATTTTTAATAGGATTATTTGATTCTCTGGAGTCTTAACTTCTTGAGTTCTCCATATATATTGGATATTAGCCCTCTATCAGATGTAGGGTTGGTAAAGTTCCTTTACTAATCTTTTGGTTGCTGGCTTTTTCTCTTAACAGTGTCCTTGCCCTTAGAGAAACTGCAGTTTCATGAGATCCCATTTGTTTCTTCTTGATCTTAAAGCATAAGCCATTGATATTCTGTTCAGAAAAATTTCCCCTTGTGCCTCTGTATTCTAAGCTTTTCCCCATGTTATCTCCTATTATTTTCAGTGTACCTGGTTTTATGTGGAGGTGTTTGATCCACTTGGACTTGAGCTTTGTACAAGGAGATAACATTCTTCTACATGCTGATTGTCAGTTGAACCAACACCATTTCTTGAAAGATTGTCTTCTTTTTGCATTGAATATTTTTAGCTCTTTTGTCAAAGATCAAGTGACCATAGGTATGTTTGTTCAATTCTGGGTCTTCTATTCTATACCATTATTCCAAATGAATTTGAAAATTGCTCTTTCTAACTCTGTGACGAACTGAGTTAGAATTTTGATCGGGATAACATTGAATCTGTAGATTGCTTTTGGCAAGATGGCAATTTTTACCATGTTGATCCTGTCAGTCCCTAAGCATGGAATCGTCTTCAATTGCCTACTCAGAAACTTGAAGTTCTTGTCATACAGATCTTTCATTTGTTTAGGTGAAGTCACAGCAATGTATTTTATATTGTTTGTGACTATTGAGAAGGGTGTTGCTTCCCTATTTTTTTCTCATCCTTTTATCCATTGAGTAAAGGAAAGTTACTGATTTATTTGAGTTAATTTTGTATCCAGCCACTTTGCTGAAGTTGTTTATCAACAACTTCATTAATTCTCTGCGGGAATTTTTGAAGTCACTTAAGTATACTACCATATGATGTGAATAGATTGATATTTTAACTTCTTCTTTTCTGATTTGTATCTCTCTGAAGTCCTTTTGCTGTCTAATTGCTCTGGCCAGGACTTCCAGTGCTACATTGAAAAGGTAGGGGGAGAGTGAGCAGCCTTGTCTAGTCCCTGATTTTAGTGGGATTGCTTCAAGTTTTTCATCATTTAGTTTGATGTTTGCTACTGGTTTGCTGTATGTTGTTTTACTATGTTTAGGTATGGGCCTTGGATTCCTGATCATTCCAAAACTTTCCCCATGAAGGGGTGTTGAATTTTATCAAATGCTTTCTCAATATCTAATGGCAAGATTATGTGGTTTTTTCTTTGTGTTTGTTTATATAATGGATTACATTGATGGATTTCTGTATATTTAAGCATCCCTGCATCACTGTGATTAAGCCTACTTGATCATGGTGAATGATAGTTTTGATATATTCATGGATTTTTTTGCACACATTTTATTGAGTGTTTTTGATCAATGTTCATGAGAGAAATTGTTCTGAAGTTTTCTTTCTTTGTAGGGTCTTTGTGTGTTGTACATATGAGAGTAATCGTGGCTTCAAAGAGTGATTTGTATAGTGTTGCTTCTGTTTCTGTGCTTCTACTTGTTTACATGTGTTCTCCTAGTTCTCCTCTAATTCTTTAATGGAGTTATTTATGTGCTTCTTGAGGCCCTTCATCATCCACATGAAGTACAATTTTAAGTCCAAATCTTGTTTTTCTGGTGTGTTAGGATATCCACTACTTGCTCTGTTGGGAGAATTGGGTTCTATGATACCAGGTTGTCTTGGTTTCCATTTCTTAGGTTCTGCTGCTGGACGTTTGCCTCTTGCTATCTTTTTATCTGTGATGCTAGGTGATCTTGTTGTCTCTGACTAGAGCTGGTCTCTCCTGTGTTTCTGTGGGCCTGTGGGCTCGGGGGGAGATAGCTCCTTGATGTTCAGCTGTGAATTGTGATGGCAGTGGACCAGCTCTGGCTCTGTGTACAGATGAGTGCCAGAATAGTTCTTTCCAGGCAGCACTACCTGTACCCAGAGAGTTCCCAGAGATCTCTCTCCAGATAGTCAGTGGAGAGGATGTAGGGACTCACCTGTTTGCTCAGGTGGGAGAACCATGTCTCTACATATTAAAGGAAGTTATTGGAATGACTTACAGTCTGCAGTCCAATTAACACAACAATAAGCATCTATGAATGGGAAGTCTAAGAATATAGTAGTTGTTCAGTCCCAAGAGGCTAGTTATTTCATCTGATAGTCTGTATAATCTGGATTCCTGAATAAGTAGGTTCCAACAGATGTGCTGGCAAGTAAGTTCAAGCAGAAAGAAAAGAGGTGCAATGCAGTTTTTATCACTATTGTTCTGTAGTAGAGCTTGAGGTGAGGGATGGTTATTGTTCTCAGAGTCCCTTTATTGCCCAGTATTGTTTTAGCTATCTTGGATTTTTTTGTTCATCTATTTAAAGTTGAGAGTTGTCCTTTCAAGATCTATAAAAATTGTGATGGAATTTTGACAGGACTTGTATTGAATTTATAGATTGCTTTTGGTAAGATGTTCATTTTCACTAAGTTAATCCTACCTATCCATGATCATGTGCAATCTTTCTATTTCTCCCTTAAAGAATTTCCAAAAATTTGGACATTCTTAAAATTATTTCTATTAGCTTTTAGTTTCAAACATGTCTCTCTGATTGTCAATGCCAAGCACAGACAAAGACTGCTTTGTATCAGCCAAAGTCACATTTCCTGCATCTCTCATTCATCTCCCACCATCTCACCAGAAGATAGAAATAAAAGATTTTGCTACCCAACTTCACCTTATTAACTAGTCATGGGGACGTTTGTCTCTATGAGTTGATTCTGGACAGAGGATGATAGTGTTATGAATCTTTTGAGCCTTCTTTCTGCTATCTGAATACATAAACATAAAACTGGAATATGTGGTCATCTGTCTTAATCAAAGTTAAAGATAGTAGCAATCATGTTAATAAGAAAAGCTCAGAATTATCCACCAAAAAACGTATTTCCCATCACAACAGTCACAGCGTATGACTAGAAAAAGTACTAAAATAATCACCACTATGCAAAAACATTGGGTAATTCTCCAAACTTAACTTTAAGAATCTATGAATTTTAGGTGAATAATAAATGGGTACAATATGTATAGTTCAACTTTCCCCCAATAATACCAATAATGACTTTAGAAAATAACTAAAGCAAATAATTTTAATACCTGAGGGGGAAAGTTAATGTAACTGTGTATTTGCCAAAATGGTGGCTGTTGTTTTCCAGCTTGTTTTTCCTTTATTTTGTTTCAGTGTTGGTTGTTTGTTTGTTTTACCTATGCTTTTTCCACAAGACAGATGCTTGATGATCTGAAATAATTTGATTTGCATACTCAGGTTATATATAAAGAAGAATGTTTCATGGCAAATTTCTCTACCCACTGATTTGACAAATCAGTTTGAGGCCAGTGATCAGTTAAAAGAATTCAAAGCACAATGTCATATGCAAATGAGAAAAGATTTTGTTAGATGTTTTAAAAAAACTGTTAGGTGTCATAGATCAAAAGATCTTAAAAGCAGCTTCCATACAGTAACATTCTGTATAGTTTTTCATATTTATGTATCTTTTGTCCATTTACTGTATTTATTATGGAGAAAAATACAGTGCTAGCCATGACAATTATTGATTAATAATAATTTGCAAGAATAACTGGGTTCAGGGAAAAAGGCAAAGCCAAAAAGCCTCTTAGTTCAGATATAGATGACTACATAAAGTTGGCTTGCCTTCCACTTTTAAACACAGAAGTTCTGATTCCTTAGAGACAAATGCTTAGTCCCCATGCCAGCTAAAAAATAACTTACAAGGTAATTCTGCATTAACTTGTTAACTCATTCCATCTCCCTATCTGTAAAACACACTCCAAAGATTGGAGGATATATTGTAAAATTTTGGTTATAAAAAAAACAAATATTTTGAAGATTTGTTTTGTTTTGTTTATAATGTGTTAAATAATTTTTCAAATCCACAAGAGCTCATATATAGTGCATACATATTCACACATGTGGAATGGAGGACAGAGGAGAGGAAGAGAGTGAAGGCAAAAGGTTCTGGCAAATTTGGTTAGTTTGGATTGCTGGGTTTTGTTGGCTTGTTCTTTTCTCTAAGGGAATTTAAGGAACTATTTTTAATTTGTTAAATACACCGTATTTCAATTATGCTCCCCCAAAATTTCTCCCAGATACTTTTAGGAAACAAACAGTCAAACAAAACATATAAATCAGACTTTTGTTTTTGTTCTTGTTTTTTGATTTGATTTTAAGGAAACATGGACACACATATATGCACAAAACCTATAAATATATATAATTAGAAATGATACTATACAAATAAAAGACCAGAAGACAAAAAAGGGCACAAACAAAGCAATATAAGGCAAAGAGTCTACAAAAACACAAGAGAATTGTATTGGCCATCTACTGCTGAGCAAAAGCCTCCTCTTAGGTGTGGTTCCTTACCTAGTAAGACTCTTGGTAAGAAATCTAACATTTTCTTGTTTAACAGATGTCAACTGGAGATAGCTTATTGTTACAAATGGTGGCTTCTATTCCCTTACCTTCTGAACACTGGGACCCCTCTGACTTGACCCTGTACATATTGCCAGTCTCTGTGAGTTCACAAATGTAAAAATCCTATTGTGCCTGGAAGATACTATTTTCTTTGTATTAGCTATCACCTCTCCCTCCTTGCCCTCACCTTTTAAAGTATTTCTTCCTTCTTGACTTAAAAGCTGTTAGGACTATTTGGACCATTTGCTCAATCAGACCTTCTCAGGCAAGGTTTCTTACTGAGTAACCTATATGTTGTTAGATGTCATACTAAAATAAACCCTGTTATCCACAGAGTCTTGACTTCAGGCTTCCCTGTGACATTTCTGCAAGTAAATATGAGTATTAAAATTGGTAATAAATAAAATGTTTAAGAATACTTCAGCAGTGTACCTGCTTATATGTGGAGGTCATTGTTCTACTTGGAATTTAGCTTTGAACAAAGAGATAAGAAAAAAATTGATTCACATTCTTCATGGTGACTGCCAGTTGAATCAACACCATTTGTTGAAGAGGCTGTACATTTTTTATTGAATATTTTTAGCTTCTTTGTCAAAAATCAAGTGACCATAGGTATGTGAGCTCATTTCTGGGTATTCTATTCTATTCCATTAATCTACCTGCCTGTATCTGTACTGATACCAGGCAGTTTTTATAATGATTGATCTGTAATACAGCTTGAGGTCAGGGATGGTAATTCCCTCAAAAGTTTTTTTAATGTTGAGATTGATTTTTGGTATCTTGGTTTTTTTTAATTATTGCAAATGAATTTGCAAATTGCTATTTCTAGCTCTATGAAGAATATGAAGAATTAACATGAAATTTTGATGGGGATTTTGTTGAATCTGTAGTTTGCCTTAGGCAAGATGGCCATTTTTTTACTATGTTGATCCTTATAATCCATGAGCATGGGAAATTTTTTATCTTCTGAGGTCTTCTTCAATTTTCTTCTTCAGAGACTTGAAGTTCTTGTCATGCAGTTCATTTCTTGATTGGTTAGGAATTTTAAATACTTTGTGACTATTGTGAAGGGTGCCGATTCTCTAATTTCTTTCTCAGCCTCATTGTCCTTCGAATAGAGAAAGATTTGTTGAGTTAATCTTGTATCCAACCACTTTTCTGAAGTTACTTATCTGCTGTAAAATGTATCTGGTGGAATTTTTGGGGTCACATAGTATACTATTATATCATCTGCAAATAGTGATATTTTGATTTCTTCCTTTCCAATTTGTATCCCTTTGACCTCTTTTTGCTGCCTTATGGCTCTGGCTAGGACTTCCAGTACTATATTGAATAGGTAAGGAGAAAGTAGGCAGCCTTATCTAGTCCCTTATTTTAGTGGAATTGCTTCAAGTGTCTCACCACTTAGTTTGATGTTAGCTATTGGTTTGCTATATAGTGGTACATTTACTATGTTTAAATATAAACTTTGAATTCCTGGCCTACACTGAAACTAATAGAACAGGAAGTGGGGAAAAGCTTAAAACACATAGGCACAGGGAAAATTTCCTGAACAGAACATCAATGGCTTATGCTCTAAGATCAAGAATCAACAAATGGGACTTCATGAAATTGCAAAGTTTCTGTAAGGCAAAGGACACTATCAAAACGACAAATGGCAACCAACAGATTGGGAAAAGATATTTACCAGTCCTACATCTGATATAGGGATAGTATTCAATATATACAAAGAATTCAAAAAGTTAGACTCTAAAGAATCTAATAATCCTATTAAAAATTGGGTACAGAGCTGAACTGTACCCTCAGAGAATTCTCAACTGAGGAATATTGAATGGCTGAGAAACACCTAAAGAAATGGTCAACATCTCTACTAATCAAGGAAATGCAAATCAAAACAATCCTGAGATTTTACCTCACACCAGTCAGAATGGCTAATATCAAAACTCAGGTAACAGTAGATACTGGTGAGGATATGGAGAAAGAGGAACACCTCTCCACTGCTGGTGGGAGTCTAAACTGGTACAACCACTCTCGAAATCAGTCTGATGGTTCCTCAGAAAAATGGACAATATATTACCTGAAGACCCAACTAAACACCAACCAATGAGTTTGCATGGAAAGGCTCATGGCCCGAGGTGTATATGCAGCCAAGGATAGTATTTTCTAAAATCAATGGGAGGAGAGGCCTTTGGTCCAGTGAAGTCTTGTTTTCCCAGTGTAGGGGAATGCAAAGGTGCTGAGGTGGGAGAGAATGGTTGGGAGAGGGAGCACCTTCATGGAAAGAATTTCAAATAAAAAATGGGGGAAAAAAGAAAAGGTTGTAGATACACTCAATGGAATTGAATTCAGCTTCCAAAAATTAAAAAACAAAAACAAAAACAACCCCTCCCAAAAAAACAAGTACCTTAGCAAAGAATATTTCCTTGCTAATACCATTTCAAATTGGGTTTATTTATAAATAAAAGAGTTTGTTCATTGAGCAATTATAATTCAAAGGCAGGATGTATCAGATGCATGCTATTGGTGTTCTATTCACAAGGCCAGTGTGTTTTCATAAAGTAACAGATGATGCTTATGAAGTCATGTAGTATTAGGTCAGTAATTCTCACCATTCCTAATGCTGCAATCTTTTTAATTACAGTTCTTCACATTGTAGTAACCCCCAAAATAAAGTTATTTGCATTGCTACTTCACAACTATAATATTGCTTCTGTTATGAATTATCATGTAAATGTCTGAGTTTTCTGATTGGCTTACGTGACCCCTGTGAAAGGATACATCAGACCCAAAGGGTCATGACACAAAAGTTGACAACCACAGGCTAGGATAAAGGGATTCTAATCATTTTCTATTGAGAAAAATACAATAGCATCTTTAGAGCAAATAATTGAAAGTCTACATTCATCTCTACATGATGCCTGTGTTTTTCTCAATTAAATATCTGCAAATGAGATACAAGACATGTGTCTGGGTTCATTTAGCTATTTAGTTTCCACTATGGCTGCCCAAATAGAGGCAAATTGTGCCTAAGGGGTAGTCTAAAAATAAATTAAGTAAATTATATATTAAAATTCTTACTAACAGAAACAGCCCTTGTCCATTTGGCAGGTAATTTATAGTAATGTTTAGTAATTGATAGCAATTTCTTGTAATTTAATGCTTATCTGCATCACTTAATTTTGTTTTCATTTAGTAAAGCCAGTGCTGAGAAAAAGAATTAATGGTTGATGGTCATTCCTCTTATTTAAATTCTCCCACAAGCAAAAGAAGTTCAGAGTTTGGAAGGAACTAGCTAATAGAATAATTTGGATCAGATAATTGGTTTTCTGTTAAAATAAATATTATAGATTATTGGATATACAAATGTTGGAGTTGAATAAAATGAAGAAAAATGGTACTGAGCATGCTTAAATGAATTTGGTAAATAAGGAGGTCTGAGTTAATATTGTAGCTAACTCCAGTGTTTTCTGTGTCCTTGGGAGAAAAACATGTCTGATTAGAACGTTCTACAAATAATTCTTGAATATATCACTGGAATCTACAACTGTCACTTTGATAAGTTATAGATCAATTGATATGAAGAAGTATACACGAGCTAAAAAGATAATCAGCTGTTGAGGGCTAAGATCAGAAGTGAAAAGACAAAAGGATTTCACAATTATTGAAGTTTTTCATATGATCACTGAATTGAATTAAGTATAAGCCTTGTTGGTTTAAAATACTATTTTTTATTAAAAATATATTTCTCATACAATATAACCTTGTTGGTGGTTTCCCTTCCTCTACTCCTTGCAGTTCCTTCACCATCCTCTCCCTTCCAGATCTACTCCCGTTCTGGCAATTACTAAAAACCAAACAGGCTTCGTAGCAATAAAATAAAATAAAGAAGATAAAACTAACACATCAGAGTTGGATAAGCAAACCAACAGAAAGAAAAGAGCCAAAGAGAAGCAAAAGAATCTCAGATTAACTCATTTGCACACACAGGAATCTCATAAAAATGTTAAACTAGGAGCCTAAACATACAGAGAACCGGATGCAGACTCTGCATGCTTTCTCAGTAATCAGTCTCTGTGAATTCACATGATCTTTATTCAGTCTTTTTTTTTTTTTTTTTTTTTTTTTGAGGACCTTGTTTTCTTGGTATACTCCATGCTTCTGCCTCTCACAAGTCTTTGCCTCCTTTTCTTCAGGGTTCTCTGAGTTTTTAGGGCTGGGATTTGATAGATAAATCCCATTTATGGCTGTGTGTTCCAAGGTCTCCATCTCTGCACAATGTTTGGCTGTGGGTCTCTGTATAAATAATTTGTTCCCATCTGCTGCAATAGAAATCTTCTCCAATGATGGTTGAAATAGACACTGGTCTGGTACAGGTAGGGTAGACTGATTCTATTAATATATTTGACAGTAATGAATAGAAATTCAGAAGCAAGTTATATGGTTAAGGTTTTGAGAGTACATAATTCACAAATTGCTATTTTTGAAGGTATTTTGCTTTCTCTTTGAGGTACTGAGCCCAGTATTTCCATTTTACTTGTAACCTCCTGCACTATGTTGGGATCTTATTTTACTTCCATATCACCATATCATAGCCATAGGTCTTGAGGGACACTGATTGTTGTCCTTTCATGACCTGCTTTTCAGAGCTGTATTTGGCTTGTGCAGGTGCCTTTTGCAAACTCATGCCTTTAGCCACTTGAGTGCTGTAATGTTGAAAAAAAAATCATTCTAATAACATGTGGTCCACTAGGCTTCAGAAGACATGTTTTTATACTCAGTAACTCCTTCTAAGTAAAGCAAGAGAATTTTTTCAAATCAGTAATCTACTATTCTGAAGCTAACATCAAAAATTACCCAAATGTGTGGGTATAGAGAGATGTATAGTCTTTCCTAATATAAAGAAACTTTTCATAATGGGGTTATTTGTAGTCTAATGAATCATTCTAATTATCAATGCAACTCACTGAACTCTCCAAATATTTCAAAATAAATTTTAGACCATCAACATACTTAGATGACTTTGGAAGTCAGTCAAGGGAGGAAAGGTTCATCCACAAGTCCTGGAACTCTGGAATCCTCCTGGGTTGTTGATCTATTTAGATTCACAGTAATCAGGTTATCCTCAAAATACAATGATCTTTTTTGCCCATGAAACTAAGCCACTAAATCTAAATCTAAATTTATTTATGTAAATCTTGAGATTAAAACAATAAAACATTTAAAAGAACAGTTCACTCTATATTAAAGTGTAAAGAGGGCACCCTTGTACTAGTTTCTACATGCTTATATCTCTTCTGTCTCAAATCTATCCTCTCTTTCTTCAAGGCCTTAGTGTATCTATACAGTTCCAATCAACCATGTGTTCAAATTCATTGTTGTTAGTTTACCAATTGTATGAACTAAAACAATTGTTCTCATCTCCATGAAATTGAATTTCTTTCCTGCCTCCTCTCCTTTTTTTTTTCTATAGGTAAGATTAATCACACTGATATTGTCTTAACTAAAGTGTGATTGGGTACTCAAAGGCTCTGTAATCAACAAATGCTATTCTCACCATTTGTATTTAGTTAGATATTTGTTAGGGGAAAAGCTTCTCTGCTATTACTAGTAATATTTACTGAGAACATACTGTTTATGTCACCCTTCAGGACATATTTTAAGTGCTTCTTCTTCACTAAAGTATTTAATAATACTCTCAGTTACTATCATTTCTCTTTCATTATAGCATCATAAATACCATTTTAATGTTGCAAATATATTCACATTTATATATGTGAATTTTTACACTTCTTACAAGCGGATAACTTCTTAAAAGTAATAGCCCATCTGATGTCTTTTTATTTCCTGTCTAATCATTTGGTTCTACTGGATTGCACTCAATCATGATAAAATGAATTAAAATGAATTTGAAAAGATTGATATGAAACTCCAGGCTGAAAGATAACTTCTTTCACACATAGCTAAAATATAGATTTAGAACATATCATGCCATAATAAAATTTATGATTATAAAATCTATTGTTGCAGAAAATATTTCTATTTCCACTTCTACCCATTAATTTGTATACTAAACTGAAAGGTTAATAAAAAAAAGAAAAGTATTTTGAAATAACTACAATGAAGAGAAAACATCCTACTTTATGTTCTACAAATGACTTCTTTGAGCATTACAATATTGACAATTTATATGTTCTAACAATAATTTACCCCTGGCCAATATTATACTATTTTTGTTTATTCTTCATACAATTTTTATAACTTCTATTAATGTTGGTAGTAACATTTTGTAAGATAATATAAAAATTTATGGTCTTCATTATAGCATTTTTATATATTCAAGCTATTTTACATCGTTCTTATTCATTCCCTACTGTCTTGTCTTACTATTCTCTTAATCCCCTGACCACCACTTGCTGGTTCCCTCTCTTCACCCACTTGGTACCCCATATTCTTTCATGCCATATTTTCTTTCTTATTATTCATCTTCTTCCTTACCTTCTTTTAATATTTCTTTATAAAAACTAGAACTCATTTTTAAGATTAAGAAATGTCACCCCTCTTAATCTTGCTTATTTTCCTTAACACAATGGTCTCAGTTGTAACCATTTTTTTCTGCACTTGATAGTTTCATTTTCCACACAAAAGAGTATAATAGCATTGTGTGTACTTTTATTTTTATCCAGTAATGTGTTGACAAACATATGGATGAGTTTGCTTTCTCAGCTGTTGTAAGTAGAGCAGCAAGAAACATAAGTGTGCAAAGCTGAGTATCAGACAGAATTGGTGTCAACCCGAAAATCATTAGTCAGGGTCTTGGTAGATATATTTTTAGATTTCAGATGAAGCTCCACACAGGTTTTCACAGTGGATGAGGCAGTTCACTTTCCCATCATCAGTGTATAGAGTTTTTGTTTTGTTTTGTTTTGTTTTTTCCTGAATCCTCACCTGAGCCTGTTGTCATTTCATTTCATGGTGATGACAATTCTGACTGGCATTTGAAAGTAGTCTTAATTTATACTTTCTTCATGGCTAACAATGCTCAATGATATTTTCAAATATTTTTTTCGTTTTTCTTCCAGTGAGAACTGTAATTTCAATTCATTAGGCCATTTATCAATCACATGCCTTGTTTTAATGTTGTATTAATATTTGCCATCATTTCTATACTCTGGATATTAATCTCTCAGTGATATGTTGTCAGCAAACTCTTTCCAATTCTAGAGGCAATTAATTCATTCTGATTAGTATCTTCTTATCCATGTAGCTTTCCAATTT